>NW_020948951.1:1555635-1560380 GCF_900497805.2 Vombatus ursinus | reverse complement strand
TAGATAGATAGATAGATAGATAGATAGATAGATAGATAGATAGATAGATAGATACGTGTTCCCATTGGAAAGCAAATATCTTTAAGTGCTACCAACCCCCGAGGACTTTGGGTATTGCCCCCTGCGAAGGTTTCCCTTACTTTTTTCTATTCTGTTTTAGAGAAGAGGAGAGTCCTTGAGAGTCTCTATTTTGCTTTCTCGACACAGTCCACGGACTGCCCTAGCAGTCACGACCCCTCTCTGAGCCCCACTTCCCACTCACATCAGTCCAGGGTACAGCCCCCTACCCCTATCCCTGCCTTTGGGAACCTTCCCCACAGCCCGAAGGGTAACCAAACCTTTGGCTTTCCTCTTATTCCCCAATCCTTTCTCAACCCCAGGTATATTATTCTGTCTCCTTCCTCCGTTCCCTCTCCGGCCCACAGCCCATCTCCGCTACCATAAATCTCCCACCCCACCATGCGAGCTAACAGAGCCTGTCCTGGGTGAGGCTGCTCCGGGGACATGCCGTTGGTGGAGTGGGGGAATGAGGGCCCAGGACCCTAGGCGACCAGGCTTGGTCTGTCTGTGGCAGCCTCATTTTCGGTTTTAATTTGCAATGTGACTTTCTTTTCTGGTTGGGGGGTAGCTTTCAGGAAGAAATGGAGGTTTGGGGTTTCTATTTTAAAGACAACATGAGCTCCAAGGAACTCGAGCCGGGAAGCCATTAAAAAGAAAGCTTGATTTTTTTTTTTTTTCCGGGGTAGGGGCTGGCAGGGGAGGCGGTGGGGGTCTACGCTCAACAACCGCCCTTCCCCACCCCCGACTCCGATTGCCGCCTGGAAAACGAACCCTCGGCTGGCACAGGGTACAGGAACCCGGCTCTTTCTTTCTTTTCATTCTTTCCTCTTTCTTTCTTTCATCGCTCTATTCGGTCTCCACTGCAAAACAGCCAGTGGGTCAGGGCCCTCCGGGGTGGGAGGGAAGGGCTGAGTGTTGTCTCGGAGAGAAGAAAAAAAGACTCCAACTCCTGCGAAGAACCGCCGCAAGTTTCCTGGCGTTTGCCAGTTTGGGGATTTGCGAATCAGACCGGAGCGAAGGGAAAGAAGGAAGGAGAAAACCCCCATTAAACCAAGCAACCTTGTCGAAAAGCTCGGTTTCCAATCTTAAATAAGACAATGCCGAGCGGAGAGGGGACGAGTTATTTCTAGTTCTTCAATTATTCCGACGTTTAGCTTTTACTGAAACATCACACACATCCGCCAATTCAACCCCTAAAACACTAGTATTTTCCCCGATCGAGACTTTGCAAAGGCAAACCCTGACTCCAGGCTGCAGAGGCAGTGTGAAATTCCACTCCTAAATAAGGCATTTTTATTAAAATAATAGCAATTCTTTGCATTTCTCTATTACATTTTCAAGCCCGCCGGAGCTTCTAAACACTTTCCTACGATTTCGCCGCGGCGCTTCCACCGCGGAGTCTGACATCCCTGAGCCTCAGTGAAAGAGGAAAGGGCTTTACAATTCCAAGACACTTTGTAAATAAGAGGGATTTCTCCTTTTACTTAAAAAGAAAGAAAGAAAGAAAAGATTTATTTCCATAATTCAGCCTCTTTCTACCTCAACTGTTAATTTAAAAAAATAAAACCATTGGGAGGGTTTTGGATAATTTTTTAAGGAAAAAAATTACTGAAACTAAAAGGAGCCAAAAGCTGCCAAAAAGCTACGGGCTCAGGCTTTGCCGAGCCAGGCTGATCCGCCTCTGGGATCTTGGGGCCAAGTGTGCGGTAGGCCAATAACCTTACTCCTGGCCCCTGAGCTCACTGAACCGGGCTGAGCTCGCTGTCTGCACTGCTATAGAAGACTCTTCGTTTAAGGGAAACGGGCGAATACCGCCTTCAAAGTGGAGATGGTTGAGATTCGGTTGGTTGAGAGTTGGGATATGTTACTGCCTTCCAGGTGCTGGGGTTATCACCTTTGAGCTGGTCCAGGCAGAATCCTGGACTAGCGGGAGGTTAGGGTACTTCTACAGGCGCTGGGCCGCACCTTGAAGGTTCGCCCCGGGGCCAACTACTTGCAGCTTGCTACTTCGCCTTCTCCCTAACAGGTATCTCCTCTCTATAGCTGCGCAAAATTGATTTTTTTAAATAGCTAATCAGCCTCTAACCGAGGAACTGCTCTGAGTTTGCTAATCAAAGGAAGGATGATTCCACACTTTCACGGAATTAATAGGAATTCGGGTCTCATGAAGAGATAGAGAGAATCGAGCGAAGGGCGAGAGCTTCCTGGATTCACTGGCACTGCCCGGGACACAGTTAAAACATCTGCACCAAAAAGGGGACGGTTCTTGTGGTCTCTCCTCAACAACCGCCGCCGCCCCCCGGGAGCGGCCTAAAGCGAAAAAGTAAAGTGCCAACCCTCTTGCTAGTTAAAAGGAACTTACATTTGATTCCTTGACCATAGGACTGAGGAGCAGTGGAGAACTAGCTCCAAACTCCCAGATCTTTGGACCCCTCACCCCGAGAGGCCAACAATTCAAGTGGCCCCAATGAAATGCCGACGCAGCAAAGAAAAGGGCTCCCAGGCCGTGCACCTAAGCTACCGTGTAGCAACAAGTCCTGTCCCTGGAACTGGACAGTCCTTCAGACAGCCTGCCCCAACCCCCAGCCCCAGAGCTGTCCCTACGTGTCAGATGATTCTGGGACTGTTCTAGAACGCCAGTCAGTAAAAGAAGAATAAGCTGAAAACCACCAGTATTCATAGGGCTTATGAAGGGTTTTTCATCTTCAAAGTCTTCAGCAAACATCAACTAATTACACTCCCCCTCCCCAAATATATTCTCTTTAGCTTTCATTATTCTGGCTTTATTTGCCATGATAAGAAGGAGAAAACTGAGGCACAGGGTGTTTTTTCCCCAGGGACAGAGGTCGATGACTTTGCCAGGGCCTTCAAAGGGAGGCATAGACTCAAAGGAAGGGATGATGAAAGGGAAAAGAGAAAAGAAGAAAGATAGAAAGAAGGAAGGAATAATAGAGAAGAGAAAAGAAAGGAAGGAGAGAAGAAAGGGCCGGCTGGACCAGAAACCTGGTCACGGCACTCCAAAAGGCGTGTTTTGGGCCGCCTTCGGCTTAATGGCAGTGTCCACCCAGTGCGTCCAGCCGAAGGCCGCCCAGGAGACCCACCGTTCAGAGCAGCAGCCTCTGTCCCCTAGAACTGAGGGTGGTGGCAGCTCTGAGGCCGGTGAGGCTGGGGGGCTGAGCTCCGGCTTGGGCAGGGGCGGCCGAGCCAGCTCTACTCCCTGCGGCCTGGCCCTCAGGCAACGGGAAGGCGGAGGGGGAGACTTTAGCCTACAGCCTGAGTCAGGAGAACAAGCCCTTCGCTGCCCTCAGCCTGGGGTGGTCAACTTGGCTCCGAGGCCCGCTGCAATGGGGGCGGGAGAAGAAAGGAGGCGAAGGGGACGAGAGGAAGAGGAAGCCGAGCTAAAGGGCACCGCTACGCCAGGGGACATAGGGGTAAGAGGAAGATGAGAGGGGACGGAGGAGGATGAAGGCAAGAGGACCAGGAGAATGAGACGAGGCAGAGGGAGAAGAGGACGAGAGGCACAGGGTGGAGAAAGGGCACGGTATGAAGGAGTACAAGAGGGGACGGCGGAACGACAGGGAACAGAGGAGGACGGGGCCGGGAGGGCCACGAGGACGACCGGGGCCTAGAGAGGCCACGGGATGCGAGGGAACGACGAGGCCTGAGGGGGTCAAGGGAACGTGCGCGGTCCGCGAGGACTAGAGGGGCCGAGAGGGCGAGGAAGGACACGGCGACGTACGGGGGGCGAGAGGGTGACACAGCCGAGCCAGGAGGGAGCGGAGGAAACGTGCAGGAATCCTGGGCGGCGAGGACGACGAGGGCCTCAAGCAGCTCTCCGGGAAGGCCACGGGCCCCAGGGTGGCGTAGGGAGCAGAGGGACGGTGGTGGCGCCCCCTCCCGGCCTAGCCCCTCCCTCACCTGCCCGCCTCGGGGAGAGTCCGAACTTCAGTCTCCTGCGTTCCTCCGGGCGGGGCTGCGACGCGCGCTGCTGCCCCCCCCCCCCCCCGAGGGCTCGCGCGCCGCGGGCCAAGGGTGGGCGCACCTGGCGAAGGGGGCACTGGGCTCTTTCCCGCCTTTTCCCTCTGCTCAG
The DNA here is from genome assembly GCF_900497805.2 of Vombatus ursinus. NCBI lineage: Eukaryota > Metazoa > Chordata > Mammalia > Diprotodontia > Vombatidae > Vombatus > Vombatus ursinus. The sequence continues at coordinate 1,556,230 of NW_020948951.1, read as the reverse complement.
GCGCGTCGACAGGGCTCCTGTGCCCTGAGCTCCCTCGCGCCGCTTGCTCTGGCCGGCCTCGATTTCGATGAGAGAGAGCCCCTCGGCCCAGACCCGTCCTGGGGACTGTGCCAGCCGTGGAGCCCAAGAGGCCCAAGCGGACCACTGGGAAAGGGCGCCGGCGGCGCTGGGGCAGTGGCCGTCCCAGGGCCAGAAACTAGGCCAGCCCGCAGCCTGGGGCAAGGAAAGGTCAAACACATTATTTTGCTGAGAGACAAAAAAAAGAAAAGAAAAAAGAAAAAAAAGAAAAGAAAAAGAAAAAAAAAACAAAGAAATGACTCCCCACCAGGGCACAGATTCAGGCAGGCTGGCGATCAGGCCTGGCCCACAGGGCCCAGACCTCCTCAAGAGCGGGACCCAGTCACAGGACTCCAGAACTCCATGCGCCTCAAATACCAGGGGTTGGAGGAAGCAAGCCAGTTGTCTGTGATAAAAAGAAGGAAGGAAGGAAGGAAGGAAGGAAAGAAGAAAGAAAGAAAGAAAGAAAGAAAGAAAGAAAGAAAGAAAGAAAGAAAGAAAGAAAGAAAGAAAGAAAGAAAGAAAGAAAGAAAGAAAG
>NW_020948951.1:1551188-1555625 GCF_900497805.2 Vombatus ursinus | reverse complement strand
AAGAAAGAAAGAAAGAAAGAAAGAAAGAAAGAAAGAAAGAAAGAAAGGAAGGAAGGAAGGAAGGAAGGAAGGAAGGAAGAAAGAAAGAAAGAAAGAAAGAAAGAAAGAAAGAAAGAAAGAAAGAAAGAAAGAAGAGAAAGAAAGAAAGGAAGAAAGGAAGAAAGAAAAGAAGAAATAGAAAAGAAAGTCAAAGAGAAGGAAGAGAAAAGGAAGAAAAAGAAATAAAGAAAGTTCTAAAACATACAGATTACAAAAGATCGGAGGGTGGCACAGAGAGAGAAAGAGCAGGGGCAGCCTCTGGTAATGCCAGGCACTGACAGACCCCAGTGTGGCTTATTGTAAATATGTGTAATTTGCATCCCAAATTAGGGTGCACCTGTCCTGGGAGGGGGAAGAGACACTGGTAATGGGCAGGTAGATAGTAGCAATGGAAAGGGGAGTAAAATGGCTGTGGAGCCCCCATCCCTAGCCAACCCCAGCCCAAGGACTCTAGATGGAGCCTCTCCACTCTGCTCAGCTCAGAGCTACTGGTGAATAAATGGTTCTTTGTGGAGAGGAGTTAAGGGCTGTCTGTCACTCAGGATTAATTTAAGCAACAACAGCAAACACCAAAAATTAAAGTCCTCCATTCTTCCCTACACACACACACACACACACACACACATACACACACCACTACCCTCCTCAAAAAGCACAAAGTCAGGGGATGGATTGGGGGGGGGGCCACAAAAAGGTGACTATTAACCAGTCAGGCTAGGTCACCTACTCCTTCCATAAGCAGAACCAGCTGGTTCACCTGGGTTAGCCCTTGCCATGGGAATAAGTAGGGCTATAAGCACTTCTGGGGGAGGAGAAAAATAGATGCTACCCCTAATCTCTTAGGGCCACCTGATAGACAGAATGCCTAGGCAAGGGGGTTTGGGGTGGGGGGGGAGTACAAGTGAATAGCAGATGGTAAAAGAAAGGGAGAGGAGTGTGAGGCCCAGGTATAAGGAGAGGGGAATCAGAGTGTGGGTGTAAAAAAGAGGGGAGTCATAAATAAATAGGCATCTTCTGGGGTTTTTTTGTGTGTGTTTGCTTCATTCAGAGACAACTCTGGGCTGCAGGTAGTGGTTTTCCATCCTGGCTTAAGTGGAATTTTGTTGGTTTTACTGTATTGAAAATGGAGGAAGGAGGGAAGGGATAGATTCAGTAATGAATGGGATGTAAAAACAGAAGGTATTAATAAAAATAAGACAATGATTTTAATGAAGAAGCAAATCAAAGCCAAATTTTACACCACTTTAACCTTTCCCCTCAAGTTTGGAGGATACAGATCCCAGCTCTAGGTTGGTTTAGGGTGAATGATTTCATTTGTAGGGCTAGATATCTATAGAAATCTCTTTTTCAGGGCTCTTGTAAAGCATATGTGTATGTCCCCATGCATGTGCCTTGTGTGCATGTGTATAAATACCCAAGGGAAATCCAGGCACTTTCCAAAGCTAAGACTTCCAAAACTAGACGTTAGAGGTCATCTCAGCCAGCCCCTGTCATCCTTGCTTCCTTCCCACACTTTCTATAGTGTAGTTGTGAGGAGCCTACAGTCATACATGCTCCAGTCTGCTCACAAGACTCATTTTCTAACCCAGAGCCAGGATCTCACCCCAGAAGCTGGGCCAAAGGGGAAAGGCCCCGCCAGGGTCTAACTGGGATGTCATTAGTGACTATTATTTTTGGCTCGGGAAGGTCCAATGAGGGAAGCCCACGGGGAGCAGGAATAGGCAAGGCAGGGGGAGGGGTGGTGGAGAGTGGAACAAAGAAAGGGAAAGGGGGAAACAAAAAAAATTTCTGATTGAGGAGGAGGAAGCACCCAAGAATCCAGGAATCTGAAGAACCCACCTGGTGTGTACCAGGCCCTAGCTCCCAGAACTAAGCTGCCCGGGGGCTAGCACCTGGGCAATGCCTGCTCTCCCAGTTTGGTGGGAAGACAGGGCCCTAGCCAGGAGATACACAAAAATGTATGTATGCACTCACACACACACACACACACACACACACACACACACACATACACATACAGAGAACACACTCACACACATCCCCACCTACACATGCACACATACACACACATACAGAGAACACACTCACACACATCCCCACCTACACATGCATACACACACACACACACACACACACACAAAGGAGATGACTGCCAAACAACCTGGCACAGTGAAAGAGGGGAGGGGAGAGGGGCCACTGTGCCAGAGGAGCCCACCGCATGCCAGGCCTGCCCCCGCATTATCCGCCCCGCTTGGCTTGTACCTCTGCGGCCTCACTCTCCCCCGCCTCCCACACTGAAGACTGAGCCAGAGAGAGAGCAGGAGTGAGCCCCTGAACACAGTGGCTAGAGCTGGTTTGCAGAAGAGAGGAGAGAAGGGCACTAAGGTTTCGGTAGATAGTGTGGTGTGGGATGAAGTCTTTACTCAGGCCAGCAAAGAACAGGCACTGCCTCCAAATAGCCCATGGCTACCCCAAAGCACAGGGGTCATGAGAGACAGGGACAACTCTTCTTGCTCTAATGTCCCAGAATTCAATGTTATTCCAAACCCTGAGTTTTAAATTTTCTCCATGTCATTTCAGATTCCCCATCCCCCAATTTTCTGCAGCTTCCAAGGCCAATATAGCCTCCTGCTCAGAGCCATTTGTAAACATATCCAGTTCCTTATCCCTCTACCCAGACTCACAGTCTTCCATATACTCCAAGACACAAGCAAAAGATATATAACCAGATACTATAACATGTACCCCCAAATACATAGCAACCCACACCCTCACATACACTCCTAGACATACATATCCATATACATACTCAGCCACATGCCCAATAACATAACAGATACACATACCTTCCACCACATATACACCTAAAAAGAAACCAGGGTGGGATCTATTTGGAGATTGAGTCAGGTGGAGCCAAAGGCAAGAGACTGGACTCATGGGATTTGGAGTAAATGAAATGTGGGGACAGGTCTATGAGCATTATTGAGAGCTCAAGAAATAACTCTTCTCCACTCACCCACACCCTGCCAATCAGCCTAATATGGAGGCCCTCCTGTTAGAAAAGGTGTACACAGCCAAGGTGAGTGAAATAAAAATGGAAGCAAAGAAAGAGTGAGCAGGAAGGGGTAATGGAGTGGGGAATAAGGCTTGAGACAGAGAGGGTCTAGGTCTCCCTCAAACTCAGAAGGTGATAACCTGAGGGAAGGGGCTTGAAGTCCAAGGACTGGAACATGAGGCCAAGGGGACCTAGTCCTAGTACTTCCTCCAACAGTTGGCTCAGTTTCCTGATGGGTGCCTGCTCTGAGCCTCTTCAAGCTATACTGCAAAGAGCCTGAGCCCGTCTCTTCCCAAAGCTGACTTCTTTTGGAGTGGCCTGGAAGATCCTTCTGCTCAGGCCTAAATCCCATTTTGATTCAGGAACCCTGACCCCTTTAGCCACTTCCAGCCTCAGGTTATCCCCTTCCCCCTGGAAAGCATTAGAGAAATTTCTAGGACCTAGCTGCCCATTAGGCCAGAGTGACCAGAAACTGGGTGGAGGGTTGGGAAGAGACAGTCCTAACACCGGGAGAGAGAAGACTCTGGGGAAAGGTCTTAGATTCCTATGCTGGAAAGGACTCATAGCCTTCCTTGCAACCTTGCTGAGGACAGGAACTACATTGTATTATGCTATGCATACCCCACAGCCTATAACATATAGTAGGTGTTCAAAATGATTGCTGAATGAACCAATGAAATGAGTGAGGGGGATAAGTGAGACAGTGACTGGATGCATGTGACGTCGACTGAAAAAATGTTTATAATTCTAGATAAGACCATTACGGGTGTGTGTGTGTGTGTGTGTGTGTGTGTGTGTGTGTGTGTGTGTGTGTACTTCTCATTACAATATTGTGTATATGTCTAATGGGAAGAAGGGTTGCCACTATCTTTCATCTCTGAGATTATAGAATCATAGAATTTAGAATTGGCCAAGATCTTAGAGATCATCTAGTCTTATCTCTTCTTCCCACTCCCTTTATCCAGAGAAACAGAGATAGATGGAGGTCTCAGGCCCAGACCAGGGTGGGGTCTTTGGATGCCCCTCCCATCTGGTATAGGAGGGAAGACAGAGTGAAGGGCTGGGGCAGTACTGTCCATCTGGTCCTTAGCCCAGCTGGGGGGGGGGGGTGTGTGGCAGAGGCAAACAGCACTCCCCTCTACAAAAGTCCTGGGACTCCTGCTTCAAGCTGAACAATGACCAGCCTCCAAACTGATTTCACTCTACCTACTTTGACCCCTGAAAAATAGCAACAGTGGTTCTGGGCCAGAGATAGGAGGAAATGACACAGAACTTCGAAACAGTCTGAGCCCAAGCAGCAGGAGAGAGACCAGATAAAAGCAAAGGCAATGAGGATGAGACCA
>NW_020948951.1:1543427-1551178 GCF_900497805.2 Vombatus ursinus | reverse complement strand
CCCCCCCTTCTCCTCTCCCTTCTCCTCCCTTCTGAGTACCCTCCCCTTTCCCCGTTTCTTCAGAGGTGTTGGGGGGGGCTGATGTGGAAGGGGGTTGCTGCTTGGCCTCCCTCCCTCCAGGGTTTGGAATTTCAAACGGGCCGGGGCTCTTGGGTTGGGAGTTTGTTGCCTCTGGGCGGAGCCAGGGGGCTGGAGGGAGGAACCTCTCTGGGACGGGAAGAAGTCTTCCCCCCACCAACCCCCAGCTGCTGTGAGTTCAGTGTGAAGGAATCAGAGACATATGGATCCCATTTCCCACCACCACCACCCCTACCCCACCCCTCCAAGGGGGAGGGGAGAACTCAGGCAGAGGGAGATCACTGGGAAGGGGGGTAGGGGGTAGACAGAAGGGAAAAAAACAAGGAAAGTGGGGAGACTGTGGGGCTAACAGCAGGGAAAGCTGGTCTAAGTGCCCTGAGCAGTTAGATCTTCTCACTGTCTATCACCTTAAGCCAGGAGATGAGTGAGTGCTACAGTGTGTGTGTATGTGTATGTGTATAAAACAGTGTATTTGAGTGTGTGCTTCAGCGTGTTGACTAAGTGTATATGTGGCAAGACAGCCCAGCCCACCCTGCTCTGGGCCAGAGCTGAGTGAGTATAAGGTGGTCAAGGAAGGACCCTTGTTGCTGCCTCCCCCTCCCCAGAAAAAAGCCTGGCAGATCAGGGGCCCTTACCCAAGGGCCCCCCACCCAGGTGTAAGCCTCCAGACCAACTCACCCTTCCCCAAATATACCACTGTTTCTGTGTCTTGTGCCTGTACCTGTGTGCTCAGGACCACCCCCCAGCATAACAGGGCATGAGGGGAAGCAGTGTCGGGAGCACCCACCCCTCCACCCCCCTCAGATAGTGTGTCTTTAATACTCCACAGCAACGGCGGCGAAAAACAAGTTTCCACAGCCCGCTCTGGGCTCACGCCAGCCCGTCCTCAAATAACATTGTAAGTAACTTAGCAAACTTTGTTTTGTGCAGAAGAGCAGGGAGCTGGTGGGGGGTGGGGAGGGGAGTAAACCGGTTCTTCCAATGCCCCTCACCCCATGGGGGGCATAGCTGGTTTTTGGGCATTGCCTGACGACCACCCCCTGCTTCCTTCTACATCCAACTTAGTCCCCTCCCGAGCCCCAGCCCTCTTCTCCCCTGTCCCCTTGCCCCTCAGCCCATAGGACCAGCCCAGTCCTAATCAAGATCAAGGTCAGGGCCAGTCTCAGTTCAGGGCTGGGGGAGGGGATAAACATAAGTGCCTAGGATAGGGTAGGAAACCCCACTAACCCCCCCCAAGCTCCAGGGCAGGGCAACCCCCTTGACCTTGGAGGCTTGGGGAATGGGGAGGACACTCCCAAATACCAGTGGATGATCCCCTTTGGTGTCTCAGCTAATCCCTTCCCCCTCCCTTATCTCCCCACTTGCTTCATACTGCCCTGAGACCTTTGGCATAGGCAGAACCAAGCAAAGACTTGAAGTGCTCAGCCTGGTCCCTGTGTTCACTGAAAGCTAGAGCCCAGGGCAGTGTAAGATTCTGTCACTAAACTTCCTCCAACCTAATTCTTATTCCACATTCATTCTACAAACATTCTACAGAGCCTATAGTGTCTGTGGCCCATATACAAAGCACAGTGCTAGGCACTATGCCTTTAAGCTTACACCTGGGTGGAGAGTAAGACCTGTGAATAAATACAGCAGAGGTGGGGATGAGGAAAATAGAGGGGTCAGAGAATTAGGGGAGAAAGGGAATAGCCTCACCCTCCTGGTGTTGGCAGCACCTTTGCGTGCATATGAGGTTTTGAAGAAGAACTGAGAAAGGGGGTGTCATCGTGCCATCGTGGAAGGGGATCTCTTCCCTTTCTTCCCCCTTTCCTCTCCCTTCCTTCTCTCTCTCCTCCCCCTCTCCATCTCTTCCTCCTCTTCTCTCTCTCCCCATTTCTCTCTCCTTCCTTCTCTCTTTTTCTCTCCTCTCTCCCACCCTCTCTCCCTCCTCTCCTCTTTGCTCTCTCCTTCCTTTTCTCTTTTTCTCTCCCTCCACCTCCCCACTCCTCTCTCCTTCTCTCCTTTTACCCCTCTTTTCCATCTCTCTCTCTCTCACACACACACACCTAGAGGTTCACCAAGCAATGCTTGCTAGCTGCCCCTCACAACAGTACCACAGGTAAGGTGGGGGGTGCTTTTCCATGGCAGAATCTGGAACCCCCCTCCTCAGAGATCCCTTTTTGGGGAACACAGAGCCCAGAGCAACACAAAAAGCCAAAAAGCCAGGGGAGAGAATGGCTTGGAAGCAGAGCCAGAGCCAAAGCTGTAGGCCAGCGGGGAGTGGGGGAGGGGAAGGGTAGAGGAGATGCCAAAAACCCAGCCATTACAGAACGAAAGAAGAGACAGACTCCGAGTGAGTGAGGGAGTCAGAGATGGAGGGGGATCGAAGATGGCAGAGGGAGAAGGAGAAGGATCTTCTCATTTATACAAGGCAATGATGAAATGGGAGGTGTTGTTGCATTTCAGAGAGCACTGCCACCGTGAGAGAGGAGAAATCTGGTGCTCCATGGCACAGGCTGGGTGGGAGGGAGGAAAAGGGAAGAGGCATCAGGTCCTGATCTTCCCAGTGCCCACTCCCCTCCACCCAACCCCCAATGCCACAAAAAGCAGACTGGCGGCAGCAGCCGCTTGGTCTTCTCCCTGGGTACTGGGTGGGGGATGGGGGCAGGCACTATGCCAGGCCAAATGCCACCATGCCCACTGCTGCTGCCCATCTTATCCCTCCACCATTGTGGGCATCCTGGGAGACACTACCCTTAAAATCAGATTTCCATCCTGGCACCCAGCAGGAGCCCACAAAGATGGGTGCTGGCAAGTCATGGGCCCCATAAGGCAGAAAAAATGCTATGGAATCACCAAGAGCTGGCCTCCTAGGCAAGGCCCTGGCACAGACCTGACCACTGGACCAAGGGTAAAAATAAATCTGCTGGAGGGGGGAGGATGGGACTGGATAGCTAAATCTAGGTGCCCAGGTGGACATGCCACTCCTGGGCATGTCAGCTGCCCCAATATGTGCAGAGGAACACAACCCCTCCACCCTCAATCCAATAGTAGTCTATTACTCAGAGACAGCTTCCTTAAGCCTAGGAAAGGGAGGGCAGGCAAGGCCTTGATTTACATTTCTAAATAGAAACCCTACTACTTCAGCAAACCCAAGTTCATACCATAACTCAAAGCCAATGAACCAATTTATATTATATCTAGACCCAGACCAAGGACGCTAGGGTTCAAGCCTCTGTTGTGTGACCTTGGACGAATCATTTTACCTGCATAGGCCCCAGTTTCCTCACACTTGTTCAACATTTTAGAAGATCTGTGATTCCCCCAGTTTGGGTTCTCCCTCTACCAAAGCAATTAGCAACCTTTGCACTTTAGGAGATGTCTTCATGAATTGCTATGTCTAAAAACTTCATTCCCCTGAAAGCAAATCAATAGGTTTCTCTGAATTTTGTTTGTCTGGTCTTCTGACAAAAGGCATGAAGCCTGTTGTTCTTTTCTCAATGAAATGGGTATCACACCTGCCCTGCATGTTTCACAGGATTGTTGTGTGACTCCAATGAGGTGATGAATGTGAAAATGCTTCGTAAACTGTTAAAAGTACATATGAACAATTGTTATTATTTATGCCACCTGAGGTTTATGGGATTTCACTCCCCAGCTAACCACAGACCAGGAAAATCCTACCCAAGGAACAAGAGGCCAAAATAATAGATCCCAACCTCATCCAGGTTAAGAGATAAGAGAATATGCCTCAGGGAATCACCCAGTAATAAAATTTTAGGGCCTTAGAGATTATCTCATTCGGCCCCTCATTTTATAGGTGAGGAGTTAGAGGCCCTGAGAGAAGACGGGACTTCCCCAAGATTACACAGCATTTAGGGTCAAAGCCTAGACTAGGATGCAGATCTGATTCGTAATCCAAGATACTTTTCGAGTTTTATTTTGACCAGGGAGGACGTATTGGGGATGTTGGGGGTGGGGTGGGAAAGAAGAGCATATTTGGGGAGGGTATTTGGGGGAGGAAACAATAGTGCCCCAAACTCCTAGATACTAAATTCCTCAGGGTTGGCCTCCTAGGCAAAGACTGGCCAGGATGGAGATAAGCAGGCACACCAGAGAGGAACAAATGCACTGAGAAGAACCTAATCCTGAGCTGTGACCTCCCCCTACAAATCTTCTCTGAAGGATCTGTAGGTCAGAGTAGGCCCCAAGAAGAACACATTCCTCTTTTGTTTAAACAGTCAGAAGGAAGGTAGGAACACCAAAGCTAGGACCTAAAACCATGCAACTCAAACACGATAAGGGGAGGGAAGATGAGACGGTTTTAAGGTTTTGTGGTACAGAAAGAAGAGAAGAAAGCCCCCTGGTTCTGGAATCGGGAGATCTGGATTCAAATATTAGCTCTACTGTGAGACCTTCTACAAATCCCTTAGACTCTCTGGGATTCAGTTTCTCATCTGTAAAGAGAAAAGGTTAGAGATGATCTCAGAGTCCTTTCCAACTCTATAACCCTAGGACCTACCCAACATCTCTAGAATACATCCCCTTCTCTCCTCTGACACTGCCACCATTCTGGTGCAGACCCTCATTATCTCACACCTGGACTATTGTAATAGCTTCTGGTAGGTCTGCTGGCCTTAAGTCCCCCCACTCCAATCCATTCTTCATTCAACCACTAAAGTGATTTTCCTAAAATGTAGATCTGATTATGTTACACCCTTCCACACATTCAATAAACTCCAATGGCTCCCTATTGCCTCCAGGAGCAAATATAAAAAGGTCTGTTTGGCATTCAAAGCCCTTCATAACCAACCCCCTCCCATCTTTCCAGTCTTCTTATACATTACTCCTAGACACATACCCTTTGATCTGGTGACACTGGCCTCCCGGCTGTTCCAGGAACAAGGCACTCTTGGCTCTAGACACTTTCTCTGACTGTCCCCCAAGCTCAGAATGTTCTCCCTCCTCCACTCTAACTGCTAACCTCCCTGGCTTCCTTTAAGGCCCAACTAAAGTTCCACCTTCTATAGGAAGCCTTCCCTCTGCTAATAATTTCTTATTTCTCACTTGCTTTGTATATAATCTTTTGCCTGTTGTCTCCCCTATTAAATTGAAATCTCCTTGAGAGCATGCCTCTTTTTTTGTACCCCCAGAGCTCAGCACTTAAGAAATGTTTATTGAATTGAACTGAATCATTATCTTATGACCCTTAGCAGGATTTAAGGTAATGGATGAGAATGCCTTTTCCACTAGAAAGAACAACAGGCTTCCATTCAACAAAAGTCTTCATCCTGGGAGAAGCTGTGCGGGAGTCTCATCTCTGACATCAAGGTGTAAAGTTGGGCAACAATCATTTATTAAGTTTACCATGTTCCAGGCACTGTACCCTGTTGGGGACATAAAGAAAGGCAAAAGACAGTGCCTGCCCTCAAGGAGCTTACAATTTAATGGGGTGGACAACTTGTAAATAGCTAGGTACATACAAGATATATAAGAAGTAGATGGAAGGTGATCTAATAGGGAAAGGTACTAACCAGCAGCTGAGGGGACTGGGAAAGGCTCTGATGCCAAAGGTAGGTTTGGCACTGACAGCATTTCTCAGGAAAGGGAACTGGAACCTACATTTAAGTTCAGAGAGACCCTTCTTCCCCCAGCCTTACAAAGAAAGAAAGGGGTAATTGTCATGGGTGGATAGATGGGACTTGAGTCTTGTCCCATAGTCTCTGAAGCCCAGATGTTCTTTAGGCCTAATGGAACACCAAAGGGTAGAAGGATTTACTAACTCAGTAAGTGCCCATCCGTCATTGAGCTAGGCAAAACCAAAATGAATCTGAGGCCCTAACCTTTTTGTTCAGTGGTAGATTTCTCCTGGGGCCCAAACCCTCTCGACCCACCAACAGACAAACTGAAGAAATAGAGAGAAAGGACAGTTGGAACAGGGGTACTTGGAGCCTGAAGCTTCCCTTCAGGACTAGAGCCTCCTGATAAGACCACAGTGGCTTGTGTGTTGTTCTGTTCCTGGGTGTGTTTTTCTGTATGTGCATGTGTCTGTGTCTGTGTGGGTCTGAGCAGGTAGGCCTGCTGTAAATATTCTGTGCATATGTATATAGGGTTAGTCTCTCACTACTAGATCCTTTTGACTACAGGTTCTTAACCTGGGGATTCATGAACTTGTTTTTAAATATTTTGCTAGCATTCAACATAATCAGTTTCCTTTGCAATCCTTTGTAACATATTTATATTATGTTTTATTTTAAAGTGTTATTCTGAGAAAGGGGCCAGAGGCTTCACCAGATTGCCCAAAGGGGTCCAGGACACAAAAAAAGGTTAGAAACCACCAATGTACACCAAAGATGCCTTTTGATCAAAACTCCGGATTATTTGGCTTCCACCTTTCCCTTTTATCTGGCTGTGTAGACCAAACCCAGGAGTCAGTTTGTAAAGGCCTTGCCCCAGGGAGTCTGGAATCTATCTGGGGACTCTGGTCCTCTGACTCCCTCTCTATACCTCAATACTTTCCTCCCATGGTCCTGGGGCAGTCTTCCTGGAAGTCTCCCTAATACCAAGTCGTTTGGGGCCCACTCAACCTGGTTTTCCTTGTTTGTAGAGGGGAAAGGAACATTCTAGAGTAAAACCTTCTTTCCCTGGTCTATGCCTAGGGAGTTGGCACTATATCCTAGGAAAAGGGGGTTCAAGGCAGCCCTGGTCCAGTCCTGGGGGGGATATTTTCCGTTGTTTACCTCAACAACCTTTGAGCCTGGAGGGGCACCCAATTCCACCCACCCACTGGCTGCCTCCCAGCTCAGCTCCCCCTGGGGTGGGGCCTTTGGGGGGGGTGTAATCCCTGGTGAAACTCAGGCCTCTGATTGGCTGTGGCAGGCCGCAGTGCTGCCTGCCTCCCTCACTGCCGGTGGTAGTGACTGCGGCAGCTCAGAGCTCAACACACAGCTGCAGCCCCACGGCTCTCTGCCAGCCCAATGAGCAACCAGACTTTACTTTGGGAAGAGACATTCCTCCCCCCTGCCCAGTCCCTCATCACCCCCCACCCCCCCACCCCGCCTAACCCTAGCAAGTCCCCAAGGCTTGCCCTATTAACTGGGTACTGCCAGCCTGTTTAAAACTGCCATTGGTATCAGGAGGTAGATGGGACCGCTTTACCTCTTCCCCGAGCATTGACACCCCCTCCCACCTGTAACTTTCTCCAAAGGAGTCTGGTGGTGATATTGCTCAAATGTCAAGACTGCTTGCTCTACCCTCTCCCCTCCCCCACCCCATAATGCCTTACCTCCTCTCCTACCCGTAAAAGAATAAATCATAGGTACCTGCCCTGCCTAGCTCCCACTCCAAAGACTCTCTACCCCTCCACATACAGATGCTCTAGTCCCAAAATGGAATCCATTTCCTAGCTCTAAAGGGTCTTCTGATGGCTGGTGGTAGCAGAGGTGGAGGCTGAGGGGAATGGGGGACTTTGAGACCTTCTCTTCTTAGTGCTTGGGGCTGGAGCCAAAAATGGGGAAGGAGAGATATTCAGCCAGGGCCAAGATGCGTTTGGCAGGAGGGGGAAAGAAACCAGTAAGAGAAAGGGGAGGAGGAAAAAAAAGAGAGGGGGAGAGAAGAAAAAAAGAAAGAAAGAAAGAAAGAAAGAAAGAAAGAAAGAAAGAAAGAAAGAAAGAAAGAAAGAAAGAAAGAAA
>NW_020948951.1:1543018-1543417 GCF_900497805.2 Vombatus ursinus | reverse complement strand
AAAGAAAGAAAGAAAGAAAGAAAGAAAGAAAGAAAGAAAGAAAGAAAAAGAAAATTGTCAAATTTTTGTTGCTTTAGAACCTTTAGCGCAAGTATGGTTCTGGTAAAGGCCTCAGCACCCACAGCTTAGTTATTGGCTTCTGGGGCAAGAGGCTACTAGCACTGCACAGATAGGACAGTCTTGATCTGGAAGGAGAGAGGAGGATGCCCAGGCTGGATGGACAGACAGCCATGGCAGTCCCAGGATAGATTCAGAGAAGCAGCCAAAATCAATCTCAAATGGGCAGAAGGAGCCACAGGGTAGACAGAGAGAGGTCTGTCCAACTGCTTTCCACCTCTCCCCCTAGCCCTGCTGCTTCTCTTCCCCAAACACACACACACACACACACACACACACACA
>NW_020948951.1:1514668-1543008 GCF_900497805.2 Vombatus ursinus | reverse complement strand
ACACACACACACACACACACACACACACACAACAGTGTCTCTGTCCCAGACTGAGTTGGGGCTGACTTCTGGGGAGGGGGGGAAGGTATAGGCAGAAGGAGGCTTTAAGCCATCTGGCCCAGGTTAGGGGTGTCCGGGGAAGGACTGGGTTCAGCAAGGAATGGGACCAGAGTAGGTTGAGGCCTCTACAGCGTTGATCCTGCCTTCATGGAGGCAGCTCCTCTGAACCCAGAACAAACCTGGCATCAATAGTGGGTCCCTCCCCCTCGTGGAAAAAGCTAGTGAGCACAGGCCGCCCGACTACCCAGCACCAAGGCCCAGCAGAGGGGAGGGCTGGTAAAATGATCAGAGTATATAGATGGGACACAATGACGGGGATGGACACATAACAGCAAGAGCTGCCTGTTATTCCTCCCATGTGTAGAATACTTTCCAAAGCAATCTTACATCCTTTATTTATCTCACTAGATCCTCACAACCATCCATGAGCTGGGCTAGGCTGAGCTGGGATTGATTGTCCCTATTTTACAAAGGGAACCTGAGCCCAAGCTCAGTGAGGTGACTTGCCTACAGTCCCTCAGATGGTGATAGAATGAAAACCGAAGGCCTCCTGATTCTGAGCACAGCTTTTTCCACTACACCTTGTTACCACTGTGTGCCCAGAAAGACACAAGAGTGACAGAGACACAAGGCCTATGCATACCAACTGCCACTGTCACAATCACCGGATAGACCAACAACCTCCAAGGAAAAGAGACACAGTAAAATCATAAGAGAGCAGTGACAGACATAAGGATGCCCATGTGAATGAATGTGAGTGTACCCCAAATTACCTGCTTTCCCAACCATTCCACTTCCCTCCCCCCCCTCCCTTCCTGTCACCCCCACCAAGCTCAGGCTGAGTTACCCTAATCTACAATGCAATGACTTCAGGGACTGGGAGGATAGAGGAGTCCTCTGCTCCATTCCTGTCTTACCCTCAGGGAGAGAGCTAACACAATCCCCCGCCCCACAAACTCAGAGCCAGGGAGCCCCTCCTGAGAACCAGGATAGGGCTCGAGACAGCTTTCTGCCATCCTTCCCCCTTAGACACCTATATCTGGGGAGGAAACTGAACAAGAAAGGAGCATCAGGTGAGACAATTATGAGGATGGCAGCAGAGATACGGAGAAAGAGAAATCAGAGAAACTGAGGCTAAGACATAGTCTGATCACTTTTCCAGACTCTTATCATAGAATTAATACAGACACATAGTCCCCACCCATGGGAAGGAGAAGTAATAGACCTTGGAGCCCACAGATTTGGGGTGAGGGATCCTCTTTCCCCTGAGGAAAAATGAAATAGAGGGCCCAGATTAAGTCCAAAAGGAAAGGCAATCAATGGACTTTATTCAGGACCCTATCAGAGCAGTGTACCACTTGCTGGCCAACTCAGTCTTCTGATGTGCATTCATCCTCATTTTGGCCAATGTATCCAGTAGCTATCTCGACACCAGGATTCACAGTACCTGGCCTAATTTAACCCTACCTGCCTCTTTGTGTCTGTGCTTGCGTGGCTTCCCCAACCTTCTCATAGTTTCCCTGTCTCCCTCCTCTGCTAGGGTCTGTCTCTCTCTTATGTCAACACCCCCCTGCCATAGCCTTCTTTGTCCAGATGACTCCTATCCGTACAAGTGGATATGAGCCATGTGCCTTCCTTTCATTCCTATCCAATACAGCGAGCACAGTCTCACCTCTGAAGGCTTCCTGGATTTACCCAAGGCAGAGATTAGACTCAACCTTCTGGCCCCTAGCTCAGTCCCTCACGCCTTCCCCAGTATGGCTTCCTTCTGGCCCTACCTGAACTCCACTCTCCTCCCAGTTCTAGCCCCTATTTTTAAAAGCTACTCCCTCCTCCCTTCTCCACCTGGCCACTTGGGCTCCTATTTCTGTAGACCCTGTGAGCTCGGTTTTCTGGAGATCAGCTATCTTACCCTGCCCCTAGATGGCTCCTCCTGGATACCTCCTTCCCATCCAGAATGAAGGCCTCAGATGGTTCAGAACCCCAGCTCTGGCATCTCCACACCCACAGGTCACAGGGGAACATCATGTACCTCTAGGTTCTCCCACATGCTATTATCCATCTTATCCTCCAATTCCCTTTCACCGCTTTCTACACTGTTCTCATGTCCTCCTATATCCCCCATCCTACCTACTCCCCTCCAATAAAATGCTAAGCACAGTGCCCTGGGACACAATAGGCAATCAGTTGATTAGATTGAATTTAAATTAATCAAGTGTGCTCTCCGCAGCACTTTTTGGTGTGGTCACAAGGACCACATTAACCCTGGGTCACTTTGAGGAGCACCACTAAGGTCTCCTGGCCTGACAATTATAATGGAGGAAATGGGGGTAGAAAGACTGGGGAATAGGCACTTGGGATCAAAAGGAGTGGGGGACAGCTTATTGAAATAGGAACCATCCCATTTAGGAGGAAATCAGGTTCAAGGTTTTACAAAGGTAGAAGGATAGCCAGATGGCTTTTGTACAGTCATGAAGAGACTAAGTCAGGAGACCAGGGAAAGGAGTCTCCAACATTATTCAATCCTACTAGGGGCATAAAACAGTTTGAATATGTGGCTATATGCATGTCTGTTCATATGCATGCCCACGTTTTTCGGTGGGTGCCTATGTGTGACTAAACACTTGTATTTATGTTCCTATAAAAAGAGTATCGAACTTGGAGTCAGAAGGCCTGGGTTCACGTTCTAAATCCAATACATACTATTTGACCCTGAGTAAATTCCTTCACTTCTTTGAACCTCAGTTTCCTCATCTGTAAAATGGGGATATTATTACTTCATAGTGAGGTGAGCAGCTCAATTAAATCATAGCTATTGGTGAGCTATTATTTTTTTCTATGTGTAAGCATTTAACTGTGTTTGTATCTACATATGTTTGTGAGCATGTGTCTCTGTGTCTGTATGATTCCCCATCCATCTCTGTGTGTTTCTTTGTATGCCTGTGTGAGAATATATTATGTACACGTGCTTCTCTTTTTCTTCTCTCTATATATGACATGGGGTTTCCCATCCATCTCTGTCTCATCTGAGTGACAAGGCTCTGAACCCTTCCAGGCCCCAGTTCCACTGTTCCTGCCCTAGATTTCTCAGCTTTTTCCAAGAAATTCTTTTCCCTTTCCTCCTTCCATCTTTCATCCCTTCCTTAGTCCCCTAACTTCCTTCTCTCCCTGCCTCTCCTTTCTCTGTCTCCTTTCTCCCCATATACTTCTCCTTTCCTCTCTTCACCCATCTCTTCTCCTCTGCCCCATATCATTTTTTGTTTCTCTTCCCTTGACATCCTCCTTTCCAGCTCTCTTCCCTCATCACTTTTTCCTCTTCTCTCTATCACTCTCTCTCCTTCTCCCTTTCTTTCCCCCTTTATCTCTTCTCCTCCTCCTCTTTATCTCCCTTTCTCCATTCTTTCTAGCTCCTCTTCACCTTTTCTCCTCTCCCATTCTTTCCCTCTATTTTCTTTCTCCCCTTTCTCTCAACATCTCTCCTCCCATCTCTTTCCTTCCTCTTTCTATTGTTCTATCCTTTCTCTACCCTCCTCCATCTTTTTTCATCTCTTTTCTATTTTTCCCCTTTCCACCCTTTCCCTCTCTTTTTCTACATCCCTTTCTCCTCCTCCTTTTCCTCTTCCCCTTCTCTCGCTCTCGCCTCTTTCCCCACCAGGGCCCCTGCTCTGCTCTGCTCCTGCTCATTTATTGACTTTAAAATCAAAGCCAATTTTGGTTTTAGAGAAAGAGAGTGACAGAGATGGAGAGGGAGACAGAGACACAGAGAGACAATACGGAGGGGGAGAAAGACAAAAGACCACTGTCCTTCATATCCAGTGGAAGGAACATACAAAAAGATGAAGGGGCAGACAACCTGGTGTGGGGGCAGGACCCAGAGGGTTTTTCCCTCGGGCCACTTACTGGGTGCATCAAAGCCTCCGGTGTTCCATGCGGTATAGAGGAACCTGACTGGGGAGGGGGTGGGGAGACAGGGAAACAGTCAAGAAATACTAAAGGGCCATGACTGAGACTGCTGGGTTTGACCTACTCTTGAGCCGAGGAGCTAAGGAACCGGGATTGGAGGCCCAATCTGTTCCCTTTGATCTTCTCTATCCACCCAGACTCTTCAGCCCTCTAGCTCTTGCCATCTCCTTGTTTTTGTACCATTCTCTGTCTTCATCTCAGTCTATCTGAGCTTTTGGGGGGGGGGGGGGGAAGAAGCATTTTTAAATTTTCTTTTTACAAAATCCCACTCCCAAATCCTGAATAGATTGTTGATTGGCTCAGACTTCGAATCCAGAAAGATCACAAGAAGCCTGGGTCAGCTCAGAATTCCCCTTCACACATACTACAATGCCCTCTAAAAGGCCAGAGGTCTCCTGAAAAGGGGATGGACGTCCTTTGGCTCTCCCACCCGTCCTCATGTCAGTCCCAGTATAGGTCTGCTGTCTTGCTGCCTTTTTCCATCTGCCAGTCAGCAGAAGAATCAATATTTTATGACCAAAGCAATTTTGAAATCCAAAGAAATGAGAGGCGGGGGTACTATCCAGGGCACCCCACACTGCCACCTCCTAGGTTCCCTGTCCTTGGCCTCACCTCTGCCCTAATTGCCCCCTTCCCAATCCTTCCACGTCCTCCCCACCCATGTCAAGAGTCAGGGGGAGAGAGAGGGAGGGAGAGAGAGAGAGAGAGAGAGAGACAGAGAGAGAGAGAGAGAGAGAGAGAGAGAGAGAAACGAGGGAGAGGGGAAAGATGATAAAGTTACTTTTTTGTTTAACAGATGGGGAAGAGGAGGAAAGGGGGAAAGGGAAGGAGGAAAAGAAAATTGCAGGTCATTAGAGCAGCTTGAAAAGAAAAGTACAGAGTTGGGAAATGGATAATTAGGCAGCGGCTGGGCCGTGCTCGCCCACAAACACCCGAGCTTGAGGGGGAGGGAGGCCGGGGCCCAGGCCCCCTGCCCAGAGACTGGGGAACCAGTGCAGCTCGCCAGGGTACACCGGGGGGCACTGGAAAGAGAACACAAGGTTCCCAGTCATGGGAGTGGTCTTCGGGACAGCGGGCAAGTAGCGCAGCCAGCAAGAACATCGAGACGGTTAGAAGCTAGAGGAAAACTCTTGGGCCGAGGGTGTGAAGCATGTTAGATATAAATCTTTGAGAGGTCAGGCCTAATTTCTCCCAAATGGGGATTAGACTCCGGTTCCCCATCTCTGGACCCAAGTTTTGATGGCTAGTAGTGACTTCGAAGAACCCAAACTTAGACCATGAAAGGTTAATGCATTGAAGGGGAGACCCGGAGGCCCTGTGTGGAGAAGTAGGCCCCAAAGTTAGTAGGCTCAGCCCAGCAGGTCTTCTGGGCCTGAGGTGTTCAAGCCCCCAATGCCTCAGCTCAAGGGTCAGGGGCGAGGTGGCCTATGGCTCTCCCTCTCCCAGATTCTGCCACTTCCACCAACAGGAACACCCGAATTCTAGAGTCTGAGTGAAAAAGAAAGGAAATTCACACATACACACATACATAATTCATACTAATACACAGGCCTACAAACATTCACTCACTCTGGGGTACATTGATATAAATTTCTAATATACATATTCACTCACACTATAATAGACAGGATAGACTCACAGAGAAACTGCCTCATCTTTACATAGTCCATCCAGTGCAGCCAGGAGAAGGGTCTACTCAAGGCCCTGGCCTGATCTGCCCTCTCTCACTCATCACCCACTAGCTCTTACTCTAGGGAGGTCCCCGTATCCCCGCAGCCAGCGCCGTTTTTTTTTCTGTTTTCCCACTAGCCGTTCCTATATCCTATCTGAGGATGAGGACTTTTAGGAGTCACCTCCTCCCTAAGAACAGAGGTGGTTTTGGTAAATAGCTTGGATCACCTGATGTGGCCTCGGAACACTCCGAACTTTCAGAAAACTGACACCCCAATGGGGAGAGATACAGCAATTCCCAAATTTCCTGGCCCTGTTGGTATTTGCAGGAACCCCTTTCCCTGAGCTAAGCGGAGGGGGCCTTTTTGAACGTCGGACGACAAGGACATACACGAGGTTACAGGGCCCCCCGGCAGTTCAGACGTACACCGTCATTGACAAAGCAGTTGATCCTTTCTCTCACTCGTGGGGTCCACACTTAGGGAAGCCTGGGAGCAGAGCAGTGAGCTTGGTCTGTGCCCCGAGCTCCCACAGCGGGTCCTTAAAGCCCTGGGTTTGTAGAGCTCTCTATCGCGTTCTATGGCGCGGGGCCTGTTGCGCCTTCTATTCGGGTTTGAGACGGCTTGCCACCTAATCGAATAAAGCCCTGGCGTAGTGTTCGGTGCACCAAGTTCGCCCACCCCACCCCCACCCCCTTTTCACCTCAGGACCCGAGCTAGGGGTCAGGAGGCACGGGGATTTCCTGTCCTGCGGGAGTCGGGCCGCGAGAAGACTCGACTCAGGCTCGGCCTCTTTACCACAAGCCGCACATAGCTTGTGCTGGCTAGAAAGTTTGCGGCGGAAAAAGTTTATGGAGCGAGCGGGGGGCGGGGAGAGAGGCCCGGTAAGGGAGGCAGCGGGCGCGGGAGTTAGCGGGAAGGGAGGCCCTCTGCGCTGTCAGACTCTCTGCCTGCCTGAGCCCCAGATTGGGATCGGAACCGGAGGCTGAGCGCCGGGAGATCGCGGCCCCGGCACAGGAGAGACCTAGACGGAGTCAGAGAGGAAGACGTGTGGAGGGATTGACGAAGGGAAGGAGCCACGGCGCCCGAGGGGGCAGTCAACGCAGCCCGCCGGAGCCCGAGTCGGGGCCGGAGGCCAAGCGCCCCCCGCAGCTCGCAGCCCGCCGGCCCGGGAGGGCTGCTCCCGGTCTGTGCCTCACGGCTTCTCTGGCTCTTTTTTATTCCCGAAATAAATTTGGGAGACGCGCCATTTTCTGAACTCTGCGCCCATGTGCGGGGAGGAAAACAAAGGCCCTGGAGAGAGTGTGGCCCGCCCCGCGGCCGCGGAGCCGAGCCTGGCAGGGCCCTGTGCAGGGGGGTAGAGGGGGGGAGCGGAGGGGGAGCGGGGAGCAGAGCCCCGCGCTAAGGCGGGCAGCGCCAGGCCCTGCTGAGAGGGCTTCCCCGGCCCCCCTCCCTCTGGCAGTCACACCCTCCACACGCACTCCCACCCCCACCCCGACACTGACACTGACACTGACACACACTCACGCTCACACACACTCATTCGCAGCCTGACACTCTCGCAGACACACACACGCAGCCTGGCACACGCGCGCCTACAGCCGCCGTTCCACACCGTCTCGCACACACCACCCTCGCGCAGACTGACTGACACGACATGCAGTCTTTCGGAGGCAGCCGGACCCACTCGCAGACAGCCTCGCAAGGAGACACGCGCTCGCAACACACCCTCCCAGCCCCGGGGCGGGGGCGGCGGCGCCCGGTTACCTGGGTGAGGCAGTACGGGGAGTACATCGCTCGCTGTCCGAGGAGCCGCGCGGGTGGCGCGGCGAGGCGCGACTCAGCTCAGCTTGGGCCGGGCAGTGGGGAAGCCGCGCTCCAGCTCCGGGCGAGCCTGCCCCGAACCCCTCGCTGCTGCTGCCGCCGCCGCCGCCGCTGCCGCTGCCTTCGCTGCCGCCGCCGCTCTGGCTGCCTCCTCGCTCGCCCTGCTCGCTCGCTCGCTCCCTCTCCTCTCCAACTCTCCTCCTCTCTCGCTCTCTACTCCATGCCGCTCGGTAACCCCGCCTTGCAGTGCTCTCTGAAAGTGAAAGTTTAGACAAAGTTTGGAACCGAGCGCACTTTAGAGAGAGAGAGAGAGAGAGAGAGAGAGAGAGAGAGAGAGGGAGAGGGAGAGCGAGAGAGGGAGGGAGGGAAAAAGGGAGGGAGGGAGGCAGCCCGGCCCTCCCGCCCTGACCGCGCCCGCTCCCACCCCCGCTGCACACACGGACACACACTCACACCCACCCCGACACGTACTTTCTCTCTCACACACATTTACCCTAACAGTCACACATGGACACATTGACACGCACACAGACACACATTGACACCCACGGACATACAGTGACACATCGGCATGCTTAGTGGCACGCCTTCCCTCTCCCAAACACACAGACAAGCCCACTACGACTGGGTCGTACTGACACACTGTCGCACCACAGACACATTGTGTATGTGTATGTGTGTGCTCCTGTCACCTCCTTTCTTGATGACAGGAGACATGTATTTCCAGAGCCTCCTCCAGCCTATGGGTGCCCCTTGACCCCAAACGCACTCAGGGACACCCCTTGCCATTCCACTTCCCCTCCCACATTACTGCTGGCACCAGGATCCCCAGAATGACTGCCTTTCCCTGGCTCAATTCCAGTCTCAGGTGAGCCCTCCCCCTTCCTGGGCAACAGGGAATGGAGGGGTGTAGAGCAACTCGGAGTTGGGGGTGGGGGACAAAGGAGGGCTGGAGGTGCCGATGGAGGAAAGGAAGAGGCAGAGAGAGAATGTCCTGGATTCTAGCTCAGGAACATTTTTGCTGAGTCCCAGTTCAGTACCAGGCCCACAACTGTTTACTCTGAGTCAGGGGGAGAAGCGAGACAAGAGTAGAGCTCCTGTGGGTGTGGCCCCTGTCCCCGTAGACCCAGAGAATTGGGGAATATGTGTGAAATAATCCCCTCCCCACCAGCAGCACACAAGGTGGGTTCTGTGGAAAAGCCTGGATATTCTTGCAATTTTCATCTTCACTTAGCCTGTGGGGATGAGGGTTTCAGTGTGTGTGTGTTTGGGAGGGTGAGTGTCTTGTGTATTTGTGAACCCCAATGTGTCTCGGTGTGCTGAGGCTCACCCCCAGAGGATTTCAGAGCCCTCCATCCTGCCGCTCCTCTTTTCCCCAGCAGCTGCCTATGAAAAGACTTGGGCAGAGAGGGAATTGATACGTCCTTAAAAATTCAAGGGCTCCTCGTAAACAGAAACTTTTAACACAGTTTAAAGTTTCAATACTGCTGAGGAGGGGGATGGGGAGACTGAGAGGGGTACACTGGGCAGGGGGCCTGGCTTCTTTTGGGTTAACTTCAGAAAGGCCAGCCTCCTCACCTGGCCTAGGGGGACCTGCAAAGCAAGTAGTCAAAATCAAGGATGGTACCTCTCCCTACACCAGGTCCCCTCTACCCCTCCATTATCTGGAACACTAATGGGCATTAACTCAGCCCCCCAACCCCACAAGGCCACTAAAGGAGCTACCAATATAACTTTGGTTCTTCCCGACAGACCCATGGAGCTAGGGGTAGTTAGTGTGAGGCATTGTCCCCTCCTTTTGGATCCCCAATCCATTCTGCTGCCTATCAGCAACCACAGGGCTCCAGGACTGCTATCTTCCCCCCTCAAAAAAATTGACCCACTATCGAAATGGAATGGAGACAAGACTGTCTAGATGGAGGCATGGATGAGCCACCTCTAGACCTATCTACCAAAATATATGTTCTGGGCCTTTTGCTGAGTGAGTCCAGGTGGCTGAGGGGTAAGGGAGGAAGGAGGCAGCTCTATATTCAGCCTGAGCACAGATTAGGTAGGAAGGAATGGAGGTTCAAGGTGAAATGCCCCTCAGAACTACCTGTGAACCTTGCCTGGCCTACCCTTCCCATCTGTGCCCCCAAGGAGACTCCTTTCCTGGGCCAGCTTAGGGGGACATAGAGGAAAGGAATCATTCCCCTCATAGAAACATAACAGCATGTGTACAGAATATATCTTCCTCTATTTTTCATTTCTATTAACTCATCCGAATCTAGGACTGGATCTAGAATCTGGGTCTCCTTGTGCTGTAGCATGTATAGAGATAATGTGATTTCATTGGTACGGAGATCTTCTGGGTGAGGAAGCTCCTTTTACCAATTCAGGACCACACCTTCTGCAACTTAGTTTTAGACAATTGCCTGGCACACTTAGAGGTTAAGTAGCTTGCTGGAGGTCATGAGGGTAGCATGGGTCCGAGACAGAACTTGAACCCAGGTTTTCCACGTTCCAAGGCCACCTCTCTATGCAAGATGTGTGTACAGTATTTCTTAAACCAAAAAGCCCGATGTGTACAAAATACATAACAACTTATCATATAGATGATCAATTGTTATGCAATGATGGAAAACAGTTACCTCCACCATCATTCACCTTACAAACTTCATTGACCACCACAGTGTGTGTGTGAACACATGCACAATCAGAAAAAACCCCCACCATATTTTCATTCTATTTCAGTCTACAACTGATGGGGGGGGGGTTGATAAGAGAGAGTAGGCAGTAAGGATGGTCTTTTGAGCCTAGTGGGTGCACATCCCCTCCTCCAGGTATCCAGAAACACCTAGCCAATGAGAAATCATCCAGGAGGAGATGGGGGGGTGAGAGGGGGTTTCCTGGAGCAAACCTCCAGCAGGTAGGTTGGGCACAGCTGGAATGTCACAGCTGGAATGCCCCAATGTTCCTCCTGGTTAAGGCTGCCCACCTGGCCCCAGTTGGCAGCAGGTGCGGGCCTTTCACAATACAGGTGTGTGCAGGGGGAAGTGGGAAGGACTGAAAACATCTAGTGGCCCAGCTGGCAAATTCCAGGGCTTTGGAATGTTTGGAGCAGGTGAGTTCTAGGCAGGAGCGGGGTGTGGGGAGAAACTGTTGGAGAGGTCTATCCTGCTCAGGTGGGCTAAGCTGGAAAGGGGGGAGCCCGGAAACCCCTGGAAGTCTCATTAGGACAGCAGCTATATTTGAGTTCTACATGGGGGACAAATGGGAGGAGGATAAACTGGGGAATAGAATGTGGAGAAGTTGTTTATGTTGTAGAGCAAAGGCAGTGAATGCTTATGGCCTTGGGTGCCAGGGATAGGTTTGTACTGTGCTTGACACCTCTCCTTCCTTCAGCCCCCTTTTCTCCACCCCATCCCTTCTCTTAACCCTTCCTTTCCCCTCTCCCTCACTTAACCCTAACCCATACTTTTCTCTTTACCATAAATCACCTTTCCCCCAAACCCTCCTCCCTCTCTCACCCCCTTCTCCCCAATTCCTTTTCTTCCCTAGTTCCCATTTCTTCCCATTCCCCTTTTTCCTCAGCCTTCTCTTTCTCTCCCAGATCACTCTCCCTTCAACCTCCTCTTTCATTCCCGCACCACACTCCTTCCCAAGTTATTCTCTCCCTAGCCATTCTTTTTCTCCAGCCCTCAGACTCTCTCTAAGCCCTCTCTCTCTTGGCCCAAACTCTTCCATTTTTCTTCAATCTCCCCATTCCCCTCCACTGCTGCCGCCGCCACCGCTGCCACTGCCATCAGCCTCTTGTCTTTCCCTAATCAAGTCCTTCTCTTTCCTTACCCTATTAGGCTAGGGTAAGGAAGCTCACTGGTTTCTCCCTCTGACATTCCTATTCACTCAGGCCTGATGGTGGGACGGGTGGATAGGACTAGCTGTGAGTGGGGATAAATAACCTCCTTGACATTCCCCAAGGGAAAAAGTATGCCAGAAACTCCAGAATCTCCAAATTCCAAAGATCCCCAAAGACAGAATTTGTCTAATTTTGGTCTTCGTACTCCCTGCATCTAGCATAATACCTGGCCACTTAATATTTCCTTAATTAAAAGCAACTTTGTGTTGGGGAACTGCGAAATTGGGGTGTGGTGGAGAGCTGCTGATCTAAACTAAGAAACCCACATTTCAGTCTCTGTCCCATGATTAATTTGCTGTGACCTAGGACAAATCCTCTCACCCTTATGCTTCCTCATCAGTAACACAGGGATATTAACACCTTCCTTGCCCAACTCATGACACTATGATGTGGATCAGATGAGATAAAGAAAGGGAAAGATCCCATATAAATTATTGTTCTTATTACTATTACTGTTATCATAATCTCCAGAGGCAGGATGGCAGGATCAATAGAGTGTGGAACTTGAAATCAGAAGACCTGGCTCTTCATCTCATTTCCAACACTGTGTGACCCTGGGCATGTCATTTAATTTCTCATCTCAGTTGACTCCAGTAAAATGAGTATGAAAATACGGACAATGCCTATTGTGAGGGCTGATGTGAGACTTGAATAAGGTCATGTACATGAAGTGCTTTGAAAACTTTAAGGTGCTTATATCAGTACCGATTATTACTATTATTTTTGGGGTTCTTCAGAGTACCCAGAGGGTTTTAGCACTATGGACCCTTAAGCCAACTAAGGATCTTTCTGGGTGCTTCAGAAGGTTAGCTTTGATTCAGCCACTCTTCAGATTCTGTACACAGACAAACCTGGTGACAATTCTACTGCACACCCGGTAGAAAGGAGGATCCTATGGGTTTTCCCTAAGGGGAAGCTGAGAAACTGTTTGGGAAACTTTTCATTTGTAGTCAAGAGACCCCAGGAGACCCCAGTGGAAACTTGGAAACGTGGCCTGAATAAGACTTGAGTTTGAGGAAGGGCAGGGCAGGGAAGGCTGCTGGGTGAGCACATCTGAGTGTGTGTGTATGTGTGTGTGTGTGTGTGTGTGTGTATCTGTGTATGTGGCTGTGGCTGTGAATGAGTGTGCTTATGTATTTACGTGAATATGCACATGAATCTTTGCATTTGCAAAGTGAGGGTGTTAGACTAGATAATTCCTAAGCTCCCTTTCTTCTCAGAGTCTCATTTCATGAGCTTGTGTTTTTGTCTCTGTATCTGTTTGTGAGTGTGAAAATGTGTATTTGTGTATATTTGTGTGTGAGCAAGTGAGTATTATATAAGTATGTCTTAGTCTCCACAATTGTGAGTATATATCTGTGTGTAATTGTCTACATGAGTCTGTAGGAATATGTCTGAGTCTTTGTGATTGTATGCTTGTATTTGTATGAGTGTGAGTGAATCTGGGTGAGTGTGCCATGTGACTCTCTGCATGGGTAAGTGTGAGTATATAGATGAATGTTTGTATAAGTTGTATATACAGCCTGTGTCTAAGAATAAGTATATGAGTCTGTACCATGTGTCTATTTGTAGTCTTTTTTTTGTATATGAGTGCTTGTGGGGTTTTAAATCTGGATAGGTGTATGTCCACTTGGGGTGCTTGAATCCTTCACGACATTCTCCCATTTCAGTGTCAAGGCTGAATAGTTTTCTTCTCCCTGTTCCCCCACTCACCCACACAAGTCTCAGTGACCCAAAGGCAAGTTTCCTCTAGCCCCCTCAGTGAACACCCCTCCCCCTCCAAAAGCACACACTCAGACTAGAATAGTACATCTCTCTAATCCTCCAGACTTAACCCAAAATTCAAGGCTTCCAATACTAGTCCTTTCTTCTGACAAAGAACGAAAACGGGAGCGTCCAGTGCACTGTAAGTCGTCTATACTCCTCAGACGTGGCTGCTGCAGCAGTCTTGGGGGGCTAAGTACTGCTTAAAAACAGGGACCAGCCAGGGGAAAGACAGGAGACAGAACCCACCCCGGGGCAAAGACAGCTGGGGGTGGGGAGGGGCAGCTGGCATCTCTCGGGAGAGGCTGCATTCCAGCCCCACTGGGTCCGCAGCTGTGCCCAGAAACGATGGCCAGGCCCGGGCTCGGCTGGCACTGGCAGAATTCCGTTCTTGTGCCCATTCGGTAGGGGGCTGGGGTCGGCAGGGAGACTAAGGTCCAGGGGAGCGCAGAATTCAAGAGATGGGGAAAAGAAAGAAGTCAGGAATCCTGCCGCCATAACTTTCCTGGCTTCCCCCTGACAGTGATTTAATCCGACTGACGGACAAACCGTGACCTTGTTCTCTGTTTCTCTCCTCTTCTCTTGGTGTCCCTGGATTTCTTTGGCTCTCAGTCTTTCCCTCGGGGCCGCAGATAACAAGGACGGTTAGGACTAAGGGAATGGAAAGAGCAGTGGCCCTATCTTCTCTCAGGTGCGGGACCCCGCCCCGCCCTCCCGGTCAGACCCTGCCCAGCTCTGTCCCGCCCCGCCCCTCACCCCCCACTTGGGGACCCTGGGCGCGTAGCCTACTTCCCCAGGTGCGCGAAGCTGCCCCAGGCCTCCCTCCCTGCTCTACCTGCCCAACTTTCCACGGGGGAGGGACCTGCACCAACGTGCCCTGGCCCGGCTAGAGCGGGGGCCCACACGTGCCTGGCACGGGCACCTGTGCCACATCCCCACCTTTCCGATCACTGAGGGAACTAGAGCCTTCTCCCCAGCAGCGCCAAATAAGCCCTGAGCTACACACAGTTACACCCGGACCTCCCTAAGGGACACACCCTCCCACCACTGCTGAGAATACACAGCCCCACGGACACACACTCACAGCTTCCAAGAACACACACCCTCGAGATACAGCCCTGAGGACGCTTTGTCCCTAGATTGCAACCCTCGAACCCACAGTTTCGTGAGGACACATATAATCACAGTCTCAGGATGACATATGGACCCACAATCCCATACCTCGCACTATCACAGTCTGTCTGTCTGTCCCTCCCCTCCCTCCCCTCCCTCCCCCTCCCCACCTCCTTCTCGGTAGGGATAAGCTGGGAACCCCTAAGGGGGGATGGGGTGGATGCGCAGCTGTCTGCAGTGGGTGCCAGCCCCACTCCAATCCCCAAATAATGAATATTCATTAGTACATTGGGCCTCCCCGCGCGCAAGCCTTTGGGGAGCGCGCAGTCCCCAGACAGCGACGTGCGCGCTCTATCAATTCCGTGCGCGCGCGCACACACCATACCACCCCCACACCACCCCCAGTTCGGGCCTACAGGTCCAAGTGCCCTGAGGGGGTACTGCTCTAGGTGGTAGATCCGTTGAGCCAAAATTGTCAGACTGAAAATTAGGCAGAAGGGAACATTGGTATTGGAAGAACAGAAATTAGAGACACAACAACCTTGTTCCAATTAAGGGGCAGGGAGGGATAGAGACCCTAGAATATACACACAGAGTGGCATATTCAACAAATATATATATACTGAAGACTTGCTGGAGGCAGCATGAAGTACTGGACCAAGAAGAGCTGGCCCCGGATCCAGGAAGAACAGGGTTCTGAGTGCCATCTCTGATACAAATCGACTTGGGGAGCCTCAGAACTTTGGTGTCCCGAGGCAACTCTCTAAAGCCATACATTGCTGGGAAGACAGAGTTATCAGGCAGTTCTCCATGTCAATGAAATCACAGGTGCCTTACCACGTCCCCTCAATTCCGCAAGATACTGTGTTGAGTAAGCACCGGGAAGTACACGGCTAGGATAAGACAGTGCTGTTCGAATCAAGTTCAGTCTAATAGGCCAAAGCAAGCAACTCCTCCTCTCCTTTCCTTGTGGCCTCCTCCACGGGCTCTCAGTCATGAGATCCTCCGATGTTCCTGCTTGTCAGGATGAGGTAGCCCCCAGTATGTCCAATCTACCTGCCATACCAGAAAGGTCTCTGCATTGGTTACAGGTGAGGAAGAGGTCTGGTTATTTTTCACCAGCAAATCTGATGTTTTTAGAAGGAGCTAGGTGGTGCAGTGGTTAGAGCCATGGACTGGCTGTAGGTTCCTCACCCCAGGATTAGAGCCAGGAATATCTGGGTTCAGATCCAGTTTCAGAAGCTTAGTAGCAGTGTAATTAACAATTCACTTAACTTCTGACTCAGTTTCCTCATCTGTAAAATGGAGATAATATAATTTCACAGGATTGTTGTGAGGATCAAGTGACATATTTGACACACTGGCACATCATGGGTGTTTTTAATAAGTGCTTGTTCCCTTTCTTTTCCCTGAAGGCAGAAAGTAGACACTAGCCCTTTGGGTCACCTAGGAAAGGAGGGGCTGGCAGCTTCAGTAAAACACACACACACACACACATATAACCAGTCACATAATACAAAATATTTGCGAAGGAACTGTGGAGTTAAATCCTAGCTTTGCCATTTAAGGCCCCTTCCATTTGGAGCCTATGATCCCATAATCGAGGGGATAATTTCTAATATACCTTCCACACCCAAGTCCTATAGTTCTACATTTTAAGAGCAAGCAATTCAGGTTCATTGCTGATGATTCTAGGGGAGGCTTTCCTTAGGAGATGGTACATGCAGAAACATAGTGGCAGATTCCTCCTTCCCACTACTTATTCTTCAAGTGGGAGGAAAAAGCATACTAGACTTGGTATCAGGAAATACCCTCCCCTCCCACCCGCAGCATTTCTATTTTTAACCAGTGGGAAGTTTTTCTGTTCCCCCTGTATTAAAGGCTGATATTAACCTCCCCCCCTTTTTTTTTTAACCAAGTGCTTTGCATATTTTATTTGATCTTCACAAGAACCCTGGAGATGGATAATTCAAAAGTTATTGTCCCATTTTACAGATGAGGAAACTGAGGCCCAGAGAGGGGAAATGACTAGGCCAAGATCAAGCTTAGAATCTTGTAGTAATTGGGCAGTACTTAACTCAAACTCAGGCTTCCTAAATCCAAATCCCTAGCACTCTGAACTGCTGCTAAAACAGGGAGAGACGTCTGTGCCCTCCCTAGGTAGTTCACAGAATTCAAAGCTAGGAAAGACTTCGCAGAATATCTAGTCCAATCATGTCATTTTACAGATTAGAAAATTAAGGTCTCTGCAGAGCACCGAAGCCTCCGACACAGCGAAGCAAGTGGAAGAGGCAACATTTGAACTCGGGTCCAGACGCTCTTCCCAGTACACCACACTCGTGTCCCACGAGGGACGGTCTGAGAAGACCGTGCCCGTTCACGCGCGCACAGGCGTACCCACACGTACCCACCCGCGCCCACGACAGAGCGTTGAGGCCTGTCACGTGGGCAGGGAGCCACGCTCGCTGGGGGCGGGCGTAGAGCCCAGACCGGCCCTCTCTCCCCATTCCTCATCCACCCCCCCCCGACCTCTGACTCCCTCTGCTGGCGGGTGTGTGTAGAGCACCTCCCCAGCCTCCCGTGCCCGCGAAACTGGTCTCCTTTAAGAGTGCGCGCCCGGGGCTCGCGGCTCCTCTTTGACGTAACCATGGCATCTTCTTGGCACGCGCTGCCCGTGCGCGGGGGAAGGGAGGGAGGGAGTGGGGGCGTTGCCATGGAGCCGGCGGGCACCGCGTGAATCGGGCCATTGTTAGGAGCGGCGCCCGGAGGAGGAGCTGAGGTTTCGCCACAGAGACTCGGAGAGATCCAGAGACACCGAGAAACGGGACAGGGATACAGGGAGGGAGGGTCGGGCCTGTGGGTCCCTGGGGATCGGCCACCCGGCCAATGGGCCTGAAGGCGCGCGCGCACTGGCGCGCTCCCGGGGATTCCTGGCAGCGGCGCGCGCCCATGCGCGCGGGGCGGAGGAGCGCGCCCCCGCGTCTTCGAGTCACCATCTGCTTCCGCTCTCCATCCCGCGTGGGCGGGTCTCGCTGCCCTCCTCTGCGTCCTCTCCGAGGCTCTGTCACCCCCAGATCCCCGAGCACGGGCCAGCCCAGCCCACGAGAGGCTCATCAGATGCTAACAGAATGAATGTCTCTCTGTCTCTCTCTTTGCCTTTACTTTTTGACCCTCTGTCCCCAAGAGCCCCTAGCCCAGGCCTGGCCGGCCCAGTTCAGCAGACATTTGCAATCTATTTGTATGTCTTCCTCTCTCTGCCTCTACTTTTGTCCTTGTCACAACCAAGATCCCCCAGCACAAGTCCTAGGCCATAGGGTTTTCCGATATTTGTTGAATAAATGTCTCTTTGCCTCCATCTCTTTCTAACCCAGTCCTTGGCTCTGTCCCACAGAGTCTCTATCAAGGTTCTAGCCCACAGGAGGCTTCAGCAAATGTTAGCTGGGATTGAATGTCTTTCTGCCTCTACCCTTTTCTCTGTCCAATCTCTTTCTGTCCCTGTGTGTCTCTCTCTCCCCTCTATGTCCTCCTCTCTCTTTCCTCCGAAATTCCTAATACTGTGGACCTGGCCCACAGGAGACTTAAGCACATGTTTACTGAATCTCTCTCTCCCTCTCCCTCCTCCTTCTCCTCCTCCTCCTCTTCCTCTCTTTTTGTCTCTGTGTGTCTCTCCTCTTTACTCCCTCCTCTCTCTGTGCCCCACAAATTCCTTACACTGGCCCACGGGAGACTTCAGCACGTTTATTGAATGAATGTTTCTTTTTCTATGTCTGAATCTCTCTCTCTCTCTCTCTCATCTCAGTCCCAGACACAGCACCCCTGCACCCACCCCACCCCCCGCGCGCCCCCGCCCTGTGCGCCCCGGCACGGCACGGCCCGCGGGCTCCAGATGGCTGCACGGCTGCCGCGCTCCGGGGCTCGGCGGGCAGATGTGCCGGACGCCAGGACGCCAGATTGGGCGCAGATGTAGGAGGCGGCGGCGGAGTTGGCAGTGGGGATCCCGGAAGGGACAGTGGAGCGTCCCCCGGGTTTTGAATCTGGGAGGTGGGCAGGGGGTGAAGGGGAAGCCGGTGGGTGGCAAGATTCCTGGGTTCTCCCCTGCCCCGGGAGTGGTCCAGGCTGGGCCTCTCCCTCCCAGGGAGAGGGGAACCTGAACGTGTGCAAAGAAGGCTTATGGTTTCAGAAGCATGTGTGCCTGCGTATATATGCATGGCTTCGAGGATAGTATGTGTGTGCAAGTAGGAAGGTGTCTCTGTGGAAGCGTATGCAGCAGTGGGTCATGCTATGTGTGGCTCTGCGGCTACCTGTGGGTGAACGCGTGTGAGCATGTGCCCGTGGTCCTTTGTATGGTTGTACTTGTGTTTGTGTAAATTTTGTGTGGATCAGTTTGTGAAGGTGCTTGTCTTATCAGTATATGTACACACTCTGCGTACAAATCAGGGATGCTGGGGGCCACACCCAGCTGTGGATGTTCGGATGGGACACTGTGGGCTCTGCTAGCTAATAAAGAGGGGCAGAGAAAAGTGAGAAAGAGAGTGCAGCTGTCAGAAACACGGTCCCCAACAGCTCCTGCCTCAACCAGCTGTGGGTCCCAGGTCCCTGGGCTCCTAGGCCGGCCTAAACCGCGAGGTCGGGAGCAAATCTCGGACAATGGCGGCCCCTGGTGTCCACAGCATGTCCCTGCACCAGCCTCCGGAGCTCAGCCCTGCCCTGCCTAGGGTTCTACCCAACCCAGAGCTCTAGAGCCCCAGAGTTCAACTTCACTCAAATTCAGCACATAGCAGCCAACCTTGTTGAGAACCCAGAGCTTAACCTATCATGGAGTCCAGGGACTAACACAGCCTGTCCCAGACCTAGAACCATCCCAGGGAGACCTTCCCAGTAGATTATTGCTGGCACCCCCAAAGAGACAGGGCAGGAAGAAATAGGTACAGACAGAGAGACTTGAAACAGAGACAAATAGAGCAAGAGGGAGAGAAGGGAGAAATAGGAAGTTTTAGAGGAGAAAAAAATTTTAGGAGGCAAGAAAGAGTTGGAGAAGGCAGAGAGATATACTGTTCTCAGGTATAACTGTCCCCCGACTTGTAATCACCCACCTGTTCCTTTCCCCCAGGGACATGCACACTCAGACATGCACATACCCACACATGTGTGCAATACATGCATGCCCCAGTATAGACATCCGTGCATGAACACATGCACGCACATATGGCCAATACACCTATGCTCAAATGTATGCATTCATACATGCACACCCTAGGGCACACACATGCACAAGTACACTTGGACACATGAGAGTCTGCTCTCCAAACCTGAAATCCTCTCTTAAGAGGCATCTCCTTCATAAGAGATGAATGAGACCAACTAAACTCAGGTCTCTGTGGAATTGATGTCTACGTGCCCCCCCCCCCCTCCACCAACCTGCATCTCTGCCTGTCTGTATCCCTCTGGGCCCAGGCCTAGGCTCCACTGCATTCCCCAGGCCCAGCAGCCTCGGCTGGTAGAGGTTTAATACAGATGCCAAACTGGTAATTGTAACCAGGGGTGACAGGGTCACCTTGAGTCCCAGATGCTCCACCATGACAGATGGTGTTGGCAAAGCTGATTAGCAGCCGCAGTGCCAGCTCCCGTGCCACCTGCACCACCCCTCCCCCACTCCCCAAGCAGCCATTACAAACCCATTATTCCTAGGCCCTGGAACTAGGGGCCTTCCATGCTGGCAGCACCCAGGGAAGGGGCGCTGATGCCCTTACACCCCCAGACACAATGTTTTCCAGCTGGTACAGAGGGTGGGCACAGCAAGCAACATCCTTCCCAACTCTGGAGGAGGGGCTGTAGGCAGTGCTGGCCCAGGTAGCTGGGAGGAAGCCACCAGGCCACTGTCCTACATGTGGGCATACATGCGGAGTTCAGGGATAGGGGCAGTTTCTGTCACCCACAAGAGGCATGGACTGAGCAGAAGGGAGGGAGATGATAGCAGGTCAAGAATGTCCCCTGCATACCTGCCACTGGCTGAGTTCCTGGAGATCCTGGTCCTCCCTGCCATGGAAAGAAAATGTGGCCTATGACCCTAGCTCCCGGAACCACAGACTGTCAAAGCTGGAAAAATCTCCAAGCTGTACCTAAGCCACATCCCAACAAGTGGTCATCCAGTCTCTGTTTGGAGACCTCACTATCTCCTGGGGCAGTTGTTTTTGGACAGCTCTAATTGTCAGGAAGTTTTTCTTTACATTAAGTCAGGAAGCAAAGAGGGGTTGAGGGCCAAGGACAGCTGAATCCCAGAAGCCTAAGGGCCAAAGAGATGGAAAGGATTGGTCACTGACTTTAGGCCTATGGTTCATCATAAGGCAGTGTTTCCGGTGTCCAGCTTCTAGATACCAACCTCTCACCTCCATCATCACATCAATCCTGGGAACTGGCCCACCCCCAACCACTGTGAGCTTCCAGCAAACCCTATTCCCACTCCACCTCTGCCTGCTGCTTTGCCCCCTGGCCTTTCAGGCTAGCCTCACCAAGCCAGGAGGAGTTGGTGCCAAAGTCCATCAGCCCTTACTTGCCTGGGAGCAAGGTTGGAAACCTCCACTTCCATGGGAAGCTAAAAGAGGGGAGACTGGTAATAAAAGCTTTTCGGTGGAAGAATGAGAGATGAGGGATGAGAAAGCTGAGGGTTAGGGGGCTAGGGGTTCTTGGAAGGGGAACAGAACCTTTTCCTCTTCCCCTCCAGGCAGCTCCCAGGTCCTCAGTCTGGCCCTGGCCTATCCATCTGTTTCCTCAGGTGGTGCTGCCCCCACCCCCATCCTGCTTCCCTCACCTGGGAGGCTCCCTTCCTGAGGAAGGGAGAAAGCTAAGGGGGGTAGAGAACAGCCCCCCACCCCCACTCCTGGGGGGGGTGAGGAGGCGGGGCCGCCAGGGGAGGGGAGTGAGGAGGCAGAATCACCACATGTCCCCGCGCCTGTGCCAGACGTCCGCCATCTGCTTGGGGGCCCTGTTCCAGCTCCTGCACAGCTCCCGGCTCCCTCCACCTTCTCCCCCACACTGATGGGTGGGCGGGGGTAGCCTGCAGCCCCAGACAGGGGGGACTGCCTCAAGGGCAACATCCCCACTTCTCCCCCCCACCTCCCCCTAACCAAGAACCCAAGTTTCCAGGTTCCAACAGCTCCCTCCAGAGTCCCAGACAAGGAGGGTTGATAAAGGAGCACTATGCCTACTCACCCACCACCTCTTGACCCATAGCCCAGGTTTCCAGGTCAGTTTGACCCCAATACTCCCTCCCCAAGACCCCTATGGAGACCTGGAATTTTCCCCAAAGGCCTGGCATCCACAGCCTAGCCCAGCCTCCCCTGTCTGCCTCATTGTGCCCAGGCTGGAGAATGAGCAGACACAGGCAAGGATAATTTCAAGCAGGCAGATCCTTTATGTTTTTACAGGCAACCTAAATCTCAATAAATATCAACTCTCTGGGCCCAAGGTTCCAAGAACCATCGGGCCTACTGGTCTGGATTATATCAGGCCAGGGACCATCGTAAGGAGAATGGGAGAAGAGGAAGCCCAGGAGGGTCAACATAGGCCAGAGAGGCCTTCCAGCGGCCATCTGGGAAGCATGTCTGCTAATGGGAGCATCCAGTAGGCAGCACTCTGGTCTCGATGTGCTCCTGTTCACACATGTGTGTGGCACTGACAGGCCTCCACTAGTGAGGTGGACACCTTCAGCCGCCTTCGGGAGGTGGGTTTGCCAACTGCCTGGCACCAAAGGACCACGGGCACTCGGCGATGTCGGGAGGGCAGGCAGCTGTTACAGAGGTGGCGCCTGGTGAGGCCTGCGCTGGGTATGTAGAAGGAGCTGCAGCGGCCAAAGCAAAACTTGTTTTGGAGGCGGACGGAGGTACAGCCAGGCCGGGAGACCACCTAATGGGCAGGAACAAAGGGACAGACACCCAGACAGGCAGAGACCCAGAGAGGGAGAGACAGACACAATAAAAGAGAGATACAGCAGGAGACATGGCCAAGAGGTGGAGGCAGAGATACAGAAAGAGAGAGAGATGGGGAAGGTGAGTAAGAGGCACACAGAGACACACAGAGATGGAGACAGTCAGATCTCAGATGGCCAGGAGGGGCCATGAGGCCAAACCCCAGGCCCAGCTGTCCCTTCTCTCCACTCTCCTGCCCCTTGCTGCCTCGCCACCTGAAGGCTTACCTGGGTGAAGGGCACAGCCTTGCACGTTTCCCGAACCACATCCTTGGGACTAAGGGGAAGGGATACAGCAGGCATCTCTTCCTCTTCCTGTGGCCTCCCTACCTGGGGGCTCAGTCTTGAAGCATCTTGAAGCTCCCGTTTGCCAGGATGAAGTGGCTCCCATGATTCGCCTCCCACTTTCAGGCCCTGAAAGGTCTTCCAGCTTTGAGAGATGGTGGTGGGTGAGGGGGAGGTCTGGGCATTTTCCACCAGCATCTCTGGTCCATCTCCAGAGCCCACCCCTGGAGATGGGAAGTAAATACTGGATCCTTGGAAAACCTTGGAAGGCAAGGGCCTGAGTACTGGAGCTGACATCTTGGATGTTGGGGGGATGGACCAAACCCCAGTCATCAGGCTGAGGAAAGCTGTGAGTTGTCTAACTAGCATCTTCCCAATCATCAGTCCCTCCGAGCTTCTGCCAATGGGTCCTGCTGCTATAACTTGGGCTGGGACCTGGGCTCAGGGTTCAAAGCAACTGACCCTGCTGTCTATGTGCATCTGTTGTATGGAGCCTGGGGTGAGCTGGAAACCCACTCTAAATAGACCTCTCTCCATGGGAAGCCCCACAGGAGGGGAAAAGAACAAATTTGCTTGTGCCCACTCCCACACCTTGCTCCCCACAGAGTTCTCTCAACTCCTCCTTGGGTCACATTCCCAGACCCAAGTCTAGGTGTGTGGTCTAAAGCTGTTGAACATGGGAGGCCTGCCTGAAAGGCTTGGAGATAGTAAGGCATGGTGGAAAGAGCTCTGGGTTTGGAGTCCAATATTCTGGGTTCTGCCAGGTTCTCACTACTGTTGAGACCCTGGGCAAGTCAGCCAAGACTCTGGCCAGTAGGTGGTAAGCAGAGGCAAGAAGTCCTGAAGGTAGGCTGAAGGCTGGGGGAGATCCTGGGGTATTGGGCTTGACCCGCTACCTTCCCTCCCGCATCTCACACTCAGGTGAGGAGACCAGAGGCCGTGAGAACTGCGCTATCCCAAGGCTCCCAGCCTTCCCCATTTCCCCAAATTCCCTGGTCCCTGTTCCCAGCAGTCTGCTCCCAGCTGTGCAGATAGGAACAGTGAAGGCTGCCCTCTGGTGGTCTCTTTCTTCCACAGTGACCATAGCCCGCTCTACCGTCCTATGTCTGGCTCTCATAAATCCTCCCCATATCCTTATCGATCCATAGAAATTCACTAGAGTATGAGATGCTCAGGACAGAGTCAGACTCCCAGATTGTGAACACCAAGGAACCAGAGCACCTCCCCCACCTCCCCACAAGTGCTTCCAAATCCTGTGTGCCCTCAGTAAATGGTAAGCAAAGCAAGGGCAGAGAACAGGTGTGTGATGGGTTCACATTAGAGCTGCCTCAAAGGTGAATAGGTTTCTTCACAAAGTAAGACCCCATCTCTAGAGGTCTTGAGACATTAGGTGATTTGTAAGACTCCCTCTCAGCCTTTAGGGGTTGGGACTTATGTCGTGGATGGACTCAGGGCAGGGGAAGCTTCCAAAAAAGACAGAATCTCTTTTTTCTTAAATCTTTTATTAATTTATTTTGATTGATCAACAATCACTTCCATATGCTTTTGAGTTTAAAATTTTTCTGCCCCTTCCTCCCCACCAAGATGGCACATAATCTGATATAGGTTATACATATACATTCCTATTAAACATATTTTCACATTAGTGATGTTGTAAGTAAGAATTAGAACCAATAGGAGGAACCAGCAGAAAGAGGAAACAAAACTCAATAGGAGGGAAAAAAAATAGCAAGTAGTATGCTTTGATCTACATTCAAACTCCATAGCTCTTTCTTTGGACGTGGATAGCATTTTCCATCACGAGTCCTTTGGAGAAAAGACAGAATCTCAGCACTGGATTAGGTGTTGAATCCAACCTCCCACCCTGTTCAACTATCCCATCCATAACCCCTCATCTCAGGGTCTTCCATCCTTTATCAGAACACCCTCTGAGCTTCAGGACCCTCACCTACAAAATAGAAAGCTGCACTAGACAAAGGATCTATCTATAAAGCCGCTTCCAGCTTTAATGAAATGTTTATTGACTAAGGGTCAATGACGGAGACTTCCACTGACAAGGAGCTCACTACCTCTTGGGGCACATTCCATTTTCAGGTGGCTTCTGGTTAAAAACTAAAATTTGCCTTTGAATTCTCCCCAGTGGTCCTAGTTCAGTTGCCTTGAATCAAGTTTTATATGTTTTCTCCCTTTTCTGTGTAATGAAAATATATGTAATAGGATTGGGACAGAGAAGTCTGGAAGATGGACACCTTGAGATTACTCCTATGGACTCTATAGCCCAGCCACTGAAACCAACGTATGAAGGAGCTGGCCCTGAGCTACTCACCCCTGGAGGTTGTTTGCATAATCCTAAAAGTGAGGGGCAGCTAGGTGGTACAGTGGATAGAGCACCGGGACCTGAGTTCAAATCCAGTCTCAGATACATAACACTCACTAGCTGTGTGACTCTGAGCAAGACACTTAACCCCAATTGCCTCACTCAGAAAAAAAAAAAAAAGAATTAAACCTAATCCCAGGAGTACTGCCTACCTGCCCACGTCTGAATTTGGCTCTGAGTTCATGGGGAACAAAGGGGAAGGAGGATTAAGTCCCAGTGGGACTTTAATGACCATCACACCAAGCCCTCCCTTGGCTCCCTGAGCCTCAAGGCTGGGATCAGACTTGCTAATTATTTCCCCCTTGAGAGTATAGCCAATGCTGGAGGTAAGGAGGCCCAGGAACTTTGGATTCAGGACCTAAGATTTGGGAAGATCTGGGATCTAGAAAAAACCTGAATCTGAAGTGGCCTGAGATGTAAGGAAGTCCAAGGTCTGAGGAGACCAGGGTTTCCAGATTATGAGACATCTGGGGAGGCTGGGAGACCCCCTCAGAAAGGAGTTGAAATCTCAAGCCCAAGATTCCCCTTTTTAGAGGAACCATTCCCTGCCCATTCTCTAGCCTAGCTGTGAGATTTGGATATGAGTTCTGTACAGAAGAGGTAGGAAAAGGAAGGTCTCCCAGAAATGGCTCCAAAGTCCATCATTGGCTGCCTCAGCCAAGGGGCAGATGAAGAGCCAACTGTAACACTGTCTCAATTTTCCCTCTCTTCTTCCCTGGGGTCCTACTGCTACAGCTTTGTCCCACATCATAGGGTGGTGAGGCTCCCAACTGTCCACCCCCTCCATTTTCCCTCCAGCCTTCCTCCCTGAGGATCTCTCCTCCTCCAATTGCCTTTCCCTCCCTCTGTCCCCTTCTATCCCACCTCCTTTCCTCCTTCTTTCCTTTAGTTCTCCTTCCAGTCTCCTTTCTCCTATTTTTCTTCCCCCTCTCTCTATTAATTACCTATAATTTGAGTAAATCCCTTCCTCTTTCTTTTTTTTTTTTAATTTTTTTTTGGTTTTTTTTGGTGAGGGCAGTTGGGGTTAAGTGACTTGCCCAGGGTCACACAGCTAGTGAGTGTTATGTGTCTGAGGCCCCATTTGAACTTGGGTCCTCCTGACTCCAGGGCTGGTGCTCTATCCACTTCACCACCTAACTGCCCCCTCCTTTTTCTAGGCCTCAGGGTTCCCATCTATAAAATGATTCCCCAAGCTCTAACATCAGGAAACTTCCATGGTTAAGGGATGAGCATGGGCTCAGACACTCCCTACTCCCTCCAAAAGAAATTGTTGCCCCCATTCCATGGCCCAAGTGCTGATCTCCCAAGGAATCCCCTGCAACAGTCCAGTTCCTGTGTTGTCCATCCTGAAACCTGAAGAAAAAAACAAGCTCTGACCCTTAGGAGGACCATTCGAGTCCTAACTAGCTGTATGACCCTGGGCAAGATGGAAAAACTCAGCTGATGATAGCCCTTGTGCACTTGCTTCAGTGCCTGGCACATAGTAGGTCTTAATAAACACTTGAGGCCTTCCCTTGTCAGTCAATATGTTCCAGACACTGTGTGCTCCACAGCACTGGAAATAGACAGTCCCTGCCCTCAATGAGCTCACAGTCTATTGGGGAGACAGCTTGCAACCAAAACTGGAAATAATCAATGGCAGCTAGAGCTAGTTCGAAGGGCTGGAAGGATCATGGGAAGGTTTCTGAGCATGGGGACGAGGTTCTGTAGGCAGTAAGAGCCAGTAGACAAGATTGAATGTGAATGAGAAGGTGGGGATAATGGACGGGGCAGTCTGCTGGAGAAGGAGGGATGGAATTGGGAATATTTGTGCATGTATCTACACAAGTTTGCCTTGGTGAGAAGAACTACTTTTTCAAATGAAACAAGGGAAGAGAGAGAGTACAAGGCATCTGGGTGATATGAGACAAGAAGGAAAGGACAGGGAGCTCTTGGTAAATGACCTTAATTTTTTCAGTAATAAATGAGGCAAGATTCTTAGCTGTGAGGGTGTGGGGAGAGAGTTTGAGAAGGAGTGAGTAGGTATGTGAGTTAATTAGGGAGGTCACTATGATAAGGCTTGTCACAGTGAAGACCCAGTTGAGGTTATGTACCATAAATTTGTAGTAGACTCAGTCGGCTCAGTTTTGTGACTTTCTCTAGCTTTGTTCAGCAGTACATGCATAGGCACTGGATTGGTGAAAGGGATCCAAGGTTAAGGATTAGAAGGGCAAAATGGTGATATGGTAAGGGGGCAAGGAACTTAGGAGAAGAGGACGGTATAAAGTTGAACTGGTTCACTAAGGTATCAAGATGGTGAAGGGAAGAGAGAGTAACTAATGCAGGGATGATGGCCTGGTAAAGAACCGAGGAGGGGATGGAGGAAGGGGGTGGGGGGAGGCAGCTAGGTGGAGCAGGGGCCCTGAAGTCAGGAAGACCTCAGTTCAAATCTGGCCTCAGATACCTGCTAGCTGTATGACCCTGGACAAGTCACTTAACCCTGATTGCCCCCCCCCCCAAAAAAAGAGAGAGAGAGAATTGATAGGTGGGATTAAAGGTCATAGTGGAAGAAGAACAGGATCTGGGTTACAAGGCAGAGTGAAGAGTGAGAGGTGAAATAACAATAGATTACAATAAGAGAATTTCAGAATTCATGAATGTGGAAATGGTGCATTTGTGGATGAAAGCAAGATCAATTGGTATAACCAATTTTGTGTGTAGCTGCGTGAGATGGGGGACTAGGTCATATGAAATTGTTGTTTCTCCTTCATTCTCAAAGAGGACCAAGACATTGGGAAGGTGATGTCACAGCTTGCAAGTGAACTGGATTTAAGTGAGGGAGGGCTGTGCAAAGTCACCAGTCTCACCTTCTCCTCCAGACCTAACTGGGTCCAGTGGCAAGATATAGATCAGGACGACTGGAGATGGCCCTGGATGCAGTGGGAGACGTTGACCTTTTTAAGCTAAGGTCTTTCCCAGGTCTCAGTTTGTCTGAGGCAATGCCCATTCAGTGACCAAGGCTAGGTAAAAATGAGGCAAAGAATGGCCTCTTTTACCTAGTCCAAAAAAAATATCAATCTGGGAGGGGAAGACCCTCAGGGTTTCTGGCAAAAACAGAAACAACTGCTATTAACAGTCATTCTGAGCCATCAGAGCCCAAACAATGACCAAATGAGACTTGGGCTGGGACCTATTGTTGGCCAATCAATGAGAGCCAGAGTGACTTGGGTTTAAGGTATGGTTCTTAAAAAAGAAATCTAGCCCATAAGCCCCAGGACATCTTTCCAAGTTTCAGCAATCAAAATTTATATTCCTTTCAGCAGAGAACCTGCAGGTAAGTGTATGATTCCCTATGTGAAGAGAGGGAGAGGAGGGAGGGAGGGAGAAAAGGGAAGGAAGGAAGGAAGGAAGGAAGGAAGGAAGGAAGGAAGGAAGGAAGGAAGG
>NW_020948951.1:1485973-1514658 GCF_900497805.2 Vombatus ursinus | reverse complement strand
AGGAAGGAAGGAAGGAAGGAAGGAAGGAAGGAAGGAAGGAAGGAAGGGAGACATGTTGCTCAACTAGAAGTGGTCAGTTGGGTCCCCAG
Source organism: Vombatus ursinus (assembly GCF_900497805.2). Taxonomy (NCBI): domain Eukaryota; kingdom Metazoa; phylum Chordata; class Mammalia; order Diprotodontia; family Vombatidae; genus Vombatus; species Vombatus ursinus. The sequence goes on along the minus strand of NW_020948951.1, from coordinate 1,514,569 downwards.
TGCGGCAGCTACTACTACTCACAGATTGCTGATTGTTGCTTTTCCTTTGTTCTCAAAGAGGACCATGACATCAGGAAGGTGATGCTATGACTTGCAAGTGAACTGGATTTAAGTGAGGCAGGGCTGTGCAAAGTCACCAGCCTTGTCCTGAAATAATAAATTAAAGAACTGTGAGGTTAGGGTATTTGAGGGAATACCTACATAAATGTTGAAGTCCTCTAGTATGAGGGCAGGAGTTGAGAAGGAGAGAAAGACTGTGACCCAGGTACTGATGAAAGAAGGGAAGCATCCAATAGACAAAAGTCAAGTAGACAGAATTTGATTGGGTGGTAGAGACTGATTAAGTGGCCCTCAAAGAAGAAGGGAAACAAGCATTTATTAAGCACCTACTATGTGCCAAGCACTTTACAAATATTCTCTCATTTGATCAGCACAACAGTCCTGCAAGGTAGGTGATATTATTATCCCCATTTTACAGTGAAAGGAAACTGTGGCAAACAACAGTTAATTGACTTGCCCAGGGTTGTACTCCTAGTGAGTGTCTGAGGCTGGATTTGAAGTTGGGTCTTTCTGACTCTAAGACGAGCACACCACCCAGCTGCCTAGGAGAGGTTACTGAGTGATGGTGGTAGTGGGAGAATCTGGGAGTGTCCATAGAGAACCAGGAGTATTCCAAGTACTCTACCTTGACAAGTGAATAGGGAGAAGGAGTTCTGCCAGTGCTAGAAAGGGAGGCCTAGAAAGAGAGAACCAGGCATCAGTCAAAGCCAGAAGATAGAAGGAACAGGAAAGGAACAGATTCAAGATGAAAGCAAGTTTATTTGTGGAGCCAGCATTCCAGGGGGCACAGTTCAGAATCCATGGGATGGAGAGGGTATGACCCAGAGAGAGTTTGTTAATCATTGAGGAATGAATTCAAATAGGTTTTCATTGTCCACAGGAGTCTGACTTCAGGGTGGAACTCCATCTTGCCTTACCTAGTTCAGGCCTTAGAACCTGAAAGTTCAAGTGAAGAGACAAGTGCTAGAAAAGTAAGAAGAAAAGAAGCAATTATTAAGCTCCTACTATGTGCCAGGCACTTTACAAACATGATCTCATTTTATCCTCACAATAACCCTATCGTAGGTGCTATTATAATGCTCACTTTACAGATGAGGAAATTGAGGCCAACTTTTTTTTTTTTTTAACTAAATGACCTGCCCAGGGTAATTAGTGTTTAAGACTGAATTTGAACCACCTGGATGCCTGTACAATAAAAACTGAAGGAATAGTGTTGCTCCCCTTCCCCTTAAAGCAAACTACCATGCTGAAGACTTGATAGAATGGCCTTTCTCCTCTTCTCCAAGGGAGAAAATCCTGCTCAATGGAACGGTGTTTCCCCTCTTCCAGCTGGAGGAGGGAGATCTGGTAGGAGACCTGTGACAATGGAATGGCATTTTCTCCCTTTACTCTAAAGGCAGGAGACTGGTGCTCACTGTAATGGGCCAGTTCTTTGCTTTACAAACCTTTAAGCATCATCAAAATATAACAATACGACCAGGGGTTTCTTACATTCCAGTAGAATACAAACTTTTTGAGTGCAGTACGTGCACTTGGCACATGGTGAGGACTTACTTAATAAATACTTGCTAAATTCTTATGGCTCAAAGGAGCACTGAATTTAAACCTAGAAGAGATCTTCATGATCCTCTAGTCCAATTCCCTCCCTTTGCAAATAGGGAAAGTGAGACCAAGGGACCCTTCTCAAAATCACAGTGCTATTAAGATCATAGGATTTAAGGCAGGAAGGGTCTTACTTCACCTTGCTCAACCCATTTTACTCCCCAGATAAGCGGTAGACAACCCAAAGAAAGTGACTCGTCCATGAGGTCATATCTACAGCTAGTAAAACAGCAGAGCCAAAAGAAGCCAGGACCCCTGGCACTGAAACCCCACAGCTCTTTCCACTAAATTAAACTGATATTCAAGCTTGTATTATCAGGGTCAGCGGATAGTGGGTAATGCAATGGATTTAATAGCATCATTTAATCCAAACCGCAATTATTAAATACCTACTGCGCGCCAGGTTCTGCGCTGGGCATACAAATATTTTTTTTAAAAAAGTGCTTGCCCTCGAGGAGCTTGCACACTCTTGGAATCAATCGCACAGGCTTTGGGAACACATCCGGATAGGGAAGGAATCTGCCAGTCGAGTTAAGGGAACGAGAGCGAGCGGGGTATGGGTGCGAAGCCCGGATAAGCGATCAGATGCAGTCACAGGCTCCGGCCAATCAACATAGGCACGGCACGTCCCTCCCAGCCCCTTCCCCTCCCGCTCGCTCGCGCTCTGACGCAGGCAGCGCGACAGACACCCCGGAACCGGTCGGCAAGGACCCCGGTCGGCGGCCAAGATGGCGGCGCCCGTGTTGCGGGCGTGCGGTGCGCGGGCGCTGCGGGCTCCCCCGGGGGCACCGGCCTCCCGCGCCTACCGGGCTCGGCCACCCCCGCTCCGCCCGCCCAAGCCCTTCACCCCGGACCCGGCGGACCCGCTGACCCCGCGCTGGCAGCTGCATCCCCGCTTCGCCGCCAAGCAGTTCGGGCGGTTCGGGGCCGCGTCCGGGGTGGCCCCGGGCTCGCTGTGGCCCACGACCCCGCAGCTGCGGGAGCTGGAGGCCGAGGAGTGCGAGTGGCAGCCGAGCCTGGGCGCCATGCAGGAGGCGCTGCGGGCCCGCGCCGAAGCCCAGGAGCGAGAGCGCCAGGAGAGGTGGGCGCGCGCACGGGGCTGCGGGGTGGGGGGGGAGGCCCCCACGGGCGGGGCAGGGGGACGGGCCCCTTCCTCCCCCGGGCCTGTTTCCTCGTCTGTAAAAAGCAGCAGCTGGGTCTGCGGGTGGCTTAGGCTCTAGCATTCCGTAACGTGGGCCCTTCCGGCACTTTGGGCAAGCCCTTACCTCTCTCTGAACCTCTCGATCCCACATTTAGAGTCGAAAGGGACTTAAGAAATTATACAGAGTAGGCCAGCCTCGTTTTACAGAGGAAGAAACCTAGACCCAGAAGGAGGGAAGGCTCATTTGACCCACTAGCCATGTAACTAGTAAGTGGCAAAGCCAGGATTAGAACCCAGGGCCTCTGCTTCCAAATCCAGTGCCCTTCCCACTACACTAAACAGCTTCACTATGCAAAATGGCTCATCCATAAAATAAGGAGTTGGATTAGAATCGAGTCTAATCTGATCCAGAGGTGTCAGACATTAAAATGTAATTGGGGAAATATTTAACAAAATAAAGTTCAATGAAACATAGGTGATGTTAATATGTGGTTTTCTAAGTCAGTGTGTGATCTACAGGGATCCTTATACATAGTTTAGTGGCCTCTGTTTCTATTTCTGCTTTACACCTCTGGATTAGATGATCTCCAGACTCTTTCTGTCCCTGGTGTTCTACAACATCTAGAAGCGAGGGGCTTGGAGATCTTGGTGCCCTTATCATGAGTCCTGCCCCTATGGAAGGAGCTGAGATGCCTGAGTAGTTGTCCCAAGGAGGCCAACTGTGAAGTACAGAACCATGGTTTTATAAGATTTAGAGCTGGAAAAGCCCTTTGAGTTATTTTCATTTATCCACCTAATTTTTCAGAGTAGAGAAAACTAATGCCCACAGAAGGGAAAGGACATTGAGTTATCTATGGCCGCTAGGTAGTTCATTGGATAGAGTGTGGCGCCTGGAGTCAGGAAGACTTGAGTTCAAATCCAGCCTCAGACACCTATAGTTTTGTGACCCTGGACAAGTCACTTGACCTCAGTTTCCTCATCTGTAAAATAGGAGTGAAAATAATGGCACCTTCCTCCCAGGATCGTTGTGAGAATCAGATGAGTAAATTGTAAAGCTCTTAGCACAGGGCCCAGCTCATAGTAAGTGCTATATAAATGTTAGTTATTATTATGTAGTTCAACTCCCAGTGTCATCATTGAGCTATTCTGCAAAATGAGACAGCTTGAACACCAGATTTGTAGGCAGAAGACATGGGTTCAGATCACAGATTCATCACTTGCTAGCTTTCGTGATACTGATTGAGTCACTCCTCCTTTCTAGGCATTTTGTTTCTTGTTTGTTTTGAAGAACTGGTAGGAATGAAACAGTCCAAGAGAGAAAGGGAGGGCATTCCAAGCCTAGGGAACAGAATGAGGAACAAAGACATGGTAGGGAGGTGTCGGCTTGTACTGGAGGCAGAACCTGTTCTAGTTTACCTGGCACACAGATGAGTAACACTAGAGAAGGCCTGAAAAGTTGTGCCACAGTAGAAGGCCTTAACATTCCTTGCTAGGTATGGGGAAGAAACATTGTAGCAGTGGAATCTTCCTTCAAGGCCCAGGTCAGGTGACATCCCTAGGCAGCCCCATCCTATGCCCTATTTTTAGTATTTTCTCTTTTTCCTTATCTTAGTCTATTTTCTAGTCTCTCCCTAGAATGCAAAGCTTAAGTGATTTGGTTTTGTATCCCCAGTGCTCATCCTAATGCCATGTATATAGTAAGCACTAGATGGTGCAGTGGATAGAGTGCCAGGCCTGGAGTCAGGAAGACTTGAGTTCAGATTTGGCCTCAGACACTTAGTAACTGTGTGACCTTGGGCAACCCACTTAACCCTCTTTGCCTCTATTTCCTCATCTGCAAAATGAACTGGAGAAGGAAATGACAAACCACTTCAGTATCATTGCCACGAAAACCCCAACCGGGGTCACGAAGAGTCAGGCACAACTGAAACAATTGAACGACAATTAATGTTCCTTGTTCCTGTTTCCTTATCTGTAAAATGAGGGATGAGATGATGTCTAATAATTAAAATCCCGTCCAGCTCTGGCAGACTATTAACTCAAACCGAGAGCTAGATGGATCTTGGAGGTCACTGTAGAAATAGAGAAATGGAGCTGAGGTCTGAAACCCAGTCTCCCCTTCCCTTGTCAATCAATCAGTAAACATTTTTAAGGCCTGCAGTGTGTCAGGCACTAGGCTAAGAGGTAGGGAAGCAAAAGACAGTCCCTGCCTCAAGGAGCTCACAGTCTAATGGGGGAGATAACAAGCAAACAGAATGTACAAACAAGCAAACTCTATGGAGGATAATAATTTGGAAATAACCAACAGAGGGGAGTTACTAGAATCAAGAGGGATTGGGGAAGGTTTCCTATAGAAGATGGGGTTTGAGTTGGGACTTGAAGGAAGCCAGTAGGAGCAGGTGAGGAGGGAGAGTGTTCCAGGTATGGGCCACAGCCAGAGAAATGCCCTGAGCTGAGAGATGACAAGTCTTGTTCATGGAACAGCAGAGAGGCCAGTGTCAATCAAAGAGTGTGTATTGGGAAGTAAGGTATAAAAAAACTGGAAAGGTAGGAGGGGGCTAGATTATGAAGGGCTTTGAATGCCAAACAGAGCTGTTTGTGTTTGAACCTGGAGGCAATAGGGAGTTTACAGTAGGGGCATGACATGACCAGATCCAAGGTTCGGAAACATCACTTTAGTTGCTGGATGGAGCATAGCTTGGAGTGGAGAGAGACAGGCAGACCCACCAGTAGTTATTGCAGTGGTCCAGGCACGAGGTGGTGAGGACCTACACCAGGGTGGCAGCAGTGTCAGAGAAGGGGGCATATTCAAGAAATGTTGCAGAGATGAAATCAACAGGCTTTGGCAACAGATGGGATGTTGGGGAGGAGGCGAGAAGTACTGAGGAATGGAAAACAATGCCTGGGTTATGAGCCTGGGGTACTGAGAGACCTTAGGAGGTGGGGGAAGGCTTAGAAGGAAAGATGAGTTTGACATGTCTATCGGACATCTAGTTTGATATGTCTGAAAGGTAGTTTGGAAATGTGAGATTGGAGGTCAGCAGAGAGGTTGTCATTGAATAATCATCATTATAGAGATGATAAGTAAATCCATGGAAACTGATGAGATCAGCAAGTAGTATAGAGGGAGAAGAGGGCCCAGGATAAAGCCTTGTGAACTATGGTTAGTAGACTTGAGTTGGAGGACGATCCAGCAAAGGAGACAGAGAAGGAGAGATAGGTAGGAGACAGTGGTGTCTCAAAAACCTAGAGAGAAGAGGGTGATCAAGAGTGCCAGGCTACAGTGAGGTCAGGGCAAATGAGGATTAAGAAAAGGCCTGTTGAATTTGGCAATTAAGATCATTTTTAATTTTGGTGAGAGCAGTTTTAGTAGAATGATGGGCTCAGAAGTCAGGACTGAGAAGAGAGTGAGAGGAGAGAAGGTAGAGGCACATATTATAGACGACTTTCCCAAAGCATTTGGCCACAAAGGTCAGAAGAGTTATAGGACAATAGTTATCAGGTGTAGAAGGATCAAGTGAGGGATTTTGAGGATGGGGGAAGCATGGGCATGCTTGGAGGCAGTAGAGACCGAAGCTAAGTATGGGGCTGACAGAGGGGCAGTGTACTGGAGGAGATGGGAAGGGGTGGCTTGGCTTGACTTGAGGGAGTAGAGGGCCAGCTGTGGTCAGCTCACCACGTGATAGGAAGCACCTGAGTGAGAGATGAGAAGAGGGCTCACACAGCCAATGACTTCATTTTCTTTTGTCATCCTCTTGGCAGGACAGGCCCAAGGCAGCACCCACAGGAAACACTAAATAAAACAGGCCATCCCTGTGAACTGATGTGGGGAGAATCCAGTTGGCCTCAAGAAGCTTCATGGGGGTGGGACCAGAGGCAGTGTGATCCCGAGCAATGGCATTGGAGTCAGAGGAGCCAGATTCAGATCTCCCTCTGCCATTTCCATAGAGGACCTTGGGCAAATCACCTAGCTCCTTTGGGCCTCAATTCCTATTCCCTAAAATGAAGGGGCTGCCCTAGGAGACTGCTGTGGTCTGTCCCAGCTCCATACCTGTGCTTCTTTGTAGTAGGTGTACAGCCAAAAAACATGGGTTTGAATCTGAGTTCTGACATAGCTGTGTGACCTCCCCAAGCCTGTTTCCTCAGCCATGAAGTAGGGACCCTATTCCTTTCACAGCGCTCGTGTGGGGAAAGTGATTTCTAAGTCATAAAACACCAGAGCAATGGGAGCTATTATTATTAATAACTTGGGCCTTTCAGGGCCCTTAGCATTCTGAAAAGCAGAGATTTACCAAGCAGGGCCAAACCAGGTGAGCCACAAGAGGAAACAGGCCTGGAACCCTGAAGTAGCTTGGCCAGTCCCTACTTACCCTGCTTCCCTGCCCTCCAGGGAGCAGCTCATTGAAGCCAAAATGGCCCAGATGCCACAAATGATCATGGCCTGGAGGCAGCAACAGCGAGAACGCTGGGAGAAGGCACAGGCAGAGAAGGCTCGGAGGGCTCGGCTACAGGCACAGGCACAGGAGAAGCTGGGCTATGATGTGGACCCAAGAAGCTCCCGCTTCCAGGAGCTGCTGCAGGAGCTGGAGAAGCAGGACCGGAAGCGTCTCAAGCAGCAGAAGAAAGAACAGAAGGAGGCGGCGAGAATGGCGGCCCTGAAAACAGCTGCAGAGGCCACCAAGAGCCCTGTGAGCCCCAGCCTGGGGGGGCATGCTGAAAACCCTTCCAATAAAGCTTAGTGCCCAGTAGATTTGTCTGTGCAGACTTCTCTTCCTCTGCTCCAGGAGCTAGAGATATCCTACCTAGTATGGAGTTGAAGGAACACTGTGCTTGGAGTCATCTTGAATCTGTCTCTTGAACAAGCCCCTTCCTTTCTTCACCTGTAAAATGAGGGTCTGAACTAAATGATCTTTAAAGTCCCTTCTAGCTAAGCCCATAGGTAGGATGGCTTGATCCCTGCCAGTGCCTGGGGTCACTGTCTGCAGGAAGGGGAATCCCCAGGTCCCATCCCACCCCCAGTTTCTCAGCTGCTGGCTCCCTGCCCACACAGGGGGCTCTCAGCTTTGCCAACCACTGGGGGAAGGGGCAGGGGGAGATGATGGGGAAATAATGGAGGAGCAGATGGTGGAGGGGGAGAAGGCTTCTGTTTACCAACATTAATCTCCGGTAATTAGCCAATTACCAAGGGGGAAAGTAGCCAAAACAGACAGCAGTATGTGTGTTGGAGGGAGGGCTTCACCCATCCAGTATCTCTCCTAGCTTGGGGGGGGGGCAGGGGGAGGGCTCCCTCCAGGGCCAGAGCATCACAGGGTTTGGCTCTGCAAAGCTCACCAAAGCAGCTGCGTCTAAGGAGGGCCAAGCCTGAGCAGCTGGGGCAAGTGAAGGGACAGTGAAGGGCCAGTTTGCCCTGGTAAGGGGTAGCCCATCCTTCCCAGGCCCAATGAGAAAAAATGTCTCCAATTCCCCAAGGCTCAGGAGCCTGTCTGTGCGGCCCTCATCCCATCCGCATCCATGGGTGAACAGGGCCTGGTTACTACACATCTTTCCAGGACAGAACACAGAACTAAACCAGCTGCCCCTAGCTCATTTCTAAAACTTTATTCACTTCAAAACCTTTATCAGAGACACATTTCTGGGGGGAGGGCAGGATGAAGAAGGCAAGAGGGAAGGAGTCAGGACAGCCTGGCTCTGGGGTTAGTTTCTGCCCAGACATTCTATCTAGTGAACATCCTACCCAGAACTCCTGCCCCTCCTGCTGTGTTATAATGTAGCTCTTTGTAGAGCAAAGCAAGATGGATTCAAATGGCCAACTTGCTCTTCACTAGGGTGCTTTATGCCCTCAGTTGCCTACTTAGAAGCTTTTTGCTGTAACCCCAACACCCCCTTTTCTCTCTCCCCAGCACACAGGCTGGTGATAAGCGATTAGCCCTAGCTATCCTTCATCTGACTTTCCTCAAAAAGAAAAAGAAAAGAAAAGCCAGATGGAAGAATTTGGACAGTTTCATTCCAAGGGAAGGAAGATCAGGTTCCTCCCACCCCCAGCCCAAGTCAGAAAGGGGGCAGAAGGGGTGGAGCTGGGCCACCTCAGACTCCCCCTAGGAGGGGGTGGGGACATCAGCAGTTTTGGGGTGGGGAGACCTGCTTGCTGGGAGCTGGGGCCAAGGCTCCATCTGTCTCAGCAGCAAGCTGGGCCACAGGCCAGAAGGGGCCCATCTGTCTCCAAATCCCCTGGCCAGGCCGCCAGCTCCAGCTCATACACACACACTTTCTCTCACACACATGCACACGTGCACACTCAGAAATGGGGGGAACGCTGGGTCAAGGAGGATAGCCTTATTACAGCTGTGTGTGGCCCCAACTTCCTTGGGGGAAAGGGGAGTTAAAAGGGCACTCGGGTAGTCTTTTTGTGTTTTTTTTTCCACTTAAATAAACATGAATATATATATATATATTTGTTTTCTTCTATAAAACTTTTTTGCCGGCAGTGGGGGGCGGGGTAAGGGTGGGGATGAGCTCAATTTCCCTCCCTCTCTCCTTGCATCACTCATCATCAAAGTTCTGACTCAGGAGAAAATTCGCCGCCAGGTTCTCATTCTTCTCACAAGCGAAGTAGGCCTGAATTACCAGGCTCTCAGGAAACCCCAGGGCCTTCAACTGCAGGAGATAGACCAAAAGAAGGGGGTGACAGGCAGGAGTCACAGGGATCACACTAGTTACAAATGGAAGGGAGTATCATCCATTCCAATCCCAAACAGGCCCAGAAAGGCACTATGATTAGCCCGTAGCCACCCAGCGAGTAAGTAATGGAGCAAGGCTTCAAGCCCAGGTCTTCACTCCAAATCCCTGCTCTGAGCAGCACGAAAGCCAGCTCTCATGCCCCACCTCCCGCCCTTGCTGGTCCCTTACCCTCTCTATGGCTTCTTTTTCCTGTGGTGTGACCTGGATATAGTTCATCTGAGGGGATTCCTCACCAATGGCCCCAACCTCCCCCTCCACATCCGACATGTCTGCCAGCTCTCCTGTGGGCTCATTCAACATCTGGATGAACTGTTCCTGGTGCCTGCTGATTTGCTGAGGACCAAAGTGGAGGAAGCCAGGTCACCGATAGGGCCACCAGCTTGCCCTCAATGGCAGTTGGGAAGCCCAGCCCAAACCAAAGACCCTCTACCTACCTGCAGTAATTGAGGGTTTTCCTGGCCTAGCTGCTGTAGCAGGGCTGGCAACAAGGCTGGATTCTGCTGAATCACTTGTCGCATGTTCTGGAACTGAGGCTGGTCACGGAGAAATTCCAGGGGGTTCTCGCCTGTCAAGGTAAATAGGGGAAGGAGACCCCTTTAGACCTGGGCAAAGAGGCTTTTCTTTCCTGGCCTGGTGCCCACTACTTACCTCCCTCTGGGGCAGGCTGCTCAGGGGCTTGACTTTCCTGTACAGGGCCACTCTCAGGCTCTGGACTCCCTGGGATCCCCTGTAGGACCAAAGGGGATATAAGATGCCCATTCTACCCTATTAGCATGAGCTGGGCCCTCTTTCCCACATACCCAGCCCTCTGCCACATAGGGGGCAGAGGAAAAGGATTATGCACATAACACAAGATATCAAGGAGCTAGCCCAGGACAGCACAGCCTAAACATTAATTATCACAACAACACTACCACTTTTTTTTTTTTTTGGAGAAAGGGATGTTGGGAAAAGAGAAACCCAGGAAAGATCCATTATTCCCAAACTGGATCTGAAAAAAAAAAAACCTTAGAAACTCTTCATGCCACAAATGGAAAAAAATGAGGGTCACGGTCATATAGGCAAAGATTAGCAGGGTAGGAGTTAAACCCAGTGCTCTTTCCACAACCCAGGGCTGCTTGCTTTTCCTTTAAAGTCAAGATGAAGCTCTACCTCTTGTATTCCCAGGGAAGATTAGGGAACCAGCTTACCATCAGCAAGTACTCCACAGCCCGATGGGGGTTGTTGTAACTGGCCCTCAGGGCAGCCACCACACGCTCCCGCTCATAGCCCATGGACATGATTTCTGTCAGCATCGTCTCATACTCGGAGCCTGTCACTGAAGGGAGGGATAGAGAAGGAAGGCTCTGGGTGACTGGGCCTGGTTCCAGCCCCCTTTCGCTCAGCTAGGAGCCTTTCCTCCTTTTACCCACCCCCCTGCCCCAAGGCCCTCGTTCTGGTGCCCCAACCACCCAGCCACCCACCTAGTGTAGAGGCTGCGTCATCCTCCTGCCCGCTGCTCCCTGAAGAGGGAAGAGAGCTGTAGAGTTGACAGAAACATTTTTATCAATGACTTGGATGAAACCACCAAAGGCAAGCTTGTCAAATTTGTGGAAGATGCCAAGTTGGGAGAGAGCAAGCTAAAACACTGGATAATAGAGTCAGAATCTAAAAAGAGCTTGGCTAGAATCGAGGACCAAAATTGAATAAGGTCAAGTTTAATAGGGATTGATGTTAAATTGTATACTTGGGTTCAAAAATTCAGCTGCTTAGACAGCACAGTGCCCATGGTGATAATCTGGGAGTTGTCACAGACTACAAATTCAACACAATTCTGCAATGTGACAAAGCAGCCAAAAAAGGAAAGTTACAACAATCCAAAGCTGCTCTGAGAGTCACACTGTTCAAAGCAAGGAAGGCGAAAGTTCTGCTCTATTCTGCCCTGATCAAACCACATGAGAGGCAGACACTTCAGTTCTGGGCACTAGAGGTGAGCAGGATGGTAAGAGGATGGGAGAATGGGTCCCATAAGGATCAGCTGAAGGAACTGAGGAAGTTTAGGGTAGGAAAGAGAATATCTGCAGCTACAGGAGAGCTGTTTAGGATCTGAAGGGCTATTACATGGAAGACTACTGCTTGAAATAAGAGCAATGGGAAGCTGCCAAGAAGCTGACTGAGGCGTAATATAAGAAAAAACTTCCTAACAAGGAGAGCTGTCCCAAAGTAGCTTGAGCTGCCTTGGGAGACGGTGAGCTCCCTCTCACCAGGAGTCTTCAGTAGATGCCCAACAACCATGGGTTGAAGGTGTTGTTAGAAAGGATTCTTGATTAGGAACAGGTTGCACTGAGACGGCCTCTGAGATCCCATTCCAACATTCAGACTGTGCCCTCTGATTCGGGCTCCTCACCTCCCTCTGCCTTGAATCTCTCCACCATCCTAGGGGCCCTAGGTCTCTCTGGGAGGGCAGACAAAAGACTCAGGGAAACATGAGAGCAGTCTCATAAATGTGAGTCTTGGCTCAGATTCATTCTGTGGAGTTCCAAAGGTTAAAACATCACAGAATCATTTAATTCGAGTGGGGACAAACTTTGGAAGCCATTTAGTCAACCCTCTCATTTTACAGATGAGGAAACTGAGCCCCGGGGAACGTTAAGGGACAAGTTCACACAACATAAAGTGTCAGCCCTGGGACTTGAACCCAGATCCTCAGACACCAGAGCCAGTACCTTGGAGTACACTGTACAGTGCACTGAGAGGAATGGGTTCAAGTTGCAAACAGACAGATTTTGACTCAATTTAAGGAAAAACTTCTAAAAAATTAGAGATGTCCAAGAATGAAATGGGCTGCCTCAGCAGTCAGTTCCCTATCACTGGAAGTCTTAAAGCAGAGGCTGGATGACAAAGTGATCAGGAATGACACAGAAGGAATAAGTCATTTAATTCCTTTAGGCCTTAGCTGCCTTGTTTATAAATGAAGGAATTGAAATTGATGCCCTCTGAGGTCCCTTTCCAATACAGAGATCCTGGGAAAGCATGAAAAGCCCAGAGCTCAGGAGTCCCCCAAACCCACCCTGGGAAGACCTTACCCAGGCCCAGCCTCTGGAGGTGTCCCAGCAGCTGACTCCTCTGTGGGCTTCTTCTCCTCACTGGGGGCTGGTGGGGGTAAGGGCATGGCAACAATGGTGGGAGCTGGTGGGGCAGGTGTGGAGGGCTCCAAGGTGTTGGCAGCAGCAGGGGCAGAGGGCTCCGGAGGTGCCGAAGTGGCAAGCCCAGCTTTGGCCTGAGAGGGCCAAAGAGAAGATATGTCAGAGCCTTGTTTTATCAGCCCCAACATAGCTGGGGACCAGACCCCACCCTGGCCAAGCCTAATCTATCTAGGACACAGTTGGTGACACCCCATAGTTGGAATGTCTTCTAGTCTCCTTCCCACTACCCCAGGATCCTACTCGTCCTTACCTTAGTCACCATGACAACCACAAAGTTTTTCTCATCAATCTTATAGTCTCTGATGGGGACGTCATCACTGAGGATCTTTCCTGCATAGATAAGCTTCTGTCCAGATACAGGGAAGGCATCACGACCCTTCTCAGCCTCAATCTTCTCCTTAAGCACCTTAACCTGAGGAAGAAATCATACAATTTAGGTCAGAATTTAGAAAAAGAATCCAACCCCTTCTTTTAATGGAGAGGGAAACTGAGGTCCAAAACAGAAAGGATTTGCCCAAGGGTTATGCAGTGAGAGTCTGGATATCAGGGAGTAGAGAGAAGGATGGAGCCTTTTGGATTGGGCCCTCAGTAGTTTGGGGACCAAAGGAGGAAAGGGGAACACATGCCAATGTGTGAAGTAGCTCAGACTAGAAATGAGAAGCTTTGATTTCTCATCCCATCTCTTACTGTGTGAACCTAAACAGGTTCCTTTCTTTTTTTCTGGGCTTCAATTTCCTCATCTTTCATATGAACAGAGGATTTAGAGATCAGGGGATTTAGAAGGGGCCTTAGAGTCCATTTAGTTCAATAGGGTCTGTAAAAGGAGAGATAATCCCTTCCCTGCCTCAGCCCAGAGTCACCACAACAGCTGAAGCAAGTGCCCAGGATACTCGGAGCAGTGATTCTTTGTCTACCTGTGTCACCCTCGGCTCTGCTCCCTCATGCCTCCTTTACTTATAGGGACAATTCCCCCACCCACCCACCCACCCACTCACTCACTTTGCAGGGTGGTTGAGTGGGGGAAGCTGCAGCTCATTTATCAAAATGTAAACTACTACTGTCGTGATCATCATCATCATCATCTTCGTACCCTCCCCCCCAGCCCCATAGGGGACCACAGCTCTGCCAGCAACCTCCCCCTTGCCCAAAAAGCAGCTCTGGGGGTGGCTCCCCAAAAGGCCCATTAAAACTGGGAGGTGGAGGTGCCGCTGACCGCTGAAGGAGAAAAGAGAATGTAGTGGTAACGGGGAGGAGGGAGGATTAGGGGACAAGGGACAGGACAGAAGAGGGGGGGACAAGGACGGGGGAGAAGGCTCAGGGAAGGAAAGGGAAGAGGGAACGGGGTTGAGAAGCCTGGAATGAGGGCGAGGGGGAGGGGGTGGGAAGGGGGTGCGTCTGGCCCGCCCCGCGGGGATTAGGGCGAAGGCGAGTAGGACTTGTGCTGTCCCGTCCCGGCCTCCGTCCCCGGCCCCGGCCCCGGCCTCACCGTTTCTCCAGGTTCCATGCGGATCTTAAACGTTTGTTGCTGCAGCGTCTTCAAGGTGACGGTGACGGCCATGGCTGGGCCGGGCGGGCGGCGGCAGCGACAGCTTCCGTCCGTCCGGTCCGTCCCTCACTCCGTCCGACGCGGCGGCCCCGGGACAGTAGACACACGGGAACATGCAACTCACGCCGCCGCCATCTTAGCGCCCTAAGCCACGCCGGGAACTGCTTCCCGGTCATGCGCGCCTCGTGACGAGACGAAGGAGGGAGAGGCGCGAGCGCAGCGACCCCGATCACGTGACAGGGGTCGATGAACGGAAAAAAAGGGAACTTTCTCTCCCGGTCATGCGTACAGAGGAACCACCTTGTCGTTGTCACAGGGGCAGCACACCTTCCCGCCCCCTCTTCTCCCCTTCTCCCTTGGAGCTTGCGCGCTAGAGGCTTATCTTATGGTGACGTCATTGTTTGGGGTAGCGTCATGTTGTCACAAAATGGCCCCAGGAGATCATAGTGTGATAGATTTAGGGCTGCAAGGGACTTTCTAAGTCCAAACCTTTCTTTTTACAGATGAGGAAATTGAGGCCCGGGGATGTTTCGGTGACTTGTCCAAGGCCACACAGGTAGCAAATGGAAGAACAGCTTCGTTGGTAATGGGTTGTAAGGGTGGTTGGAGCCAGGCTGTTGCATGTTCCAGCTGTCCTCGAGTGCCTCATCTCCATACTTACCTATAAGTCCTTCCCCTCCCAAAAAAGCCTATGTCCTGCGCTTTCAAGAAAATCCCGGTTATTTCAGAAAAACCACCTAGCTTGCATCGCCCTTCTACTTTGCCTCCCTTAATACTAAGGCTTTCACTGACTGCTCTGCCCTCGAGTGAACGAAGCACCTCTCAAGTACTTATCCTGCAAACAACCAGAGATAGACAGGAAATCACGACTCTCCGTGCTGTCCAGGAGTTCACATCCCAGCAGAGAGAGACAACACATAGAGGAGGTTTCATCGGAAAGTCGGATGGTCGCGTCCGGGGTGCAGCAGCAAAGCATCCAATCATTTCATACAATTTCCACGGGTAAAACCATATCCTTTTCTGATGTGGGACCATTTGGCAATGCCAAAGACTTTGGTGGCAAGAATTTTCATCCCTCAGTCTTCAACTGCTGGGGAGACAGGAGGCACAGGTGTGTTAGCATGAAGCAGTTGCCTGTTTAGCACAAGGATTGACTCCCTACACAATGGCTTTAGGGCTTGAGCTGTCAATACACCTAGCTTGGCTTCAGGTGACGCCACACTTTTTAAGCACTCTCCCACCTCTGTGATGCCTCTAGATTTTTGTCTATCCAGGGCCTAGTTCAGCATTTTTACATTGTAGTCACTTGATGTTTATTGAATTCCATTGACAGCCTTAATATCAAAGAGTCTAGTTGGGGGGAAATGTGATGGAATATCTCTTCTCACCTCAACTGGTAGAAGTCCTATCTTCCTTCAGAGCTCGGGCATGCCACGTCCCCGGGAGGCCTTTTTTGTTCCCCCACCATTTGTTAGTTCTCTCTCTCTAGAAATTTCTTGTTTTTACTTATCCAGGGATGTGCTGGTAAATTTTTAACAACATACCCTGGAAAAAAACGTAACACAACACACTTTTACGTTTAATTTGCATTATTAACATTTTCTTCATCACTTCCTTAAGTCTAAAGCAGTGATATCAAACTCAGTAGAAATGGTAGTCACTGAACTACATATGAATCCCTGCAGGAAACATAGTGACTAAGAAAACCATATATTAATATTATCTACATTTTATTGTATTTTTATTTATTTTGCAAAGTATTTCCCAATTACATTTTAATCTGGTTCAGGCCGTGTTCAGGAGTGTTGTGGGCTGCAGGTTTAGTGTTTGATACGTCAGGTCTAGAGTATTAGCAGCAAAACAATAAATCACATTTGCTAATTTTTGAGGTATAAATGCACACGCTGAAAATTTAACAATCAATTTGATTGGCTTAATACCTGCAGTACATCCTTGCTTATAAATGAACATGTATCTCCCATAGAATGTAAGCTTTTTGAGAGTTTCTAGCATCTAGAACAGTACATTGTTGCTGCTGCTGTTGTTGTTAAGGAGTTATTTTAGTCTTGTCCTACTCTTTGTGACCCCATTTGGGATTTTCTTGGCAAAGACACTGGAGTAGTTTACCATTTCCTTCTCCATCTCATTTTGCAGATGAGGAAACTGAGGCAAATAGGGTGAAGTGACTTGCCCAGGGTTTAGTAAGTGTGTGAGGCCAGATTTTAACTCAGGAAGATGAGTCTTCCCAACTTCAGGTCATTCTATCCACTGTGCCATCTTGTCAGCCTTAATAAATATATTTGTCAAATTCCATTCTAGTTCATCTCTTTCTCATCCACCAGCTTGCTAAGTTCACTGAGTAAACATATTAATGAATGAATGAACAAGCATTTTATTAAGCACATGCTACTCGACAAGCATTGTATTAAGTACCAAGGATACAAATACAGCCCGGCTAGATTCTAGTAAGAGACAACTGACAAGGGGAATTTGTGGCCAGGGAGGGACACTTGGTTCTAGAAAGTATAGCAATATTTAGCTTATCAATTGTGACCACTACTAATTTTCTCAAACACACAAATGAGAGTTCCTGACTTCAGGGAGGGTACAACTTAAGAGCAGGTATACAATATAATAGATAGTTGTATTGTAGCGAAAAAGGGCAATGAAGATAAAATTAGGGGAGACTTGAATCTTGATTCTGCCTGGCCCCTGGGTGAACTTTGATGACCCTTCTCATCTCTGGGACACGGTTTGTTTCCTCATCTACAAAATGAAGGCTGGGAGTAGGGCTCAAGGACCTTGAAGGACACTACAATAATGGAAGGGGGTTCAGAGGCCATCTCATCTATCCCTGCTATAATAACATCACTAACAAGTGGCTCAAAGGCCCCTAGTGAAGAGAAATCCACCACTGCTTTGGGATAGCTCTACTTTTTAGGAAGTAACTTCCATCCAGTGATCCCAGTTCTGGGCCCAGGGGTCAAGCTTAACAAGCTCTCTGCTTCTTGAAGGCCACATATGCCCCACCCTACCTATCTCCTTCCCTCATGTGGATCCTCATTATCCTGTTTGTTGACCTCATTTGGATGCAGTCCAGCTCACCTTCCTTTGCTAAAATGTGGCACCTCTTTGGAGCTGCTAGGTGGCACAATAGATACAGAGAGCTGGGCATGGAGTCAGAAAGACTTGAGTTCAAATTCCAATCTCAGACTCTGTTCAGCAAGTCACTTAACCTGTTTATATCAGTTACTCCATCTGTAAAATGAAGATGATAATAGCACCTACCTCCCAGGGTTGTGAGGATCAAAATGAGATCACCGTAAAACACTCTTTCCAGGCTCTCCTTTGGAGACCTCGTCTGCCAGATCAGCTATTATTCCTAGGTCTCTCTCTGGACTTGTTCAGTCCCCTGTGCTCCCTCCTCTCTAGTATTTGCTAGCAGTCTACACAGCTTGAGGCCCAGTAGTCCATTCAAACCCAAGCCTAGTACCAAATTCTCCCAACCTCCTAATCTTGACAATGGCTACACCCTCTTTAGGATCCTCATTCGGGGACTAGGGCCTGAGTATTGTTTTCACTTTCATTTCTTCCATTCAAGCAACTTAATGCCTGCCATGCACAAAGCAGTCTATGCTGAGCCGTGGTGATAGAAACAGCTCTCAACTTCATAACCTAATACATTATAAATATCTTGATCACAACACAAGATAAAAAACAGTCCTCTTCCCATCATTCTGGCAAGAAATTAGAATTATTCCAAGTCACCAAACTGTGTATGTATACATACCCTTTGATATAGCAATCACTGGAATGTATGCCCCACCACCTACCCACCGCACTAAGTGGTCAAGAGGGAAAAGGACCCATATATTAAAAAAAAAAATTCATAGCAGCACTTTTTATTGTGACAAAAAGATGGAAATAAAATGGGTGCCCCTCATTTGGGGATGTCTTTCTGCAAAGGACTGATTGAGGAAAAAAACCTAGAAACTTGTACATAGTAATGCAGAGCGCAGAGGGCCAGAATTTATGTGCTGACAATAAAGAAAAACAATTGTGAAAGACGAAGCACTTTATCAACTAAATGACCAGTGATAACTGTAGAAAACTTAGGAACAGGCCTCCCTTGGCAGAGTGGACAATGGACTGTAGTGTAGAATGAATATACGTTTTCAGACATTGCCATTATATGAATTTTTTCCCTTGACTATGTTATCACCAGGGAAGGTGGAGAGTTTTGTGTTGGGAACTGGTGGGTTGTGATACTGATGGAAAAAAAATTTAGAATAGAGTATCCATAAAAAATAAGTTATCCAGAAGAGAGCTCGTAAATGGACACAGTTATTATCACATTAAATCTTACTTATAAACTCAGCAGTTAACTTTTATATACCTTCTGTTTTATATATTAAAAGTCATGTTTGTTAGGCTCATGATATGTTTTGTTCACAGGTCCTCCCAAAAAGCTTTCCTTTGTAATCTAGTCTTTGGACTCCTGGAGTGAGGTCATGGACCAAGGTCTCTCCAGTTGTCCAGAACTCCGAGCCCTACACAACACAGGTGGGGAAAGGAAACAGACCAGAGGCAAAGGCCAGAGACAACGAAATTGTTCCATCTTCTCTGGCCAGAGCAGCCACCAGACAGATGCATCATGCTGACCAGAACAACCCCAGGGATCTGTCTGTTCCACCCCACCAGCTCGGAGCTGGGCAGCAATTCAGACAAGTGGGAAGCTTACACTGCTTCTCTCTCCAAGCAATCAAACACATGAGGGAGACACAAAACTTAATTTAATAGAAATTTCTTTTTTGTTGTTCTTACATTCTCAATGTGACCAAGCAAGAACTGACACCCCTTCCCTACCCACCCACCAACAGGGGCTCTGCCCCCACCCCTGCCCTCAGCCCTGGCAGAGGGAAAAAAGGGAGCAAAGAGTTTGGCTTAGGCACTATTGGCCAAACCCTAGCGCCCCTCAGTGCTATGGGATACCTAAGGGCAGGGCCAGGCTGACAGACCCCTCCCCTTCTCTCTGGCTCCTGAGGATGGGGAAAAAAACAAAGGAGCCGGGACTTGAGGCCAATTGGGGAAAGGAGGCAGCTTAGGATCAGAAGTCTCTAGCCCTGGGTAGTCAATAGGGAGGCTGAGCATCCATGCACTGATGCCCTGGATCCCCATACCCCCGAGCCCATGGTTGAAGAGTGCCCCACGCTATCTGCCATCCCCAAGAGGCTGATGGGGACAGAGAGACCTTGAGGGAGAGTGGATGAAGACAGACATCAGTTTAAAAAACAACAAAAACAAAAACACCCAACCCCAAACAAACAACCCCACCCATTGGAAACAGTTCTCCAGTCTCATAGAGACATTAGTTGGCTCCCGGCCTGGCCCCCCGGGGTGCTCCCAGCCTCAGTCCTGGCCCTGGCCAGGTAGGCAGCAGCCCCCTACAGCTCATCCTTGGGCTGGGCACCATCCTCATCTTCCTCATCCTCCTTATCGTCCTCTTCTTCATCCTCTTTGTCCTCTTCGTCCCTGTCCTCATCATCCTTGTCCTCTCCAGCCTCTTCTTCCTCCTTCAGCTTTTTTTCCTCTTCTTCCTCACGCTGCCGTTCAGCCTCATCCTGCTGTTCCTTCATCTTCTTCTCCGCCTCCTACCAGATGCACACAGCTCCGCCTCAGAGCCTGTTCTCCCCACCCCACCCCTGTCCCAATCCCTCCTGCCTCTAGACTCTATGGTATCTGAAAGTAGTACTGGGCCTGGAGTGGGAGGCGGGGGGCAGAGAAAAGTCCTCCCAGAGAAGTCTAGCCTTCTTTCACCCCAAATGGAGATGACCCTTGCACTGCATCCTTCCCTTAAGGAAGGAGTTACCTTTGTGGCCCCCCAGGTCTCTTCACCAAACTCTTCTGCATAGGACTCATCATTGGTGACAAGGAAGTTATCAAAGATGGTACCAGATTTCACCTACAAACAGAGAAAAGGGTCAGCGAGATAGGGCCAGAACTCCCCACTTTACCCCTGGCAGAGTGCAAAGCAGTATCCCAGATTCAGTGACGTTTTCCTCACCTGCCACAGGTCCAGGCCCAAAACTCCAAAGCTGTCATATGCATAAAGGTTGGGGTCAGGTGTGTACTCAGGATTGTCAATCTCAGGATGCAACCACTTGCCCTTGTAGTCAGGATTGTCAATCTGCCGGGGCTTCCATTCACCCTGCAGAGGGGATTGGGAAAAATGACACGGGGTGCCATTCCGCCCATTGTCCTCCCACTCTCCAGGTCCCATCAGGCAACCTCCCAACCTTACCTTGTACTCAGGATTCTGGATCACTGGTGGCTCCCACTCCCCATCCATCTCTTCATCCCAATCCTCAGGCTTCTGAGCATCAGGGTCAGGAATGTGTTCAGGTTTCTCCCAGTCCTTGGGATCAATAAGTAAATGCCATCAGATCTCTAGAAACCCTTTCTCTCCCAGTTGGGGGGTAGAAGGAAAAGGGAATGGGAAGGGATGCATGGTCACTGGACAGGGATTAGCCAGGAAGAGTTCCCAACTGCAAGCAACCTACATCTGGCTTTGTGTCTGTGGGGTCGTCAATCTTGGCTCGCTCATCCCAGTCCTCAGGCTTCTTGGCCTCAGGATCCTTGATCTTCTTGGGAGGCAGGAAGTCCCAATCATCTTCCAGTGAGCCTGACTCTGCTTGAACATTGTCTATCTTTACTTCATATGTGTTGTCTGGCCGAACAATCAGGGTGTACAGGTGGGTGAACTCATCATCCTATGAGCAGTGGGAGGACAGTAGTTAGGAAGGAACAGTCTCACAGGACTTGGGCCCTTCCCTCTGCCTCACCATCTGTTAGATCGCTTACCTTGCAACGAATGTCTTTATTGATCAGCATGTTCTTGCCTTTGTAGTTAAAGATAACATGAACCTTCTTGGTTCCTGGGCCGCAGATGTCAGGGCCTGAAGAAGGGAGAATGGAGGGACTGATCAAAGAATCCAGGGCTCCTCTCTCCCAGTTTCCCAGTCACTGTGAAGGGCAAGTGAGAGGGAGGGACCCTGGGGTCAAGTCCCTTTCCTTCCCACTGATGAGACAGCTAACCTCAGCCTCTCATCTTAGGCATCTCTGTGCCCAGAATCACAGCAGGAGTGGAGAACAATCCTAGGGACACTTACCAAACATGATGTTGTACTCCGAGTCTCCATGCATGCTGGCCTGGTCTAGGCCGGCAGGGAACAGCTTCACGTAACCACCGCCACAGTCAATGTTCTGCTCATGCTTCACGGTGAACTGTACCACCAGCGTCTGACCCTTGTTGCTGAAGGGCTCCATGCGTGAGGACAGGGCATAGAATCTGGCATCCTGACTTGTCTGTAGCCCTACAGGCATGGTGAGAAAGTTGCCCCCAGGGTAAGTAAGGGGTCTCCCGCCTCACTGCTCACCACTCTCCTTCCAAACCTTAGCCAGCAGTCAGTCATACCCAGTCTTCTGTCCCAGGTCCAATCCTGACTCCCACCTCCTTGACATGGATGGGCTCAGCCTCAATGGAATCAGAGGAACTTTCAGAGTTGGTAGGTACCTTAAGAGACCTAAACCTAACCCTTTATACTAATTCTCTCACTTTATAGATGAGGAAATTGAGGCCTAAATTAAGAAAAGGGCACTTCTCCAATATTACACAGAACTGGAGTTGGTCCAGCAGAGGCAGCCCCCTTACCTTTGTCCTTTTCTTCATCACCATAGAACTTCCCAGAGGAGAGCCTAAACTTGCCGTAGTCATTCTTGTGCTTGGATTCCACCCAACGATCCTCCCAACCATCTGAGGAGAAAAGAAAGTTAGTGTCCTCATGTTGTGGAAAGAATCTGTGACCATCTTTCTACCCCTGTCCATCATGACCTAGCCTTCCAGAGAGCTGAGCATTCCCAAGGAACTCTGCTCATTCTAGAGAGCTCCAACAACCATCTCCAGCTAGATAACATACAGTCTCAGGCCCCCTGAATGTCAGAATTGTAAAGGACCTTTTAAGGCCATCTGGTCTAAATTCCTTCATTTTGTGAATGGGGAAATTGGGTCCTAAAAAAAAAAGGAAAGGGCTTATACAAGGTCAACAAAGCACTGAGGCAGGATTTAGGGCTGAAATGCCACCAGCCTCTTCATTTTACAGTGAATAAAAAGCAGAGCCCTGGAAATGGAAGTGATTTCCCTGGCGCCTGGCTTTACGCACGTTCCCAAGGGCATGTTTTAACTCTCCAGGAACCAACCCCGCCTCCCACCCCCCACCCTAGGTTTCCATGGGCACAGACAGGATCAGAAGCAAAGAGGGTGCTCCAAGCTTCAGGCTGGGCCCCGGGGTCTCTGTCCTGTGGACCCTCCCTGCTTATCATCCCCCCCCCCACCCCGAAGCATCAGACTCAGCACAGGCTGGAGAAGGTGTCTAGGGAGATAAAGGCCGTGGCCGGCGGCAGGTGGCTGCAGGAGGGATGGCCCGAGGGACCCAATGTTGGCCACCCTCCAGGCTAATGGGCCCCCGGGGAGGGCAGTAGCCGCCACACGGGGAGGGGCGGGGATGCGGCGCCGTCCCAAGGGGACTCTGCCGGCCGCAGCGCCTCCCACGCTCCTGGGATGACAAGAGCGGCCGGGGCGCGACCCCCTCCCCTCCCCTTCCCCCGTGACAGCAGCAGGCGCGGGTGCGCGCGGGCCCTCCAACGTCCCCTCACCCCGGCGGGAGGTACCCTAGCCAGGAAGTCCCGCTAGGGCGGGCAGGGCCCGGCAGTGCGGGCGAGTTACTTGGGAGGGCCCGGGGCGCCCCGAACGGGGCGGGGCCGCAGGCCCGAGCTCTCCTCGTTTACCTCCGTCGAGGAACTGCTCCTTGAAATAGACCACGGGCCCAGCGGCCTCGGCCAGGCCGAGCAGGCCCAGCAACAGGAGCGGCAGCATGACAAGAAAAGTCAGATAGGGGCGGCTGGGACCGGGTCCGGACACAGGATCCGCAGGGAACAGGAGCACTCCGGCTCTGCAGTAGGGACAACCGCGGCCGACCACCGACCGCCTTTATACCCGGCCCCCCTCAAACCAACGCCGCCCGGCCCGTGGGCCCGCCCCCTAAGCCCTCCCATTGGCTCCGGGACGCTCAAGGCCCCTCCCGATTGGCCCCGAGCCGGCGCAGCACTTTAGGCTGCGCCTCGGAACGCTGGGTTCCCAGATGGCCGCTTTCTATTGGCCACAGCCACGAGCCAATGAGGAACGACCACGCGTTGTGGGGGGGACGCCTACAGCTCCTCTTGAAGGGGGAGGGAAGCCAGGACCTGGTTCGAGCCACGTGACAAGTTGGCCAGTCCCTCCTCCCTTTTCCCCAAATCTCCCGTCTCCAATTTACCCTCCTTATTCACCGGTTTCTTAAAGGTCGAGGTGGGCTGGGCGGAAGAGAAGAGGTCAACTCTTGCCCCCCGTTCCAACCCCAGGCCTCTCTCCAGAGCTTCCTGGAATCCTTCAGCTCAGGAAAGGGGCCCTTCTTGTGCCAGACCCCCCCCCCATGGGGTCCCAACCTCAACCTTAAACCCTTCTGGCCAGCAGTATTTTCCCATGGGACCATCCACATGACCCCTGGGGTCTTATCTCCTCATCTCAGCCTCCCAACCTGGAAGTCCCAGGAACGGGAGGTTCCTGTGCTCAGCCACAGGCACTGTCCCCAGCCCTGCTTCAGCTCCAAAGGCTCCATCCACCTACAAGCATGAACGGTGCCAGGTCAGATCCTGGGTGGCAAATGGGTGCTGCTCAGAGGTCTGGGGCTAAGCCCCAGCTGTGTGACCTTGGTTCTGTCATTCAGCTTTCAGACTCAGGCTTAATCAGGACTTATACCAGACTCTCAGTCAGAAGGTTAATTCTGGGGGATTCTTGGGAAGAATGTGGGGAGTGATTGTCATATGTGACTGACTGGCAGGACAGAGCAAAACTTAGTTGGGTACACAGAATTTTGAATTTAGAGTCAGATGACCTCGGTTCGAGTGAAAGGAACCTCATTTTTCATATAAGGAAACAGCTACAGAAAGCAAAACACTTGTTTAGAGACCACCATACAGAAAATAACAAAAGTGAAATTCAAACACAGATTGTCTGGACTGAAAAATGCCTGACTCTTTCTATGACCATGCTAGTTCTGCCCCAGATGTACTTAGAGCCTTGTGACCTTGGGCAACTCCCTACCCTCTTTGGAGCTTAATTTCTTCATATGTAAAATGAAGGTTTGGATTAGCTGCTCTCACTGACTCCTAGAGTAGGATTAGAGTTTAGAGGTGACCTAATCCAATCCATATTTGAACAAGAATACTCTGGACATTATTTTTGACTAGTGATCACCTAATCGAAAGTTGAAGCCCCCTCCTCCTCATCCAAAGTTTTGATGCAATACTTTTATGTCTTGGCTCCTTCAGACACCAGAAGCCTGCTAGTGGGACTGACCAAAGGATCCTTTTTTATCCTCACACTCTGTGTGGCTCCTCTACCATTATGCAAGAGGCCTTTGTACTTGGGGGAACAGGGGCAAATGGGCACTGTGGTCTTCCACAAACTGCTGAGGTTTTGTAACCCAAACGGCTTGGCCTGCTTGAGTGGGGGGCTGGGGAGCCAGAGAAGGAAAAAGAGGCAGACTGTGTTGGCAAGATAAGGTCTGGGAGGGGAATAAAAGAGACTCAACTGCCATGAGGGACCCCTTCTGGCAACAGCTGTAATTCCTTTCCTCAAGTTCTGGGCTGAGCCCTCTGGAATCAACCAATCAACATTTATTAATTGTCTACTATTTGGTAGGCACTGGGGAAACAGACAAAATGAAACAATCCCTACACCTGGTAAATAGGAAGAAGAAAAGAGGCCCGGTGCCAGACATACCTGTTCCTCTAAGACACATGGTCTCTTGGAAGCTTATCAGAACCTAAGGCTGGGCTCAGCCCAGACAATAAGACTGTGACAAAGTATGTCGTCCTGGGCTAAAGGGTTCAGTATGGTGGTCCAGTGTTATTAGGATTTAATATTGGAAGGCCCCTTAGTCCACTTTACCCATTTTATAAATAAGGAAACTAAGGTTGACAAGGGCAAATTAATTGTGTGAGGTTACACAGGTAACAGGTCCAAGATTTGTGTCTAGTAGCTAGGTCTCATGAATTCAAATGCCGGGTTCTACTGCACCCCTGCTGCCTCTTGAGAATTCAGCCTGGGGTTGGAAGCTGTGGGGTGGGGTGGAGAAATTCACACTCAGCATTAAAAGGCTGTGTCAGGACAAATTATAATAATTTACAGTCAATTACAGGAGAGGGAACAACTTAGGAAAAAAAAGCCTCATTAGTGCAAGCAAGAAAAAGAGAAAAGAGTAGTTTAGACTAGTGAGTGGCACGATCTCTTAGATAAAAGCCAAAAAAAAGGTCACTAGGTTGGGAGAGGGATGGCCTCAGGGCCTAAAGGCTTCTTCATTCCAACTGTATTCCAACACAACCTGCTGGTTCTGCAGGACAGGTGTGAGAGGCGGAGTCTGAAGCAGGGTGGGGAACCTGCAGCCTCGAGGCCATATGTGGCCCTCTAGGTCTTCAAGTGTGGCCCTTTGACTGAATCCAAACTTCACAGAACAAATCCCCTTAATAAAAGGATTTGTTCTATGTCAAAGGCCACAGGTAGCCTCCAGGTTCAAAGCAAGAGATATGAGAATTCTTCCTTACACCTTCCCAGAGATTCAAGCCATGTCCACCCAAAGGCAGTGTTGTCAGAAGAGCAGAGTTCTAATACTGGTACTACCATTTGCTATTTTTGTTTAGTCACCTTTAGTCTGGGTCTCTATTTCCTCATTGGTCATAATTGAGCATTCCTCATCCAGATGATTAATTACTGCAAAAACTACAACCCAGGGTGGTTTGAAGGAAAGTGCTTTATAGACCTTAAAGTATTATGGAAATGTAAGTTGTCATTACTGTAAATATTAAGATAGTAAGGACTAGGTAGACTTGTTAACCCTCTATGGGTATAGATCCTGTCTCCCCAGCAATATGGGGGATAAATGGGGGGAGGTATAATAGAAAGAGTCCAGTTTGAGCATGAGCAAACCTCAGTTCTAGTTCTAGCTCTGCTATGTGACCTTGTTAATTGACTCCTTTCTCTCTGGGCCTATTTCCCTACCTGTCAAATTCAATTCAACAATTCAACAAACATTATACAAATGCTTACAATGTGCAAGGCACTGACCATAAATAATCCTTGAACCCTGCTAACCCAACATCACTACTGTGGTTTTTAAGTGAAATTACAATGACCTTAGTTTCTCACCTATAAAACAAGGTTGGATTCCGTGGCCTCCGAGATCACTTACAGCTCCAGCTCTATGATCTTTGTAGAAAAGTACTTTGGATATTGCAAAATATCTTAACAGCCATAACTCTCTCCTCACCTCAACCCATCTGGCACCAAACACAGGGCCAGGCACACAGTAGGTAGCTGGTACAGACAGTTCTTGCTTTAGGTAAGTGGACTCTTTGGCAGACCTCTATGTATAATGATTTTTACATAATGCCAATTTGCCCCTACCTACCCATTTCAGTTAGACTGTATGACAAAAGTATACACAAAAATAATACCTTAACATGTCATAAAATACACTAAAATGCAGATATATCAAGTATTGTACCATGATAATAAACAGAATCATAAAATGAAAGGTAAAGTTAATGATAAAGTATGCACAGTACTATACAGTCAAGTTAACATAAGTGTGCAAAATATGGCCCCTTTCCCATCCACTGCACTTCGCCTTTATCACTGGGGGTTGTCTGAGCAACTATTTTTATGAAACTATGGAGAAATGTTTGGGCAGTGCTCCCTTTTTTTCCCCTCATATATCTGATGATAGCAAGTAGTATTATCCTCAACTAGTCTTTGAACTGTTAAAAATCTCAAAGTAGTTGGATCCATCTTTTCAATACAAGAAAAAAAATCACTCAAATGATGAAAGGCTTCTGCTAACTACTCCATCTCAAACCTTTTTGGTTCAACCTCAGGTCCCAAAGCTTCTCTTTCTTCTTCTGCAGTCTTTGCAGCTAGCGGCTCAATCAGATCCTCATTCAAATTTCTTTTAAAATTCTTTACTAAAGTCGAATATCCAATGTTAATATACATAAAGCAAGAACTGTCTGTAATGACCGACTAAAAAGCCCTCAGAGCATCAGAACCCAGAGAACTTTAATGAAAACAACAACCCTCATTTTTGTAGTGCTTCAAAGTTTACAAAGCACAAGGACTCTGTGACAAGGGTAGGAAAGGAATTATTTTACTGAAGATGGGGGAAGAACCTGGGGGTCCCAAGGAATTCTGAGGTCACAGGGAGGGAGCCAGCACAGGCAGCCAGATCTCTGGCTTCCAGCCCTGCCCCAGGCCAGGCAGGAACTAGTGTGGAGCTGGGGCAGGGGCTGGTGGTCTCTCTGCTCCAGAATCCTGGCTTGTTTCTTTGTGGCACCAGGGTCCCCGGGGGCATGCACAGGCTGGGTTCTCCCTAGGCATTGGCCCTGAAGCTCTCTGCCTGCCTACTCTGGGTCTGGGTCTGGCTCCTTGGACTTGGTGAGCTACCCTGTGGAGCTCCCAGGTCAAAGGTCAACGTGGGCTTTGGCTGGCAGCTGGGTGGGGGCGAAGACGGGGGGGGGGGGGGGGTGGCCTGGACCCAGGAGGTCGGTGCTAGGGGACACAGCACGAAGAGACCCAACAAGGAGAGGCTGCCCTTCCCCTCTCCGACTGTCTTCCACTCTGCCTCAATTGCCCCTCTCACCCCGCCTTTCTCTTTTCTCCTTCTTCGTCCTAGCCCAATGTTGGCGCATCTGACTCACTCAAGATGGCAGACCGAGACGAGTACTCCTGTCACGCCACACCCAAGGTGGCGGGTCTCGCTCTTCCGGTCTGGGGCGCTTCCGGTTCCGGTGTTACTCTTCCCATCCTCACGGGGCAGACATGGCTGACGGGCCGGTTGCTCAGTTGCTTTTGCAGCGGCTGGAGGGCGGCGATGGCGGCCTGGACAGCCTGGAGCTGGCAAGCGCGCTGGGCCTGGAGCACCAGGTCGTGGTCGGCGCCGTCAAAAGCCTGCAGACGCTGGGGGAGGTAAGGCGATGCGGGGGCTGCGGGCTAGGGCAGGCTGATGCAACCGGGCAGGGGCCGGCGGGACGAACGGGGCGGCCACATGTGGGGCTGGAGAGCGGCCAGGTGCCGAGACGTGGGGACTGGGACCAGGCAGGAGGAGCAGCCGCATCCTGGAGATGGAGGACCGCGTCCTGGGGGTGGAGGGCCAGGGATGGGGCAGGAGGAGGGA
>NW_020948951.1:1464472-1485963 GCF_900497805.2 Vombatus ursinus | reverse complement strand
GGAGGGCCAGGGATGGGGCAGGAGGAGGGACCGCATCTGGGCACGGAGGGCCAGGGATGGGGCAAGAGGAGGGGCCGCATCTGGGCACGGAGGGTCAGGGATGAAGCTGGAAGGAGTTGTGTCTGTGTGTAGGGGGAATCATCTCTCAGAAATGGAAGGCTAGGGATGGGGACAGGATCAAAGGTCATCTAGGCATGGGAGAGGAGGAGGTGAGGAGGAGCAGTAATGATGTCCTGGAAATTGGGTGGGAGGAGGTGACCTGGATTAGAAGGTGCAGAATGCAAAGATTGGGGAAATGGATCTAAGGTGGAAGACTTGGACGTGACAGCAGTATTCTTTTCTGGGTCTAGGTCATTGAAGCTGAACTCCGTTGTACCCAGCGATGGGAGCTTACACCTGAGGGCCAGGAGATGGCCCAGAATGGCAGCCATGAGGCCAGAGTCTTTCACAGCCTGCCTCCTGAGGGTCTGGTGCAGAGTGAACTCATGGTACTAACTGACTCAGAGGGCCTAGGGGAGGCTAGTTCTGGATGTTACTTTGGTTCAATTGATATTCATTCATTGTCTAGTCTAGAAATGATAATAGGTTAAGGACAGCTCTAAAGATTAAAAGATACAGTTCCTACTCTCAAAAAGTTGTTGTAAGGGAGTAAAGGATGGGAGATGGACATGTGCACACATATAATATGGGGAACAGAGTGATGGGAGCAAAGAAGAAATTAATTGATCAATAAACATTCATTAAGTACTTATTTCGTGCCAGGCACTGCACTAAGTGTTGGGCATGCAAAAAGAGACAAAAGGCAGTCCCTGACCTCAAGGATCTCACAATCTAATGGATCCAAACATAATGTTCTAGGAAAATTTGAGGAGGAATTGAACCCTTTGTAACAGTGTAATGAGGGAGAGATGGGATAGTAAGTTCAGAAATAGGTAGTCATAGTGCTTGGCTAGATTGTATAGTGCTTGAAACAAATTGATTCTGTAGTACTGGAAGTTGTAGCCAGATCCTGGGGAACCTTAAATGTTAAGCTTGTATATGGGTAGTGTTTTATCCTGGTGGTGTTAGGGACTCAGGAATAGCTTTGAAGCGGAAAAATGACATGATTATTTTGGAAGATGATTTTGGGGACTGAGTGAAGAAAAAAGGGAGAGAGGAGGAGTCCCAAGTCCCAGCAAGGTGGCAAGGGTCGCAGCCGGGCATCTGCCATTATGAGCAGGGAGAAGTGGACTGGTTAGAGTGCTGGACCTGGACTTTGACAGGCTTGAGTTTGAATTCTGTTAGAGACACTTCAGAGCTGTGTGACCTTTGCTTACCTCACCTTTTTGGTCCTCAGTTTCCTTATCTGTAAAATGAAGGGGTTGGGCTTGGTTATAGCTAAAGTACAGCCCTCGCCTGCCCCCCCTCCCCCAGCTCTAGATGTATGGTTCTTTGAATTCAAGAAATGTCTTGGAGGGAGGAGCAACAAGATATGGTTGCTAGTTGTATGCTGGAGGGTGAAGGCTAACTCCTCCACTCTGGGGGAACAGGAGTCCAGGGGAGCATAAGGCACCTCTAGGCCAGTATGTGAGCCCCTGTGATCCCACGGATCGCTTTTCCCATACCGTTTTCATGCCTTAGCTCAGATTCCACCTCCTTCAGCTTCTCATGTTCCCATTAGTTATTGCTTTCTCTCCTCTTAGACTACCTCATATTTAGCTATCTGTTTACATGCTGTATCCCGATGTAAGTTTAGTGGAGACAGGGATCCTTTTCATCCTTGTGCTCCCCAGCACCTAGCATAGTGCTAGCAAAAGTGCATAGTAAAACTTGTTGTAGTCCCTTAATAAAAGCTTATTGAATATCATCCTCTGTCTGTCTTCTCCTAGAAACTGCTCAGTGGGAAGGTGGGCTTCAGCAAGGCCATGTCCAACAAGTGGATCCGTGTAGACAAAAATGCGCCTGGTGGGCCCCGGGTGTTCCGTGCTGTAAGTGGGGCTGGAGCCCTAATGGTTCTGGGGAGTGACGCGGATTGTGTGGCTTCCTGTGGGGAGTGGAGGCTTGTCTCTTTGTGTAGGAAGGAGGTGAAAAAAGACATAACTGGGACGATGAGGGAGATGTGGCACCTTCCTCTCTTGGTGGGGTTAGAGATAAGGCAAAGGAAGAACCAGCTCTAATTCTGGCCCCTTATGGTTTGGGTAAGATAGGAGCTGGATTCTCTTTGAAATCTGCCTTTCTGGAGATCAGGGCTTCTTCCTATCCTGCTGTGGTTTCTCCTGCCCTAGTTTTTCCTACCCCCTACCTAACCTTGGAGCCCTTGCTGCCTCATTATCTAACCATTTAACAAACGTTAAGTGCCTACTGTGTGCTGAGCCCTGTGCCAGGCATCTGAGGTGATACCAAGCTTAGATAAGATGCGGTCCCTGTTCTTATAGAGTTTGCCGTCTAGTAGGTGGATACGCCCCCAAACACACTATAATACACCGGCATAGGTGGACAGTGTGGAGGACTTGGTGCAGGCAAAACTGCAGCTGGTACAGGATGGGGAAGCTGAGCGTCTGAGTGAAAAGGAGAGGAATGAACTGAAGAAAAGGAAGCTGCTGTCCGAAGTGTGAGTCCTCCCTCAGCCGTCCTTCAGGAACTTTCCCCCCTCCCCACCCCCCATCCAGCAGCTGTATTCCTGTCTGAGACTGTCCCCGTTGCTTAGCTGTCTTCCCATGCCCTCGCCATACTTATGTGGAGTTGGCATTCAGTTTCCCCACCAGGGGGCAGCATCCCACCAAACCCTCCCCTCTCTGGCTTCAGGACCCTGAAGACCTATTGGGTGAGCAAGGGGAGCACCTTTAGCACCAGCATCTCCAAGCAGGAGGCTGAACTCAGCGCCGAGATGATCTCCAGGTGTGTGCGTTGGGCTAGGGAGCAGCCGTGCTAGCGGTGGAAATCAGTGGCCCACAGTCAACTGTTTTTTTGCTTTCAGTGGCTCCTGGCGGGATGTGAAATTCAAAGCATACAACTTTTCATCAAAAGGTGTCATACCAGAGGGGGGTCACCTTCACCCGCTGATGAAAGTTCGCACACAGTTCCGGCAGATCTTCTTGGAGATGGGGTGAGCGGGGGAAGGAGGAGATCTCAGGTCTGTCTAGTGGGTTATGGCGCTGAAGCTAACAGGGACCATGGATAACTCTTGGACCTCCCTCTAGCTTCACAGAAATGCCAACCGACAACTTCATCGAGAGCTCCTTCTGGAACTTTGATGCCCTCTTCCAGCCCCAGCAGCACCCAGCCCGAGACCAGCATGACACCTTCTTCCTCAAGGGTCAGTCCTTCACCCTCTTGGTAGCACTCTCTTGACCCTCTCTCTGTCTTGTCTCCAGCCTTGGGTTGTCCTCTTTCAGGCCCATTTATGGAATTCTTTCTAGCAGGCACCTCCCTGAATCTTCTAGATTCCCTTCTGAAAAGCAGCATGACACAGAGCTAGGGTTGGAGTCAAGAAAGCCCAGGCTGCAGCCCTGTCTCTGCCACTCGCTGTCTGGCTGCCAAGTCACTAAGCTTTCTGAGCCTTGATTCCCTTATCTGTGAAATAGAGATAATATTCAGATCTTATGGATAAAGTGCTTTGGGAACCTTAAAGGCCTCTTGTGTAGGATGTTGTTGTCTTTATTATCATCTCCTCCTCTTCCTGCGACCTCTTTGTTACTTCATCCTCTCCCTCTCTCCCCTAGACCCAGCACAGACCCTGGATTTTCCCATGGGTTATCTGCAGCGTGTGAAGCAGACTCACTCTCAGGGTGGCTACGGCTCTCAGGGGTGAGAGCCCAAATGGTGTGGGAATTGCAGAGGCGGGGGTGGGGGAAGGCAGAGGAAGAATAGGTGCACCTTTTATTTTCATTTTCCTTCAGCTACAAATATGACTGGAAGCTGGAGGAGGCCCAGAAAAACCTTCTACGGACACACACTACAGCTGCCAGTGCCCGGGCACTCTATCGCCTTGCCCAGCAGGTATGCGGGGGTATTTCATTCCCCATGTTAGCTCACTTCTCTTTAACTATCCTTGTCTCAGTTCATTGATTTGTAGGTTTCTGGTATAGAAAGCAACAGGCAAACTTGATTTTGGGTCCAAGCCGCATTTATCATGGACTCAAAAATTCAAAATTGAGCCCACTTCTGTGTCTATATGTAGATATGGGCATATGTACAGATGCAGGTGTGTGCATGCACACACACTCACAGAGCAGATATTGATCAAATGGCACTGGAAAGTTGTCAATATGGTAAGGATATACTGCTTGGACAATGGTCCAAAGTGGATGCTCTCATCTCCAGGCCAGTGGTTTTTTGGACACCTGTGTAAGACGCCAGCTCCTCTGTCTCTAGAGAGAGTTGACTTCATCTCAGTTAGTTCTCAAGGCCAGCTGCCACAAAAGCCAACAAGTCAATGACCAGTCACAGAATTTTGATGACCTGTTTTAGAGAAACCAGCAACACCCAGTTGGTCATTTTATTGGCATGGTTCCTGCCATACTTGTGCACTGCCCAGGCGTATCCAGTCAAGATGAGGAATCCAGAGGGAGTGCCTAGCTAGTGTTTCCTTCAGGAGCCAAATTGACCATTTGAATATAAGCACAGCAGGAACAGAATGTGTGAAATAATCCTTGCCAGAGTTATAAATGCATCTAGTTTATGTACCTAGTATAGTCCTTTCCTGTGGGTGGTCTCTCTGACCCTGTTTTTCCTGTCTGTCCATCTCTCCCCGTGTCTTGACCAGTTCCATTCCCTGGCTGTCCCGCTGGTTTCTTAAGTGCTGCCCCCATCCATTCATCATTCTAATTGAGTTGAATCTTCCTCCCATCTCTCTAGAAGCCCTTCTCCCCAGCCAAGTACTTCTCCATTGACCGGGTTTTCCGTAATGAGACGTTGGATGCCACCCATCTGGCTGAGTTCCACCAGATTGAGGGTGTAGTAGCTGACTGTGGCCTCACCCTAGGCCATCTTATGGGCATCCTCAAAGAGTTCTTCATCAAACTTGGTAAGGAGCATTCCCAGCAAGGTGGGAGGGGAGATGGCATGGGCAGCCACGGAGAGTCCCCCTCCACAAAGGCCAGTCTTTTGGGGAGAGGCAGGAGGGGTTGGGACGCTAGTTAGCACATCCTTTCCCTTCCTTCTGCTCCCCAGGCATTACAAATGTGCGCTTCAAACCAGCCTACAACCCCTACACTGAGCCCAGCATGGAGATCTTCAGCTACCATCAAGGTAAGCAGATTTGGAGGGGGAGTGGGATTGTATATCTAGTAGCCATGAGGGGAAGAACAAGACCAGCTAGAGACAAGAGAATAGAAGGATAGACATGGAGGATGGAAGGTCAGACAGACAGATGGGCAGGAGCTGACACAGAGCTCTCCCCACCCATGTGCTGGGGAAGCTGGGGGGAGGGGGGACACAGGTGCTCTGCACACCTCTAAAGCTGTTCCATACCTGGGGAGTCTGTCCAGGAAGGTGTCTTGCAGGCCTCAAGGCCCTTGGGCAGCCTGTAAGGGTGAGGTGAGCTGTAACATGCCCTGGAGTTGTCTAGGTGTTGTGGATTCCTCAGGGTGGGAAGAAGACAGGCTGTGGCCACTGGAACCTCACCTTCTGTCTCCTCTTTCTTCCAGGTTTGAAGAAGTGGGTGGAGGTGGGGAACTCAGGAGTCTTCCGGCCAGAGATGCTGCTGCCCATGGGCCTGCCTGAGGATGTGTCTGTCATTGCCTGGGGCCTTTCCCTGGAGAGGTAAGTATGTGATTTAAAGACTATAGATTCTGTAAGTGTGAGCTGTGATAGTGTAACTGAAGATTTATAGTTGTAGGACTGGTGTGACTGATGTGAGACTCAGTGTGATTGTGAGGGACTGAAGGAAACTCTGTGTATGTATATGTGTGAGTGTATGTAACTCAGGCTCACAGTAGGTCCACCTTTAATCCCTAACCCTCTTCTCCTCTTTTCTCCCCTAGACCTACTATGATCAAATATGGCATCAGTAATATCCGAGAATTGGTGGGACACAAAGTGAACCTGCAGATGGTGTACGACAGCCCGTTGTGCCGCCTGGACACCTAGTCCTTGCATACTCACAAACTGGATCTCCTTACCCCATGTGTTCATGTAGTGCTCGTTCAGTCTCTGCTTGGATACCTGCATCTGGACCTTGGGCCCTTCCGACTTCCCTGAGTATCTGGAGCCAACCTGGGCCCCGCCTTGTACTATCATCTTTCACTACCCAGACACCTAAATATGTGGAACTTAGCAGGGCTACACCCTCCACCTGCCCAACACTCCCTTGCATATTTATCTTCTGAAAATCCAAGCCTAGACTTTCCCCCTCCTTATCCTGGTTTACTTCCCAGGGCATCCTTCCTCCTCATTGTAGGGCTGGACCCCAGAGCATGTCCACCTGAGCCAGAGTCTATTTCATACCTTCTCCTAAACTGACATCCGTCCACACTTTCCAGGTCAACAACCAGACATCTGTTCCTGAATAAAGTAGTTCTGATTCCTTTGCCTAGTAGGCTTTCTCCTAAGAGTGGCTGTGGGGAAGGTGTTTTGTATACCTGTCTTCTCCAGGGTTTATCCAATCTCAGAGAGTGCACACAGCACCCCCAGCAGGCTGGACCCAGCCTCTACCTCAGTAGTTTGGACCTTGGCTTGCCCCAAGGTAGTGCTGAAGGTCATTCTCTTCTCTGTTCTGCTTTTTTCTTGGCCTAATACCCCAATTGCTGTTCTAGAAATCTTTGGGAACCCTGTTTAGGTAGCATTTCAGAGCTTTTGGTCTGAGGAGAAGACATCCCATCTTTGGGTAGATCCTACTTTTATGTGGTGGTGGTAAACTATATCCTGGGAATCGGGGACATCCCCCACAGGCCAAGGGAAAATGGCTACCAAGTTTTATAACTTTCAGGGGAAAAAAATAAGGTTGGGCTGAGCTGACCAGGAGGGCATTTCTTGCAGAAGAAGGCATTAGCACCTGATCCTAATCCTTACTCTTCTCTTAATAGTGTCTGGGGATCCTATCACATACAATATGAAAAACCAAACAGATAATCCTAAGTGGGATAGCAGAAATCAACTGACCTTGGATTTAATTGCTAAAAGAGAACTCAGAGATAATCTCATTGAATACCCACATTTCCAAATATTAAAGCTGAGTCTCAGAGATAAAGTGCCTACCTAAGAATTTGTTAGAAGGGACCTTAGTTAAATCCACTCCAATACCCTTATGTTCTGGAATCTAGGGTGAATGAGAGGCAGGCAATAGCACATGTCTTCCCTTGCTTCTCTATTTTTCATATTAGTTATGTCTTAACGGTGTAGTCAAACATTACACAAACATTCCATAATTTATTTTGCATTCCCTAATCGATGGCTGTCTACTTTGTTTCCAGTTCTTTGCTACTGTAAACAGCGCTGCTATAAATATTTTGGTGTGTATTAGATTTATTCTATCATCGATCTTGAAATACTATGCCAGGCAGTGGGATTTTTAGATTAAGAGGTCTGAACATTGTAGTTATTTTCTTAGCATAGTTGCAAATTGTTTTCTATAATGGTTGGACTGATTTGGAGCTCGACCAAAAAACATTAGTGTGCCTGTTGTTCTGTAACCTCTCCAACGTTGGCTTCCCATCTTTTGTCATCTCTGCCAGTTTTCTGAGTAGGAGCCACAACCTCAGGAACATTTTGATTTGCATTTCTCATAGTGATGTGGAGTTCTTTCATATGATTATCAGTAATTGGAGTTCTTTTAGAATCTGTTCTTTGCCAAAAGGACAATAAATAGTGGAGGAGGTAGGGGAGGGTCTGGCCCAAGGGTTGTTGGGGAGAGACAGGTGAGGTCAGAGGATCTTCAATAAAGACAAATTAATTAGGCGTGATGAATGTCAAGGTAAATTCCCCACCCTACCTCCTCCACAAATGGGAAGGATTCAATTTTAGAATCACCTCTTCCTTAGGACCTGGTTGAGTGCTTGCTTTGAGAGGAGGGATTAGGAAGGGGCCTGGCAACAAGATGCACTTGAGAGAGGGAGCTTTGTCTTCTAATTTTGTCCCTGGCACTTAACATAGTGCTTTGGCCCTACTGTTTCATAAATGCTTAGTTTGTTCATTTCATCAGATCCTGACTGAAGGCAGAGCTCCCAGGATGCCTAGCACATGGTAGACACTTCATTCTTGACCAGTGTGTGTTTGGAGCACGTGTGTAGCCCTCAGACTCTTCATTTTCCCTTACTCTTGATAAGTGACCAGCCCACTATTTTTTCTGATCATTCATTTCCTGGTTGATAACTTTTTACACTATATTCTGGGCCCAAATCACATTCTTCCTAATATTCTATATCCTACTTAAATCCACCTTACATCTTCCTGTTTCCCTTTTGATTGTCCAGGGATTACATTCTGTTTCCCAGCCATGTGGCCTCCCCAAGAGAATATTGATTTTGTTTTTTTAAGGGATGGGGTGGGGTGTTCATTTCAAAGAGGAATTAAGAATCATTGAAGGAGTGCTATGCGATTTTCCAAACACAACGCAGTTCCAGCTCCTTTTCAGTTCTGGGCCTCACTTTTTCTAAGTTGCTACTGTATATATGTGTTAGTGGCCCAACTCAGTGGATGGAATGATCAGCTGTCACTGTCTTTATCCGTTTAGTGTTCTCCTTGTGGATTGTTAGGTTGTTCTCTCTTGAGTAGTTGTTGAGCTCATAGAGGAGATTTTGAAATATTCTGAGGGCTTGATACCACCAGCCTGGTGTCATCTGCAATTAAAAGTATAATAGGCACATATAGGCAATTAAGAAGTTGATACTAATACTAGCTGGTATTTATATAGCACTTTGTATATATAGGTCATGTTATCCTTTCAATAAAGCATAGTGACTGGAATTTTACATAGTGGGAAGGAAAGAAAGAAACAAGCATTTATTAAGTACCTGATATGTGCAGGCATTGAGCTAAGTGATTTATATTTACCTCATTTGATGCTCACAGTCCTGGGAGATCCCCATTTTACACTTGAGGAAACTGAGACAGGAAGAGTTTGAGTGACTTGCTCAAGGTCACGGTGACTGAGTCTATATTTAAACTCGTCTCCTGACTCCAGGCCAAATACTATCTGCACTGTCCCAGAAAATCATAGGCCTGCTATCAAAACACAATATTCAAAACCATGTCTCTCCTGCCTTGAAATATAGCACACTCCCTACTAAACTAAGCTGTCTCTCTCTGTGTCTGTGTGTCAGAATTTGTGACGTGTAAGACACTATGGGGCACAAGCTTCTATCTAACATCTCTGCTCCCACCCTCTACCTTCATGCTCCCAAATTCTTATCAGACATCTGGGCCAGTGTGTGCCAGGAGGGGCTGTCACAGCTTCTAAATGAGTCCGTGAAAAGCAGTCTGTCCTCCTTTCCTGGTTGTCTGACAAAATAATGCTCTGAGCCTCTGTGTGTTTCTGATTCTGTGGCCCACCCTTACCCCTGGAGTCCCTGGCTTTGCACTTAAGTGTCTCTGGAGCCAGCCTACAGTCTGCATACCTTGGGAACCACACAGACTGAATAAGCACAGTTCAAGCACCTGGCCAGTTTTCATGGATTGGGTGGGCAGGGTTGTGCCTGGACTGCCAGAGGATTGATCTTTCTGCAAAGTGCTGGCTGCCCTGAGCAGAGTCCCCAGAGGAGGAGGGAGAGAGGTAAATTGGAGAATCCTGAGAACCAAATTGGCCAAGCCCTGCAAAGTCAGGGGACCTGGAGGAAGAGGAGGCCTGAATGAAACTACTCATTGACCCAGAGAGGCATGTAGGCTCCTGGGGCCCACCCACACTTGAGCCATAGGCAGGGCTTTAGATGAGGCAGGAATGAGCTGGATCTTGTGCAGAAATAGAGCCTCTTGCTCAGAAGGCACAGGCAGCCCAGAATAGTGTGTCAGAAGATCTGACCTGGTCCTTTGCTATTTGGTTCTGCAATCTGAGGCAGGTCACTTTTCTTTTTCTATAAAATAAGGGGGTTGGAGAAGGTATCTTGAAAGCACTCTTCAAGCACTAAATTCTGTGACCCAAAATATGTGTGTGTATGGGGCATGGGGGCGGGGGTGGTGAGGGTCAATCAATCAATAAGCATTTATAAAATGCCTATTATGTACCCGGCAATGTAGACAGGAAGGAATAAGTAATAGAGATTGGACCAATGATTTCATTAGTTTAGGGAATTCCTAGTTGGGGAAATTCTCTCTATCAATGCAGTATACAATATAGAGAGTATATATGTGTGTATATATACATATATATATAGAGAGAGAGAGAGAGAGAGAGAGAGAGAGAGTAGAATATAGAGAGAGTTGCAATTTATAGCCTTAGGTGGCTCAGTGGATAGAATACCAGCACTGGAATCAGGAAAATCTGAATTCACACCCAACCCCAGACACAGACTAGATGTTCAACCCAGGGCAAGTCACCTAACCTTAGTTATATCATCTGCAAAATGTGGATAACAATAGCACCTACTTCCCAGGGTTGTAGGAATCAAATGAGATAATTGCAAAGCACTTAGCACAGTGCCTGGCACATAGTAAGTCCTATATAAATGTTATCGTTCAGAGTACTAAGAAGTTGCAGGATTTCCCACAGCTAACATGGATCAGATAAACTTTTTGAACTCAGGTGTCCCTGTCTTCAAAGTCTAGTCCCTATCCATTCCCTCATGCCATGTCTCAGGGAATACAAAGACAAAACAATCACTGCCTTCAAGGAGTTTACATTCTATTCCTTGGGGGGGGGGTGGAGAGGTATGCACACATGCAAGTAAGTAAAAAGTAATTTCAGAGGGGAGGAAGGCATTACTAGTAGCTGAGGCATTCCAACATTTATTACTATGGCATTGTGCTAAGTGCTGGGGATCCAAAAAGAGACAAAAGACAGTCCCTGCCCTCAAGGAGTTTACAATCTAATGAGGGAAGAGAGACAACAAGCAAACAAATAGATGCAAACAAGCTATATACAGGATAAAAATTTTAATTAAATGAAGGAAGGCATTAGAAAAGACCTTATGTAGGACATGATACTCTTAGAAGAGCTTTGAAGGGAGGCATGGATTCTAAGAGGTGGAAATGTCCAAGGTGGCCCTGGATTCAGGAGGACCTGAGTTCAAATCCAGCCTCAGGCACATAACAATCACTAGCTGTGTGACCCTGGGCAAGTCACTTCACCCCATTGCCTAACCAAAAAAAAAAGGGGGAAAAAAAAAGATGTGGAAGTGTCCTACTGGGGCAGAGGTTACTTACAAATTCTCACGTTTACACAAGGCTTTAACATTTACGAACCACCTAATAAGCACTATCTCATCCCTTTCTGTAGGGGCTATTATTATTAGTCCGCATTTCACTGAGGAAAGGCTGAAGCTTATTGATTTTGCCGGTGTCACAAAGCGCATAAGGGTAATTCCATGAAGTGTCCAAGTCAAGATTTGAATCCTCCTCGGATAATAGATGCTAGAATTGCCATATTATCCTAGTAGACTTAGGATAATAGATTCTCTACCAGAGGTCAGCTAGTCCAACGTTCTCATTTTGTACATGAGGAAACTGAGCTGCAGGGAAGTAAATGACTTGGCCACGGCCAAGCAGGTATTAACTTCAGAGTTAGGGTTGTCTGACTCTCAATCCATTGTTCTTTCACCAGCACCACACTGCTTCTCACCCCAAGGTTTGTATTCTACCTACCATTTAACTAGGGAGACTACAATGTTTATGGAAGTGTAGTGTTTCCAAGGAGTTTTAAAGTACCCCTTTGCTCCCTGTGTTCTTTACATTGACCTATAAAGAACTCTGGCCTGTCCACCTTTATCTTTTTGGCTTAAACCCATTCTCCTCGGGAACCTGGTGCATTCAAAGGGAAAGCAAACCCCACCCCCCACTCCTCTTCTCCCTCCTCTCCCACCGTGACATTTTCTAACATCTATCCTTTCTCTATCTTCTCAGTAATTATCCTTTTGTAAAAGCTAACTTCTATGACCATATTGACCAATATTGGGCGGCACAAAGGATGAGGACTTTTGAGTGATACTCTTAAAAACCCCAGCTGAGGCAGCTAGATGGCACAGTGGAGATAGCTTGGGCCTTGGAGTCAGGAGGTCCTGAGTTCAAATTCGACTTCAGACAGTTGATACTTACTAGCTGTGTGACCCTGAGCAAGTCACTTGACCCCGAATGCCTCAATTAAAAAAAAAAAACAACAGCCCCTAAAAGCTACTGAGGAGACCTATGAGACCTGACAAGGAAGTGAGGGGAACAACTGAGAGAATGAGCCCAGAGAGAGGTAAGACATAAAGAAATGCCACAACTGTCATTTTAATGAACTTATTAACACTGAAGTTATTTTGAAGTTGGCCATAGATACACACATCCCTTCTTATATACTTTACATTTTTAATTAAGGGAAGTTACTTATCATTTACTCCAAAAGCAAAGCTCTTCTCAATTTCCAAAGAAAAATTTCCGTTCCAACCTTCAAGTTCACCATCAAGGGTCAAGGTCATGTGTGATGTGTCTATTTTGCCAGTTAGAATTAGAGCTTTCTTCCAAATTATGGCCCTGGGGCCACAACATCAAACTTGGCCATTTGGGTTTCAAAGGGTTCCTAGGTTCATGGCCCAGTTGTTTTGATTTTTGTTGCAGTTAGTGTTGGTTCTGTTTTATAATTGGTCTTCAGCCTCTTTTTTTTTTTTTTGAGAGTCTTGGGTGGGGGATTAAACTCTTTTTTAACAGATTTTTTTTGGTGGCTCTCAGCAAGCAAACTGCAGTGGCTCATGAATATGATATGTAAAAGATAATTTAATCGTAAAATCCATTTTGAAGTCCATACAAAGACACACAAAGTTGAGAGGCAGCTCAGTTTCATATGAAGACAGAGGGATGGCTTCTAAGTCAGGAAGACCTGGTTTCAGTTCCTGACTCTGACAGATACTGGCTGCTTAACTAAGGGTAAATCATTTAAGCTCTGGCAGCTTTCTGACATTGTCAGTTACAGAGCAGATGTTGGTCTGCAACAGAAGAGAGAATTCTCTCACTGGAATGAAATAACAGGTCCAGTCAAAAAGAAAAAAAATAAAACGAACTAAAGAAGAGTAGAAAGACTGATGGGGGATCAGGAAAGGCCTTGTGTTTTGCAGAAGATGGAGGCACCTGAGCTGCGCTTCAGTGGACCCCACTGAATCTTCACTTGCCCATCGAGAGAGGTTGTGCAGGGTTAGGGTTAGAGCCATTTCACAAAGACACCGGGTAAATTGGGGTGCGAGGCAGTAAGCGGCTGAGGAAGGATACTGGTTCCTTCCCACCGCAGCACATTGTTGCTCCCTTTGGGCAGTGTGGGTTGCCTTGCGCCCACAGTGGAGGGTCGTGGTGATGGTGGGTTGACCCAGATGAGGTTCAGGCCCTGAAATCGATAGTCCAGCCCTGATCCTGTCCCTGTTCCCTATTTTCCTCCTGTTTTCCTGGGACGTGTAGTTTTGACTCGGGCTCCATCAATCAGCTCAGACAGCCAACCTCTCTCCTTTTTTCCTCTCTATTTCTTCTTCCCATCTGTCACCCTGCGAAGACAGGGTGGGGGGGGTGGGGGGGGGGGGGGGAGGGAATCAATCGCTGACGGCAGCAGCAGACGGGGCGAGAGCCGAGAAGTGTGAAATACTCGCTCAAGAGAGCGGCTGGTGTTAATGAGGAGGCTTCGCTTCCCAGCCGGGGAAGGGGGCGGTGGCAGCAGCAGCGCTGGGGCTGGAGAGAGGGGCTGGGGGGTGGGGGCGGCGGGGACAAACGGACTGGCTCCTCAGGTGGGAGAGCTAAGGGCAAAATGCAGTAGGTAGAAGAACGCGGAGCCCCCTATAGGCAAGAACTTCTGTAAAGGGAAGTGCACCTGCACACAGGTAAACTATCTGTAAAGGGAAAGGTGGACCCAGAGGTGTGATGCACCATGTTTAACAATCGGACTTTCCGGGGGGGGGGGGGGAATGTATGCACACATACTTTGGAGTTTAATTAGTATTATTAACACTTTCTTAAAGCTAGAAATCAACAAAACAATAAATCAAGCCCTAGTTTGTATTGACTGCCTATTTCTGAGGTATAAATGCTCACACTGAAAAATGTAATAATAGGCTGTCGAAGGTGAGAGCTGGCTCCAGTACACCCCTGGGTGCACCGCAAAGACACGCGCTGGTCATTAAAAGAGGTTAGCTTGTATAGACAGAGACTCTATCAAAGAAGGTGCACGTGTAAGAGAAATACCACTCCCCTTCCCTCTCCTCCCCTCGTAATTTGGTCTACTGCCTTCTTGGCTGGGCTGACTCCTTTTCTTGCAATCCACTGGTCCCCACAGCTACAAAACCTTTAGCCTGACCCCATCCTATCCCCAGACTGCACCAGGGAGGATTGGAGAAGTCTCAGAATTAGCGTGCAGTTCTCTTGACCAACTGCCAACCCTGCCCTCCTATCTCTATCCTAGTAATAGCGGTTGTGTCTCGCCCCTAGTATCTGCTTTGTCTGTGATCAGCATCCACTCCCTGATCCCCTGCTCTTGCTTGTGGGCTAGGACCAAACTTCCCTTTCCCATGCTTCCCACCAGCTGCCAGCCTGCCTGGGTCCCCACTTACTGTCCCATGATAATTCTTCTGGCACTATTCTACCCACCCAATAAAACACTTCGAGGTGACTGCCAGTCTGCTAGGAATTACCCATCTCCTTCTCCTCCCTTCTCCCCGTTTTTCATATCTATCTTTTGTTTTATTATCAACTTCCCTTCAGA
Source organism: Vombatus ursinus (assembly GCF_900497805.2). Lineage (NCBI taxonomy): Eukaryota > Metazoa > Chordata > Mammalia > Diprotodontia > Vombatidae > Vombatus > Vombatus ursinus. The sequence continues at coordinate 1,471,178 of NW_020948951.1, read as the reverse complement.
ATATGTCCCTCCTCTCCCCCCTAACTGATGAGCCATCCCTTGTAACAAAGAATAAAAAAAGAATGAAAGAAATCAGTTCTGTGAAAATAACCAGTACAATGAACCAAGTCTAAATATGTTTCCCATTTATAGACCCCACCTCTGCAAAGCAGAGACAGAGGTGAATTTTAAAATTTTCCTTTCAGGGACAAGTTTAGTCATCATGATTATATTGTATTCCTTGTAGATAGATAGATAGATAGATAGATAGATAGGTAGGTAGGTAGATAGATAGATAGATAGATAGATATGTAGCAAGGCCCCACATATTTAAAGGAACTCTCTCCCTACAAGTAGCATGGAGGTGTCATGTGGATAAAAGGAAAGCATAATAGATATCTCTAGCCTCTTCTCCCCATCCACTTCTCAAAGGGAAACTAATTCTGCCCAGGATGGGAAGCAAGAAGTTGGGGTTAGAGGCTATGACCCTGTTCTCCTAGGAGAGAGGGAGTACTGGGGTAGAATTATATCTATCAGCTCCCTTAAGTATTATGTGTCTAGGAGATGTGAGTTTCAGGTTCAAGCCAATTTCTGGTCACTATTTCATATTGCAGGGGAAGGAGGATCCCAAGCTCTTTATCTGAGATCTAACCCCTTTTCCCTCCAAATATCAGTTTCACAATGAATACATAGCAATTATCAAAGAAAACCCATTTATCTGAATTAGTAATAAAACAAGTCAGAAAAGGTATGCATAGGAGAATGAATAGCAGACAATACAGAGTGAAGAGTTCTTTCATTGGTGGTGAGTTAACTCAATGAGAGAGAGAGAGAGAGAGAGAAAGAGAGAGAGAGTTAGTTCTAGATCTCACCCAAGGGGAAGTCCTCTGAAGTCTCTAGTGTAGCAAACTGGGGATAGGGACCTGATGGAGACTGCCAGCTCCTCTCATGTCAGCTTCTTCCCAGTCTTTTCTTTCGGCAGCCTGAAGTGAAATTGGCCTGGGCCACCTTTTCTCTTGAAGTTGGATGCCGAAGCAATGCAAAGCTTGAAGACAGCTTGGAACTTGAAAGAGACTGGAGAGACTCTGCATTCTCCTGCTCTCGAAAACTCCACTTGTCCTCTCACCAGGCACAAGGCATTTATCACCAATCGGGAGAGAGTCCCATACCAGTGGCTTTGGGACTGGGGTTATATTCTGCTATAGCTAGCTAGCTAGATGGATAGATGGATGGATGGATGGATAGACAGACAGACAGACAGACAGACAGATAGAGAGATGGATGGATGGACACAGACAGACAGACAGATAGATGGATGGATGGATAGACAGACAGATATAGATGGATAGATAGATAGATAGATAGATAGATATTAAGTGCTTCCTTTGTGCCAGGCACTGTGCCAAGTGCTAGGAACATAAATATCAGCAAAAACCAAGATATTCCTTGGCCTCAAGCGGCTTAAATTCTAATGGGGGAAGATAACACATAAAAGGGAACTAAAAAGAGAAAGGGGCCGATTGATGGATCAACGTCCAGAAAGAATCGGTGGGCTGAAATAAGTTTGGAGTAAGTGTGGCTGGAATGAGTGCCTTTCCAAATGAAGTTCAGGAGGAGACTGTAAGAATGGAGAAAGGCATTGCTAGCATGAAGATGGACATTATGGGTAGGTAAAGGAGTGTATATAATTTTCCCAGTTCTGCTTATTTTACTCTACATCAACTCATTCAAGACTTCCCATACTTTTCTAAATTCTTCCTATATATTGTTGCTTCAGTGCAATAATCTAACATTATACTCTTGTGCCACAATGTGCTTAGTTTTTACTAAATAGCCATTCATCTTGTTTCCAAATCTTTATTAAGACAAAAAGCGCTGCTATCAATATTCTCCACTTGTTGCTTTATTGCTGTCCTCCATGTCATTTCTTTTAGACTGCCTGCTGGGACACACCCTAATGCCAAATGCCTGTCTCCTGATATCCCTGCTTTTGGCTTTGGCAGCAATTTTGTGCGTGACGAGGCATTCTGCCTGAGCACTGGGACATCTTCTGATGCTGACAGCAACCTGCTGGAACTCTGATTATTCATGATATCCTGATCCCCTGACTTCAAAATCCTGACTTCCTCCTACCACCCACAGTCTGGGCTTTCCTGGATCACTTGCCTTGTCCTGGGTATCATGTAAAGTCTCCTAAATTAGCAGAACCCCAAATTAAATGAATTAACAGGACTCAACATCTCTCTCCCAGAGCTCAGAGAATCTTCCAACACAATGGGACCCATGTGGGGCCAGGCTAGAATCAACACGGTGTGATGGAAAGAATATCAGCCAGATTTGGAGTCAGAAGAGGGGGCTCTGATGGTTACTACTTGAATGGCTTTGAGTAAGTCCTTTGTCCTCTCTAGGCCTCTGTTTCCTCCCTCATTTGTAAAATAAAGGAAGAAAAAGTGGACTAGTTTATTTTTAAGATTTAGAACCCATTAGATTGTAAACTCTTTTTGTTTCTGTTGGGTTTTTTGTTTTGTTTTTGGTGAAGCAATTGGGGTTAAGTGACTTGCCCAGGGTCACACAGCTAGTAATTGTCAAGTGTCTGGTCTGAGGCTGGATTTGAACTCATGTCCTCCTGACTCCAGGCCTGGTACTCTATCTACTCTGCCACCTAGTTGCCCCCAGATTATAAACTCTTTAAGAGTAGGGACTGTAGGCAAAAGTACCTTTTTTTTTTTAAATCCTAAATTGTTAGCACAGTGCTTGGCAAATAATAGGTACTTAATAAATGTTTATTGGTTGATTATAAGGTCCCTTCAAACTCTAAATGCTATCATGTTAAAAAAAAATGCTCTATAAAGTAACATTCCTTCCAGACACAAGAAAATTCTTCCATGGGCTTTTTTTTCTTTCTTTACTTCCCACCCCCTTGGGGTGCTCTCCTGGGACAACTGCCTGACCCAGCATAATTTCCCATCCTGCTGCCTCTTACTACCTTGCCAGAAGGAGCAGTGAATGCCTTTCAGAGAGGCTTATTCCTGAGCAAATCAAGTCTTTATGTTAAGGCTTCAGTCTACTAAATGTAAGCACGCGTCATGGAGGGGAGGGACTGGTGCCTCAGAGTAGGGCTCGAGGATTCAAATCCTGGCTTTGCCGAGGTCTTTGGGCAAATAACCTTACTTCTCTAAATTTCAGTTTCCTTGGCAAAGTGCAGGATAAGTAGTCCTCCACCCTCTCCACCCGTCCCCACCCCATCCCCATCCCCCCAACCCCAACAAGATTTCTATTTCTTCTGAGAACTGTAATCTAGTCGTCACTACCATTACTTCAGGAAAGATTGTGTCAATGGACTTGCCTTTTGTTCCATTCGTTATCTCTGTAACTCTCCAGAAAGAAATTCCCTTCTTTGTCTACCATTCCCCAGTGGGCATAGTTTCCCCAACTATGGGGTAATTGAAAATTTCCTGATGTGAAAATTTATTCACTCACACCACCTCTCTCCCAGGAAAGCAGATTGGCCTCTGGTCCCACCTCCTACTTCCCATTGTGACAGGAATAAAGTCTCCCTTAAAGGAGGGTAGGGGTAGAAAATATCTATTCTGCCTCCCTTCCAGCCACACTACAAGTGTGTGGTGGACAGTGAAAAGTGAAAATTTAAGCTACTTAAAGGCAAAGACTGTGTCACTTTTGTATTTGTGTAATTTTGTGGTTGTTACATTTTTAGTACTTCATAAATGATTTTTCTTTCTTTCTTTCATTCACGTGATCTACTAGGGAAATCAGTCCAGGAAAGATGGGAAATTCTCAAGGATTAATAATAATAGTAATTAAAAGTAATAATTTTATATAGTGCTTACTATGTGCCAGGCACCATGCTAAGTGCTTTACAATTCTGAAGACAAAAATTCCAGTACAGAAGAGAGTGACTGATATAGAGAGAACTCATCAAATTATGTATAGTTTTAAAAGACAGTGTGTAGAAGATGAGTGGTGAGCAGAGAGCCTGGTATAATGCAATAGAAATCTGGCCTCATAGTCAGGAAAATCTGGGTTCAAGTCATGTCTCTGATACCCACTAACCCTGGGCAAGTTATTGAGCCTCTCAGTGCCCCCAGGAAATAAGGAAGTTCCTTATTGGAAGCTCTCTTGATGAGTGAAATCAGAAGTCCATTAATAAATACATATATGTACGTATATATGATATATAATCATATATAATGAAAACAAAAGCAAGTTATAAGAAAAACCCCAAAAAGTATTATATGTATATATAATGCTTTAATATATTATCTATTATATGTAGTATAATATGAATGTGTATATTATATATATATATACTGTGTGTATTCATATACAAATACATTAATTGATTAAATAGTATTAATAATATTATTGTATCATGTGTTATATAATCAATATTATTACTATTAAACATATTTACTGACATATTGTAAAAAGTGTCAGGAGCACTAAAACAGAATGAGCTGAGGTTAACAATGAAAGCTAAAAACAACAAAAAGGAATTTTCTATGTTGGGAAAACATAGCCAGGATCTGGGTCTGCAACTAGGTTCATATCTGTGGGAGCTAGAGGGCTCCTGAGGGTTGCTGCTGGAGAAACTGAGGCAGCAGGACATTGAAAATGAGATTTGTCCAAGTGTAGGCTTGGCAGGGCAAGAATGAAGCCTAGTGAAAGCCTAGGGGACCAGATTTTTGTACACAAGACATGCAAATGAGCCCTTCTTTCTTTAGACCTTTCAGTGGTTTGGCCCTTGAAAAGGACTTTTAACCCATGATTTTTCCCATTCAGATGGTTGGTGAGCCATTCTTTCCCATTCAGGCAACAGTTTTTCAGACCCTGCAGAATCAAGAGAGAAGGAGGCATGGAGGTGAGGGTAGGACCGTGCAGCCACTGCTACTGCTATTGGTGCTGCTGCTGTGGTCTGAGACACTATCTAAAGTTTCCAGGAGTACCCAGAGTTGGACCTGGTGTAGAGATGCAAGCTGCCAGTCAAGAATGAGGAGGGGCACCGCTAGGACTGAGTTCCACCAGGCACTGCCAACTACTACAAAGAAAATTAAAGTGTCAAGGAGGAAGGTAGGGAAATAAATCGTTTCTCCCCATGCAACCCTTGCCTTCCTAATTAAACACCAAGGCTCCAGACATAAAATTCTTTCTCCAAATACTTCCCCAACCCTGGGTAGTGGGGAGTGATTGGTGGGAGGTTTAACTTTGTGTGTGGGTAGCTTTAAGATGATCAGACAAAATCATTTCTTTGTGCTGTAGAATTCTGTGCCACCACTTGTAGTGTGGCTGGAAGGGAGGCAGAATAGATATTTTCTACCCCTACCCTCCTTTAAGGGAGACTTTATTCCTGTCACAATGGGAAGTAGGAGGTGGGACCAGAGGCCAATCTGCTCTCCTGGGAGAGAGGTGGTACCAGATTAGAATTCTGTCTGCTCCCTTCAATATTGTTAGTCTAGGGGACTATTGAACAGATTCACTCTCTCTGATCACTGTTTCTCACTACTGGGGGGAAGAAGGACCAATACTTTATACATCCCTTTCCCACCAAATACCAGTTCCATAATGAACACACATAGCATTTAGCCAAGAAACCCTTTTCTCTAAATCAGTAGCGAAATAGAAATCAGAGAAAGTAAACATAGGAGAATATGTTCCAGACAACAGAGTGAAGGATCTCTCACTAGGATCAAGGTAACTCAGCTCAACCAAGAAAGAAAGAAAAGCTTAGAGCTCATCAAAGGGAAAACTGCCCAAAGGCTTGAAGAATAGCTGAAGAAGACTAGACAAGACTGGAGCTCTCTCCCGCTCACCACCCCACTCCTCACGAAGGACCAAGCATTCATCTCCACCAATAAGGACAGGGTCCCACATCAATGGGCTTTGGGACAAGGGATACAATGATTTTGCTTGAATATAAAATGCGTTGGGCTACAATGTGGATTGTCTATGTGATGAAAAGGTCGAGAAAGGGCCAGTTGGAGTGAAGGAAATTTCCCAGACACAAAGTAGAAATATTTAAAGATTCCCATAATTCAAAGTGATATTTCATTTTTTTTCTCCCAAAATGAATTTTTAATTGGGGTCAGCACTTCCCAAGCCACAGACTGGCTGAACCCGTGGTGGTTAGAGGGGGATGAAGGCTAAGAGTTTGTAGGTGAGGGCTCTAGGGTGAGCAGTAGGAGTATTGAAGGTTTTGAAGAGACCAGCCCAGGCAATACATACAATGGTATATATACTGGGACAAAAATACTTGGCTCAGGGTTTGAGTGCAGTGCCACTTAGTGGCCAGACCACATAACACAGCCTCTTGCTGGTTGGTTAATTTATTCCTTAAGAAAGTGATGTACAGCACTGCTTTTCTGGAAGCTTCTGAAGGCAAGGCACAAGCTGTGTGCTACTTTTTCTACTTCAGAGGTTCAAATGTCACCTGGAACTTCCATCAAGTGACAGCCTGCTCTCACCATTGTAAAAGAGTTGGAACCCAAGATGAGTACTCAGCTGCCCTCGATTGACTTCACATAACTAGGTTTGGACAAATTACATCCAGATCCAGAGTACTTAAAGAACTGGTTGGTCTTTGCCAATGATCTTTGAAGGACTTTGAAAAGAGTCCATGGAACTAGTGATGGGCAAATGTCTCAATTCTTTTAAAAGAAGAAGAAGAAGAAGAAGAAGAAGAAGAAGAAGAAGAAGAAGAAGAAGAAGAAGA
>NW_020948951.1:1338888-1464462 GCF_900497805.2 Vombatus ursinus | reverse complement strand
GAAGAAGAAGAAGAAGAAGAAGAAGAAGAAGAAGAAGAAGAAGAAGAGTGTAGAACCTGCAAACTATTATAGGCTGTTGAGCTTAATTTGAATTCCTGACAAAATTAGAGAATGAATTATTGGGATGATTTGTAAACACCAAGAGAAGTAAGTGGTGATCACAAAGAGCCAGCATGGTTTTTATCAAGAACAGATCATACCAAATTAACCTCATTTCCTTTTGTGGTAGAGACTATACAAGTCTCCCTTTCTTTTACTACCACCCCCCACCCCCACTTGGAACAGACTTTTGTACTAGGAAATTATGACTCTGCCCTTTCCCCTTCCTTTTGGGGATATATCCAAAGTTAGCTCTAGGAGTAATTTAAATAATTTGACCCTGCTAATGCCGTGAAAGATGATGAACAGAAAGATATTATAGCTTATGAGCCCCCCATGGGTGTAGTTCCCTCTATGATTATCAGTTGATATAAATTAGTCAACCAGACTTAATTAACTTTTATAAAAGGGTATTTGCTAAAGTGGTGTATTAAGAACAGATGGTACAGAATATCTCTACCTCCTCCCAAGGGTCAGTGATGCAATCTTCTCACCAGTACATAGAAAGTTCAGAGGAAAGTAGGTTTAAGCTTAGGGAGCACAGTGGCACAACTCCTGGAAATCCTCTTACTACAGTCCTTAAGACGTTCCTCTTGGGTATAATGTAGTTTTTCAGCTGGGCTCCTTCTGGAACCTTGAATTTACCTTCCTCATCACATCCAGTCTGTTCTGATTCCAAAGGCAGACACTACTGTCAACTGTTCCTAGATGCCAATGGGAAGGTCCAAAAAAATTCTCTGGAACCTTTGAAGTTTGCAAGATCCCCCTCTGGCTAAGGGGGGAAGGAGGAGGTGAGCTGAGACTGAGACCTAGGCTGAAGACAGGGCCTGATGTCTTCTCCTGTCTGACAAAACAATTCCCTCTCAGGTGCTTGCCTGGAGGCTTTTACTGGGCTTCCAGAAAGATATGTCCCTGTTGCCAGGCTCTTGAAGCTCTGGGTTTCAAACCTGTCTGCTACTTTATTGATGACCCACAGGATATAACCAAATTTCTTCAACCAGTCCTCAACCAGTGTCCTCAAGGACATTGAAATTGATCAAGAACTTTTCTCACACTTAGTCTAAAGCTATGATTGATTATTTCAATAGAAGAGTATTCTCATCTGTTAGATGAGAATCTTAGTTTGTGTTGGATAAGGGCAGTTTGATTTCAGCTAGATGGCACAGTGGATAGAGTACTATGCCTGGAATCAGGAAGACCAGAGTTCAAATCTGACCTTAGATATTTACTATCTGTGTGACCTTGGGTAAGTCACTTAACTTCTGACTCATTTTCCTCAATTGTAAAATGTAAATAATAATAATAACCTGTATCTCCAGGATTGTTATGTGATCAAATGAGATAAAATGTGTAAAACACTTTTCACCGTGCCTGGCACAAAGTAGGTACTATATAAACATTATTATTATTACTTACTCAATTGATCTTCACCCTTATAGTGCAGGGAAATAGTAGAGGTGGCCAGGGCTCACTGCCCTAATATTTAGTGGAAAGTGTTGCTAGAGGTACACTATGTAGGAGCTAAAGAAAAGCGGAAGTCTAATGGGGGGAAACAACATGCAAACAAGTATATAAAAAGCAAGCTACATATAAGATAAATAGGAAATAATTAATAGACAGAAGGCACTAGAATGCAGAGGAACTGGGTAAGGATTCTAGTAAAAAGGTGGGATTTTAGTTTAGCCTCCTTGGTTTCTTTTAAGCCCCAACTAAAATTCCAGCTTCCATACAAGCCTTTATCAACCCCTCTTAATTCTAGCTTGTATAGCTTGCTTTGCATGTATTTTTTGCATATTGTCTCCCCTGTTAGATTGTAAGCTCCTTTAGGGAAGGGACTGGCTTTTGCCTTTTTTTGTATCACCAACACTTAGCTCAGTGCCTGGCACTTAATAAACGTTTATTAATGGGGGCAGCTAGCTGGCGAAGTGGATAGAGCTCCAGCGCTGAAGTCAGGAGGATGTGAGTTCAAATCTGACCTGAAACACTTGACACTTACTAGCTGTGTGACCCTGGGCAAGTCACTTAACCCTGATTGCCTCACCAAAAAAGAGGCAAAAAAAAGTTTATTGATTGCCTGGTGCTTAATAAATGTTTATTGATTGATTATTGATAACTGGGACTTATAGAAAGACGGGAAGGTCAATCGTTGGAGCAGAAAGAGGGTGAGCATTCCAGACATATGGGACAGCCAGAGAAAATGCTGGGAGCTGGGAAATGAAATGTCTTTGACAAGGAGAATGAGTGTCACTGGATGAAAGCGTATTCACCAGAGAGTAAGGTGTAAGACTAGAAAAGTAGGAGGGAACCAGGTTATGAAGGGCTTTGAAAGCCAAACAGAACATTTTGTATTTTATCCTGGAAGCAAAAGGGAGTCGCTGGAGTTTATTGAATAGAGGAGTGACATGACTGGACCTACATTTTAGGAAAATCTTGTTAGTGGCTCAATGGAAGATGGACTGGAGTGGGGAGAGACTTGAGGCAGGTGGACTCTGAAGCAGGTTATTGCAATAATCCAGGCATGAGATGATGAGAGTTTGCACCAGAGTGGTGGCAGTGTCAGAGGAGAGAAAGGGCATGTTTCAGAAGATGTTGCAAAGGTGAAATCCACAGACCTTAGCAACAGCTTGGATATGGAGGACGAGAAAGAGTGAGGAATCCAGGATCACTCATACATAGGCTTTGATCCTAAGTGACCAGGAGGATGGACATAATGAGTTTAAGAAATCCACTGGACTTCTGGTTTGACATGTCTGAAAGGCATTTGGAGATGTGAGATTGGAGGGCAGCCCAGAGACTGGGGCAGGATAGGTAGATCTGAGAATCACCAACATAGAGATGGCAATTAAATCCTTGGGAGCCTGGTGCTAAGTGATGGAGATACAAAGAAAAGCAAAAATAGTCCCTGCTCTCAAGGAATTCATAGTTTAATGGAAGAAGTAAGGTGCAAACAACTAAGTGCAAACAAGATACCTGTAGGATAAATTGGAGATAATCTGGAGGGAGGGAACTAAAATTAAGAAGGCCAGGAAAAGGCTCCTTGCAGAGGGTGGGATTTTAGCTAAAATTTAAAGAGAGTCTAGCAAGCCAAGAGGTGGAGATGAGGAGGGACGACCTTTCACGTTGGACACCAAACTGCTTGAGGGTTGGGGCAGGGCATTATCTAAGTTTGTGGTCTTGGGAAAACACCCAGCATAGAAGGATGCATGGGAAAAGCTGAGATTTCAGATTTCACTGGGAACATGTCATTGCTTTTCTTTAGGGACTTCCAAATCCAACATTGTTCATTTTGTCTTCCCTCTAGTAAAAAGTCCGTTTGATTTATATATGAATGAGCAACCCTTTTAGGTCACACAGAGTTGGGGAAGAGATTAAAATTCTGTGAGAATGGAAGCATATGCTGAGCTAATTGAGAGTTCTGATAATATGGTAGGAATTTCTGTTTTATATAGGTTTCCCTAGAAGGGATCTGGAAGAAGGTCCTGGCAATTTGGTGGGCCTGGGGCACTAGAACTTGAATTATTTTTGGTTTGGCTTCCTTTTCCCTGAGACACAAAAGGCTGGGTATTAGGGAGATTTTTTTTTTTTTTGTGAGGCAATTGGGGTTAAGTGACTTGCCCAGGGTCACACAGCTAGTAAGTGTCAAGTATTTGGTCTGAGGTCGGATTTGAACTCAGGTCCTTCTGACTTCAGGGCCGGTGCTCTATCCACTGTGCCACCTAGCTGTCTCCTGCTAGGGAAATTTTGATGGAAATTCTATGGCCCCACAGGGACGCCTTCCAGACCCATCCTGTAGTGAAAGTCTAGAAAGGGAGGGGCATTTTATTTGAATTTAATTAAGAATTGTATCCTTTTAAATTGAATAATAAAAATAAGTAGCATTTTTATAGCACATTGAGGTTTGCAAAGCTCTCTACAAATACATCCTCCCTAAGAACAAAGATTGTCTCTCTTGCTTGAACTTACATCCCAAGCACTTAGTTAGCATGGTGCTTAGAATGTAGTAAGCACTTGATATATCTTTTATCTGTCTATCTGTCTTGCTGTCTTTTTAGGGCTAAATTGGGAGTTCTGCATATTTGCAGGTGAATTCCCTTTGCTTCCAACTCCCTGACTATGATAGCAAAGAATGGGGTGAAATTTTTGAAAGTGGCAGGCTTAGTAAACTGGATTTATACCCTTTTCCCATGAGGCCTCATTCCCTACAACCACTCTGCTTTGGGTGCAATCCTGCCTTTTAGGCAACCCTGTATGGCCTCAGGCTTTTGTTATGGGCCTTCCTGGCCACACCACCACACAGGGATGGGCAGATCAACCCATAAAGTTTTACTGGGAAATTGGGGCAGTATCAGCAGTTCTCCAGGCGAATAGAGTTAGCAATGAAAATAGGTGTCTGGGGATGTTGGGAGGGGTTGCTGTATCTGCAGCCACCTTAGGTGGGTTGAGAATAATGATGTTCTTTCCCATAAGGAACTTTGGATTTTGAAACATGAGATGAATAAGAAACTGATTGATGGTTAGCCTATAGAGGTATTAGTGAAAATTGTATTAAGACATTCAGGACAGGACAATAAATTCTTTTGCTCCACCCAAATTTAGGAGAATCCCATATGTCTCTGATGCAGTTTAGGGGCTCAGGGGTGCTGGGACCCCAAAATCACAACATGCAGGTCTTACCTGAAGGAATTTGACCCAAGCCTTCTTTCAGCCAAAGATGAGGTTTGTTAGAACATCCATCGTATTGGGCAGACTCTTAAGAGTCTGAACATGGGTAAGCAGTGGTTAGATTATAAGAATCTAAGCAGTGGCTAGATTTTAAGAATCTGAGCATCTTAATGGAGACAAGATGGACCTTATATACAGAAAGACTGTGCGAGGGATCTAGGAGTGGCCAAGTAGTTTGGGGTGACGGGAGGAAGGGCCTAAGGAGATCTGGATGGGAGTGGCTAGTAAGCTGGGGTGAACAGAACTCCTGGGACCTGGACCTCATGGCCAAGGGAGAATGGAGAAGGATGGGAAATGGCTGGGGGCCATAGAGAGGTAAGACAATGGAAGGGAGATTGGGTATAGCCACAATGAAAGGCCAGTTGATGGGACTATAGCTGACAGAGATTTGGCCATGTGGGAAAGTACAGAGTCCATGAGGTAATAGAATTACCAAGGGTGGAAAATAGAGCCTAGGTGGGACCAAGGGTGGGAAGCGGTCTGGGGGCCAGAGTTTTTCCTTTCTGGGGCTCAGACTCTTAAGGAATCTGAACATTAGGGAGCTATTGGTTAGATTTTAAGAATCCAAGCACCTTAATGGAGACAAGGTGGACCTAATATACAGAAAGACTATGGGAGAGATCTAGGAGTGGTTAAGTAGTCTGCACGGACTATGAGGTAATAGAATGCCAAGGACCTGGACCTCATGGCCAAGAGAAAATGGAATTTAGTTAGGATTAAGGGTGGGAAATGGCTGGGGGCCATAGGGAGGTAAAACAATGGGAGGTTAGGCTAGCTTAAGGGTAACAGAGAATTGGAAGATTTGGCATAGCCACAACAAAGCCCAGTTGATGGGATTATAGCCTCAGGCTAATGCCAGAGATTTGGCCTTATGGGAAAGTCCAGGGTTTTTCCTTTTTGGGGTCCAGATCCCATCCTCATCGGTACTGGCTGAGAAATAGAGTGGTGGATCAGTGGAAATTAGGTACACAAGACACAATAATTAATGATCATAGTAATTTACTGTTTGAAAAATCAGAAGATTTCACTCACTATTCGACAAAAACTATTGGGAAAATTGGAAAACAGTGTGGCAGAAAGTAGGTATAGATCAACATTTTACACAGTATACTAATATAAGGCAAAATTGGTTCATGATTTGGACATAAAAAGTGATACCATAAGCAAATTAGGAGAGTAAAGAATAGTTTACCTGTCAGATCTATGGAGAAGGGAAGAATTTATGACCAAACAACAGCATTATGAGTTATAAAATGGATAATTTTGATCATATTAAATTTAAAAGTTTTTGCACAAACAAAACCAATGCAGTCAAGATTAAGAAGGAAAACAGAGAGCTGGGAAACAATTTTTATAGGAAGGGGCTCTATTTTTGGCTTCATTTCTCAAATATGTAAAGAACTGAGTCAAACAACTGAACAAAAATTCCTCCATCTTAGGGCAAGAGATGTGACCTCACTTCAGTTGATACCTATTTAGGATATGGAATTGCAGTGCCAGTTAAGTTTGCCACTGTGTCAGCCACCATCAAAGCTCTTTTAGAACATATACTTCTTCCTTATGGGCCCATTTTTACCATTGCCTCTAATCAGGGTACCCATTTTTACCATGAAGAAGTTCTGAGATTGGGTCTGTCACTATCACATTCTCTGTGTTTTCCATCTTCTGTACCATCCTCAGGCAGTTGGCATCATTGAATACTACAATGGACTTTTAAAACACATCCCTTATCATCATACCCCTCATTACCATGTTTGAATGTCTTATCTCTTAGGCTTTGTATTCTATAAAAATCAATGTTACCTCAACAGGGGGCAAACTCTCTGGCACAGTAATTTTTAGATTTGTCCTTCAGTAAGATGAGATGTACTACTTTTGGCTATAATCCCAGCTAACCCTCTCCTCTTATTCCATTCCCTGTGCAGCCTGGGCATTAAGGTTTCTGCCCCTTCAGAGAGTTCTATACTAGCCAGGGAAGTGGTTCAGGTCTTTTAATTGGTATATTTCCTTTCTTTCTTTTTTTAAATTCAATTTTATTTTATTTTATTTTATTTTATTTTAAGGCAAAGTGAGGTTAAGTGACTTGCCCAGGGTCACACAGCTAGTAAGTGTCAAGTGTTTGGTCTGAGGCCGGATTTGAACTCAGGTCCTCCTGGCTTAAGGGCCAGTGCTCTATTCACTGTGCCACCTCATTGCCCCTAATTTTATTTTATTTTCAGGTCTACACTCTCCCTGTTATCTCCCTCTCCCCTTCATTGAGAAAGCAAGAAAAGGAAAACCCATTACAAATATATATTGTCAAGCAAAACAAATCCCCACTCTGGTCATGTCCAAATGTGTATGTGTGCACATACATATTGTACATATACATATGTATATCTACATAGACTTAGATGGTAAATAGATAGATAGTAGATGATACATAGATATAGATATAGATGGAGAGAGATAGATAGATAGATAGATAGATAGATAGATAGATATGACATAGACAGACCTGAATCTGTGCTCTGAGTCTACTACCTCTCTCTCAGGAGATGGGTAGCATGTTTCATCATGAATCTTACGATTTTTGTTGATTCCATTGTGTTTATCAGAGTTCCTAAGACCTAAGTCATTCTAAGTTGTTTGTCTTTACAATATTGTTGTCATTTTATAAATTGTTCTCCTGGTTCTGCTCACTTTACTCCGCATCAATTCATACAAATCTTCCCAGGTTCCTCTGAAATACATTTCTTAAAGCCAATAATATTCCATCATATTCACAAACCATATTTTTTTTTTAGCTATTCCACAATTGATGGACACTCCCTCACTTTCTAATTCTTTTCTCCATAAAAAGAGCTGCTTTAAATATTTTTGTACATATGGGGCTCTTCCCTCTTTCTTTGATCTCTTTGGAGTATAGATCTAGTAATGGTATTGATGGGTCTAAAGGTATGAATAGTAGCATATTTTCTTTCCCCTTTCAGATAGATTTTTCCTAACAATAGTATAGGGAACCAAGGAGTAGAATTATTGGGAGATGCTTTTCTTTTTAGGGATACAAGAAGTGAAATTATCTTTTCTAATAATCATAGTGAATAAGAAATATATCACTGGCAGCAGTATCTGCATTGGGAGGCAAGGATAAATTAGCCACACTGAAGAAACTGAAGGACTCTTCAGGGATCCCAGCAGAAAGTTACACAATGCCCAAGGGCAACTAAGGGGAACTTCAAGAAGGCCCCATGAAGGAGAGAAAAGGACACTCAGGACAGATGAGTTATCCTCTTTGTGAGCGAATTGAGGATATTGGGACATCAAGTGGTTAATCGTGGGAATGGAGTAAAGCACACTGACTTCATCTTGTGATTCAATTCTGGCATTAGCTCAGATCCTTTTCTATTCAGTGATGGGTCTAGTCCAACTTCTGTCTTGCGAGAAAACTTTATTCAGTTGTGGGAATTGGGAGAAAACCTCATTGCATTGCTTGTTTGAACCTAGCCCTGCATGACTGAGAAGTTGGACCACTTCTCCCTGCTGTTTAGAGACCCTAACCCAAGGACCTAGTTTATGCTGACCAAAAACTCAGTCAGACCCAAAGACCGATGCAAGGAGTTTTCTCACAATTGTACATCTCAAGCAACCCACATGTCTTATCTGAAAACTGGTCCCATACTGATCAATCAGTTATTGTTTCCATGTTCCCTTGATTATTTACAGATATTTGGGAAGTGGGACAACTCTTTTTCTGAATTTAGGGAATTGTGCTTGTTTGCTCTCCCCCTCCCAACTTGGAAAGTCCCTAATCTTTCATCTAATTAGAAATCAGCTTACCTAATGTTGTATTGTTGCCTTTTAATTAATTGGCCTCATTTGATTAATTGTTTTTAATGTATAAAAGTCTATCACCACCTGTATTCAGGATCCATGCCCTAGCTGAGGAGGTCTGGTTCCACATTGTTAGGCAATTGGCGTGCATTGCTTAATAAATCAATATGCTTGGAAGATCAAGCCTTTTTCTCCTCAGTTATTTCATTTTTCACCTACCCATTTGCCTCATCATGTCCTCCAATTTGGGCTCCACTCCTTGTGGGAGAGTGTGCCCTCAGTGTGGGGAAATGTTTTATAACAAATGTTCTTACAGCACCTTAGTAAATACCTTTTCTTTTTTTTGTTTGTTTTTTGGCAATTGGGGTTAAGTGATTTGCCCAGGATCACACAGCTAGTAAGTGTGTCAAGTGTTTGGTCTGAGGTAGGATTTGAACTCAGGTTCTCCTGACTTCAGGGCCAGTGCTCTATCCACTGTGCCACCTAGCTGCCTGTAAATACCTCTTCTTAACAACACATTAAAGCTGGCTGATTAATGTATATCAATTGATAATTACAAGGGGGAAAACATACGAGTGTGGGTTCATGAGCTATAGCTATATAGCATTAAAAAACCACCCCTGACCCTTAGAACTTCAAGGAGAGATATAATAGCTGCTCTTTGGGGATCCCACCTGCAAGTGGAAATCAAGGGTAGGATAGCGGCTCCAGAGCATATGCTACATGCATATAATTTTTTAAAAATTAGCTATCTCCTCATATCTCTTCTTTGGAAACAGGTTTGTTCTTTGTGATTTTGCAACATTCACTTTTTACATTTTTAGTGTTTGTTCTTTCAGTTTCCTTTGTTGCAGCTGATGCGTCCCACTTCTCAACACCATTAGTGAAGTCCTAGAGAACAAAATCCAGAGTCAGAAAGAAATTTATTAAGCTGTCCAGTTGAGGAGAGAGCCAACAAAAAAGGAGAGGTCCGCTCCCCCCCCCATGTCTGAAAAGTTACACATTACATGGGGTTCAAACAAAGGGACAAGGAAACAGTAGCTGATTGTCAGCACAGAAGCAGTTTCCAGATAAGACACGTAGATTGTTTGAGATGTATACAGGGAGAAAGCTCCTTACATCAGTCTTCAGATTTGAAAAGTTTCTGGTCAGCATAACCTAGCTCCTGAGTTAAGCATTAAACAAATCTAGAGTCTAAGCAATAGGTCTGGTTTCTCAGCCATGCAGGGTGAGGTTCAAATAATGCAATAAAGTTTTCCCACATAGTCATTGTGTAGATTGTTTTCTTGATTCTACTTACTTCACTCTCCATCAGTTCATGTAGAACTTTTCATGCTTCTCTGTATTCATCACACACATAATTTCCTATAGCATAGTAATATTCCATGACATTCATGCACATTTGTTTAGCCTTTCTCCAACTGATGGACACTTTGTTTCTAATTCTTTGCTACCACAAAACATCTTGCTATAAACATTTCAGTGTATTTGATCACTTTCTTCTTATCAATGTCCTCCTTGGGGGTATAAGCCTAGTAGTGTACTCTCTGGGTCAAAGGGAAATAGACATTTTAGTCACTTTATTTGTGTAAGTCCAAATTGCTTTCCAAAATGGTTGTACCGATTCATAACTACACTATATAATTTGTATGTATATAAATGTTCATTGGTATTGTAATAGTTACAGTGTGTTGGAGTGGAAAGAGAAATGGCTTTGAAGACTGAAGACTTCATTGCCTTCATTCAGAAGGAGGAGAAAACACATATGAAAGCTTTCCACTTCAAGTCAGAAAGAAGGGCAGCAGCAGCTAACATTTACATAGCGCTTACTGTGTGCCAGGCACTGTGCTAAGCACTTCATAATTCTTATCTCGATCTTTACAACAACCCTGGGAGGTAGGTGCTATTATTATCCCATTTTACAGATGAGGAAGCTAAGGCAAAGAGGTTAAGTGATTTGTCCAGTGTCATATACCCAGTAAGTGTCTGAAGCCAGATTTGAACTCAGGTCTTCCTGACTCCAACAGGTTACTCTCTCCACTGCTAGAAAGCAAATGGCAAAGCAGATGCATCTTCTTTCATGTAATTTCTATTTCTGATGTTGAACCATTTGACAACGCCAAGAGCTTTGGTGGTGAGAATTTCCTTTTTCACCTCTTCAGTAGCTATGGCTGCTGAGTGGGTGGGGTGCTGCAAGTTTGCCTCTCTACCAGGGTAAATTCCCTGGATAATTGCTTTGAAGGCAAGTGGTCTGGGGAATGCTGCTATTCCCAGGGCTCTTGGGCTCAGGATTCTGGGCTGTCTCCAGTTGGGTGTGGGGGGAAATGATAGTCAAGATGGCACCAGTAGTTTGACTTGCCTGGCACATACAGCCTTTCATCTCTACCTTGGAGGGCCTTGCTGCTTTAGTTCATCTGGCATACCTGTCCTGTGGGGGACAGTTGCTTGGAATGATTGACCCTTTCCCTACTTTCTGTCTCCACTTCAACAAGAGGGTGTCTCAATATATCTCTTTTCATGAGGTTTTGCAGCCTGAAGTCTGAGTTCTCTTGCCAAAGTGTCTATGCCCTCCCTCCCCGGTTGAATTTGTCTTGAAAAGTTGCCTTGATGATGCCTTCTATGTCACTTTTCCAAAGCATCGGAATTGCAAGTTATAGGTCTGATTCATCTTTTGTTTGAAGACTGCTCCATGACAGAGAACTCATTACTTTTTTTTTCCAATCAAAGACAAGGTTTGTTATTTATGGACAAACAACAGTGTATCTGCTGCTTAGCATTGCTCAGTGGCTGCTGGGGTGGCTTCTGGCTATTGCCCCGCCCAAAATGAAGTTGAGTTTTCTTGTGCTTTCAACTTCTGGCTTAATCCAGAAACCCAATTAAGGTGCTCAATTTACCCATTGGAAGGATGGGCTTTGCCATGCTCTTGTAATTTAAGTCCCAAGACTTTCTCTTGCTCTTTCAGAGAGCAGGAGTCCTTAACACACATATCCATAAGCTTACAGGGGAAAAATTCTTTCCTGACTTCTTTTGAAACATGGTCTGTCCGTTTCTTTTAGGGTTTTTGCCAGAAGAGGCCAACCCTCCAGAAGGAGATCCTTTGCCCCAAGGCCAATCTCTCTGGGATCCAGAACAGTGCCAATCCCAGCTCCAGGCTGAATTGGATATTTTTCTATCAATATTTCTAGGTCTTGGGCCTCCAAAGAGATAACTCTTCAGCTTAGGACTAACTTTATAGCTCCCTGTTTAAATTCCCAGAGAGGCAGGCATCATGATATATAGTGGATAAAGGGCCAGCCCTGCATTCATAAAGATCTGAGTTTGAGCACTGAGTTTGAGCAGACATGTGATGACTATGTGGCCTAATGATAATATGTAGCCTTTATAGAGTGCTTCAAGGTTTGCAAATATTATCTCAGTTGATCCTGGGAGGTAAGTGTTATTATTATTCTCATTTTACAGATGAGGAATATGAGGTAGACAGAGATTAAGTGACTAGTTCAGGGTGACACAGCTAGGAAGTGTTTGAGGCTGTCTTTGAACTCAAGTTTTCCTAACTCTAAACCCAGTGCCTGTATCCATTGTGCCACCTCGATGTCTATAAGAGTAATAACATTTATATAATGCTTTAAGGTTTGCAAAGTGCTTTATATGTGTTATCTTATTTGATCTTCTCAACGACCCTGTGAAGTATTATTATTATCCCCATTTTACAAATGAGTAAACTGAGTAAGGCTAGGGTTAAATGAATTGTCCAGGGCCATACAACTAGCCTCTGAGTCAGGATTTAAACTTAGCCTTCCTGACTCCATGGCCAGCACTCTATCTCTTACACTTTGTTACTGACCCAGGGTAAATTCCCAACTTTTGCAAAAAGACTTTCTTAGTATTCCTTTATTTTAGCACCTTCCCTCTGAGATTTCCTTCAGTTTAGCATGTTTCCATCTTGTTTAAACATAGTTGTTTGCCTATTGTGTCTCCTGATAGACTCTGAGCTCCTTGAAAGCAGGGCCTGACTTGTTTCTTTGTAACCTCAGTGGTTAGCCCAGTGCCTAACATGTAGTAGGTGCTTAATAGATGCTAACTGACTGACAATCTCTCGGTACCTCTTTGAGACTATAAATTGTGGAGAAGGTGCTTATGTGCTTTGGTAGAGAGTTACCTTTCCTGGAAGTTCCCTAGACCAATGACATCACAGGTGTTGTCCCTACCCTAAATCACATCCAGGCATCCCCCCTAAAAAAAGGAAGCTACTCTTCTAGCCTCGGGTCTCTTATTCAGAGTTTCTTAACTCTCAAACCCTTTTCTCTTAGAAGTAAAGGAGTGTGAGGGGGAAAGGTACAGGCCAGGGGGCAAAGACCTGCTCTTCTGGGCCTGGCTGCAGCCACAGCCCTGCCTTTATTATGTATATGTGGACAGCAATGCTTTTTCAGGATAAGCCCAACCTTACACTGGAAACATTCCAGAGCTCTGGCATTTTTCACACATGCTGAGGCCTTTCCAAAGTAAATAACCACCAAAAAAAAAAAACTGCAGGAGAAGGGGGGGGAGAGAGGGAGACAGAAAAAAAGGGGGAGAGAGAGAAAGACAGAGAGAGACAGAAGAGGAAGAGGGAAAAGGAGGGGGAGAGAGAGGACAGGAAAGGGGAAAGGAGAGAGAGAAAGAGACAGAGACAGGGAGGGGGAGAGAAAAGGGGGGAAGAGACACAGAGAAGGAAGAGAGAGGGAAAAGGAGGGAGGGAGGGAGGGAGAGAGAGAGAGAGAGAGAGATCTACAGACGTGGGCAGGATTGATTTCCGATGAGATCCAAAAAGGCAGGGGAGATGTGACAGTGTGGGAAACACAGGCAGCATCTGCTCCAAATGGCAGATTACAAAGCTGAAGGTTCTCACAGCTGAGGGGGTGCGACTGCGGGAAGGGAGACAGGGCTGCTGGCGACAGCTGAGAGAAAGGAGCTGCTGTCACAGCACTGAAATGAATATTCTGCCTGCCCGATGTTCAGGCTTCCATGACACAGTGATGCTCTGCTGACACTTCCAGGGAGCTCGCAGCACTTGGCCAACCAACCCAGAGCAGCCACCACATTCCATTTGACTTTGCACCAAATGATCTTGAACTTCTTTTTTCCAGCTGTCTCCATTTCTGTCTACAAAGCCTGGGTCTTGTTGTTCCTTCTAAGAAGCCTGACAGCATGGCAGAGTGGGGAGCATGCTGGCCTTGCTGTCAGAGGTAAAAGGAGAGGGTTGGACCAGCAGATTTCTGGGCCTGCTTCCAGCTCTAAATTTTGTCCCAGCTTTGAATCTCAGCTCTGTTATTTGCCACCCATGGGGCCTTGAGCAAAACTAAGGCCCATCCCTGAGCCTCAGCTTTAGGCCTAGACTCAGAAGTCAGAAAGACCTAGGTTTGAATCCCACTTCTGAACTCCCCCACACTCACTGGGTGACTCCAGATGAATCATTTAAACCTTTTGAAATCTCAGTTTCCTCATCTATAAAATGGGGAGCATAATAGCTGGAGTGATTTCCTCACAGTGCTGTTGCCAAATGAGGTCACTCTTGTAAAGCACTTTACAAGCTTTAAAGAACCATTTAAATAATAATAACAAAGTGACTGGAAGCACTTTGGCACAACCTGCTTGCCCAGTCATTAGAAGGAAAGTTCTTTGTAAATTGGAGGGACAATCCTGTCCTGGGGAAAGAAATCTCAATATCTAGGCTGGGGTCCAAGCTGTGTTTCTTACTATCTGGGTAATCTTGAGAGTAACACTGTCTAAAACCCACCTCTTTTCCCCAAGAGATTGTTGAAGACATGGTGGAGGAAATCATAGTACAAAGACACTGGGTTAAAAAGTGAAAGGCGCACAGGAGAGCCCCCCTGTGGCAGGCAGAGAGAGCTGCACCACAAGCCGAACCATAGAGGGAACATGCAATGGGAGGGGTCTTCTGAAAGCCAGAAATTGAAGTCTGTGGACTTTCACTGAATGAAGCTGCTTGTCTGGTCCAGCTTGCTCGGGGCCCCTCTAGCTGGCTCCAGTTCACTCCTGTGTATGTTTGCTCTTGCCTTCCTGCTTCCATGTCTCTTGCACAAAGAGATTTCCATTCCTGGGGAAATGAGCCCATCCCATGTTTCCTACTGGACTGGGGTCCGGGGGGTGGGGGGAAAAGCCCATCCTGTGGACTTGTTAGGAGAAACATGATAGACCATAGAACTTGGGGTTCTTCTCTTTCCTACTTCTTCATGGCCCCAAAGTCTCGGCTAAGTCCCTTTCTGAGCTACAGGAACCAGAAGCCCAGGGTTCTATTAAATCTCCAGGCCCTTTGGTCTGCCAGGGTTTCTATAACAAGGGTTAAGGTTTTTAGCCAGTGTTACATGTATCCCTTCTCTTCTCTGGGTTCCCATTCCCCAATTTAAAAACAAGTACGTTGGACTACATCTCCAAGTTTCCTTCAGTCCAATGAATCCTATGATCCTATCACTGGCCACATCTAAATGCAGCAGTACAGAGGAAGAAGTATGAAGGCAGGAGGTAGGAAACCAGATGTATGAAGGAGGAGAAGTCTCCCAGCACCACTCATCTTCCCTGTTGCCACCTTCAGATGAAGACTCAGATTTGGTTTGGAGATGTTCCAGGAAATGCAGGCATTGACATGAAAAGAGTCCTGTTCAATTACCAAAAAAAAAAAAAAAAAAAAAAAAAAAGAATTCTATTTCCATGAATTTACCCAGGAACCCACTCATTGGCCTTGGGGAATTGGCAAGGTCATATTCTTCTCCCTGGGCAGCTTCTTCAGCTCTCTGCCAATCCACAGGACCTCCCCCTTCTTTTTAAAGTTGGAAGTAAAATCACACTTGTTGCTTTGAGGAAACAGGTGGGAGAGAGGCAGCCCAGGCTGGCCTTCCAGCTCCTTCTCTAGGCTCAATCAACAAGCATTTATTAAGGGCTTATTATGTGAAGCTAGGGGGTAGCATAGTGCACAGAGCACCAGTCCTGGAGTCAGGAGGACCTGAGTTCAAATCCAGCCTCAGACACTTATTAGCCATGTGACCCTGGGCAAGTCACTTAACTGCATTTGCCTCAGTTTCCTCATCTGTAAAATGAGCTGGAGAAGGACATAGCAAACAACTCCAGTATCTTTGCCAAGAAAATCCCAAATGGGGTCATAAAGAGTTCAGTCAACTAATTGACTGAACAACAATGTGTCAACCAGTGTGTTTACAAATGTGTTAAACACTGAAGATGCAAAGAAAAGTTAAAAATAGTCTTTGTTCTCAAGGAGCACACATTCTAATGGGAGGGTTTATGAATAAATGTAACTTATTTACAATGTATAAATTAATAGGTAGATACAATATGTATACAGAATAGATGATAAGTAACTTTAGATGGGAAGACTAGCAGTTCAAAGGGAAAGCCTCCTGCTAAATTTGTTGTTTGAGCTGAATCTTAAGGGAAACCCAAGATTCTGAGAGACAGCACTGGAGGAGGTAGAGCATTCCAGACCTAAGGAGAGCCAGAACAAAGGCTCTGAGATGGCTGCTGGAACAAAAGGTGTGGTCCAGCCACAATGGGCAGACTATAGAATGGGTCAAAGAGAGTGATAAGTGAAAATATTGGAAAGATAGGAAGGGACCAGGTTGTGATTTGCTTTAAATGCTAAACAGAGGAGTTCTTATTTGATTGTAGAGGTAAGTAATAGGGAACAGCTGGAATCTGTTGATTAGGGTGGTGACACAGACTTGTGATTTAGGAAAATCTCTTTGGTATCTGTGTGGAGAATGGATTGAAATGGCTAAAGAGTTAATTAAGTCAGGGAGACCAATTAGGAGGCTTTTGAAATAGCCTAGGAGAGAGGTGAGGGTCTGAACTTGGGTGGTGATTGTGTGAATGGAGAGAAGGGATTTTTGGAGAGCTGTTGGGAAGAAACAAAGTTTGACAACTGATTGAATATGTGGGAAGAGAGAAAGTGAACATTGAGGTTGTGAGGCTGGTGGCTGGAAGGATAGCGGTGATAGTGATAGGGAAGTGATAAGGATCTTCAGAAGAGGGATGGGGTATAGGGGAAAGGGAATAATTCTGTTTTGGAAATGTTTGAAAATGCCTATGGGGTATCCATTTCAAAATGTTCAATAGGTAGTTGGTGATTGGAATAGATGGACTTGGGAATCATCTGCACAGAGATAATAATTAAACCCATAGGAGCTGATGAGATCACCAACTGAGAAAATGTAGAGAGAAAAGAGGAGGGGGAGCAGGACAGAGCCTTGGGGGACATCCATGATTAGTGAGTGTGACACAGATAAAGATCAAGCAAAGGAGAATGAGAAAGAAGAAAGAGACATACACAGTTGTCCCACCAATAGCAGGGACAATCCCTGTCCATATTACATCTAATTCATTTCCTTTTTAAAGATAAAAAAAAGGAAAAAACAAAAACAAACCATGGGGTTCTCAAAGCTACCATGGATTCATAAATGAAATGTTATTCGTCTCTCTTTGTTCTTGAGTCAAGAAAAAGTCTGGATAAGGGGGGAAGGGGACAAGAGAGCAGGGGGTTGATGGAAGGGAGGGCAGATTGAGGGAGGGGATAATCAAAAGCAAACACTTCTGAGGAGGGACAGGGTCAAAAGAGAGAGGGGAATAAATGGGGGGTAGGATAGGATGAAGGGAAATAAAATTAGTTTTTCACAACAGGACTACTATGGAAGTGTTTTGCATGACTACACATCTATAACCTGTATCGAGATGCTTGCCTTTTCAATGAGGGTGGGTGGGGAGGGAAGAAAGGAGAAAATTTGTAATCCAAAGTTTTGAAAACACATGTTAAAAATAAAAAATATTTTAAAAAAGAAAAAGAAAAGAAAAGAAAAAGTCTGGGATAGATGGCTGCTGATGGCAAAGTACACCTCACAAACATCTGATTTGGTCTCTTGCTTGACCAATAAAGAAAGCAGGCTCAGATTGGATCTGGCTGGAAAGGCAATTTGATATTTATATTCTGAGAGCTTAGTACAGTGCCTGGCACATACCAAACCCTTAGTAAATTCTTGCTGACTTGCTTTTATGTTCCCTCTCTTTCTCCTGGAAACTCTGGATACCTAGGGCTCTCATTTTTTTTGAAGTATTTACTTTTTAAAATTAATTTATTTTGATTTATCAACAATCACTTCCATATGCTTTTGAGTTTAAAAATTTTCTCTCCCTTCCTCCCCACCAGCCTCCCCAAGACAGCACACAATCTGATATAGGCTATACATATACATTCCTATTAAACATATTTTCACATTAGTGATGTTGTAAGTAAGAATGAGAACCAATAAGAGGAACCACCAGAAAGAGGAAGCAAAACTCAACAGAAGAAAAAAAATAGCAAATAGTATGCTTCGATCTACATTCAAATTCCATAGTTCTTTCTTTGGATGTGGATAGCATTTTCCATCACGAGGCCCTTGGAGATGTCTTAGATCCTTGTATTGCTGGGAAGGGTTAAGTTTATCAATATTAGTCATCGCACAATGTGGCTGTTACTGTGTACAATGTTTTCCCGGTTCTGCTCACTTCACTTAGCATCAGACCACACAAGTCTTTCCAGGTTGTTCTGAAGTCAGCCTGTTCATCACTTCTTATAGGACAATGGTATTCCATTACATTCATATACCACAACTTGTTCAGCTAGGGCTCTCATTTTAAAGTGGGAACAAAACACACCTCCTCCTCCCCTTCTTTTATTCCCAGGCTCCTTTTCTCCTCACCCTCTAAGCCCAGAAAGGTATGTGAGAGTCCACAGCTATTTGAGTCCTTTTCCATCTTCTTTACCCCTATTCAAAGTGAATGGTAATAGTATTTACTTCAATACTCTAGGGACTATGATTTTGTCATTAGAGGTGCTCTCTGTCACCTACACAGTGCTTAGCACAATGCCTGACATATAGTAGGTGCTTAATAAATGCTTGTTGCCTCAACATAGAGGTATGCTTTAGTAGATGGTTTAATGAGTTGCTCTGGTCATAAGAATTCACTGTCTGGTGACCAGCCTGCCAGTAATGAGCTTATTCTGAATTAAGCTGGTCCTCAGATAATGGACAAGTATTTAGACTTTCCCTGGGTCATGGTTCAAAGTCTTTCCAGCTTGGGTAAAACCAGTCAGGGCTTGTGATGCATTGGAACAGCCTTGGAGAAACCAGGGTCCATATCATGATACGGAGAAGAGGAGGGGGGGATTTTGGTGGGGAAGTAATAATATTAAAATAACAAGAGCAATTATTTATATAGTACTGAACATAGGGCAGCCAGGTGGCAGTGGGTAGAGTGCCCGGCCTGAGGCTAGGAAGATGTATATATTATATTATATATTATATTATATATTATATATTATATATATTATACACACACACACACACACACACACACACACATCTTGTCTCCCCAATAAGAAAATAAACCTCTGAGGGTTGGACCTTCTTTGTGGAAAATCATTTAAACCCTCTGAGCTTCAGGTGGAGCAGTGGATAGAGCACCAGGCCTGGAGTCAGAAAGACTAATATTCTTGAGTTCAAATCTGGCCTCAGATGCTTACTAGCTGTGTCATCCTGAGTAAGACACTTAACCCTGTTTGCTTTAGTTTCCTCCTTTAAGAATGAATTGAAAAAGGAAACAGCAAACCACTCCCGTACCTTTGCCAAGAAAACACCTTAAGTCACAGAGAGTCAGACATGACTAAAAAAATGACTAACAACAGAAAAAAATAATAAGCACTGAACAGTGACAAAACCCTCCACCGTCATCTCAGGTGATCCTAACTGCAACCTTGTGAGCGTGTAGTTAAAGAATACTAGATTTGGAGTGAGAGGACTTGGGTTCAAAACTTGGTTCCATAGTGGCAGCTAGGTGTCTCAGTGGATAGAGCACCAGCCCTTACTGGAGTCAGGAGGACTTGAGTTCAAATCTGGCCTGAGATACGTGATACGTGTGACCCTGGGCAAGTCTCTTAACCTCGATTTTCTCAAAATAAAACAAAACAAAAAACTTGGTTCCATCACCTACTGCCTATGTGGCCTTAGGTAAGTCATCGCTTTCTGGTTCTCGGTTTCCTCACCTGTAAAATGAGGGACTTGGACCATATGGCCTGTAAGACCCCTTCCAGTTTTAAATCTAGGACCTTAAACTGAGGCTTCATAGAGTCCAGTTTCATGTAGTAAGCAAATGACACCAAGAATACTGGATTTGGAGTAAGGATGCTTGACCTGAAATTCTGGCTCTACTAGTTAGTATCTATGTCTCTTTGGGAAAGTCCCTTCCTCTTCTGTATCCTTTGTTTCCTTATCCTTAAAATGAGAGGTTTAGATTAGATAATCTTTAAGGTCCTTCCCAGCTTAAAAATCCTATGATCTTCCGAGAATTCTCATTAATTTGACTGCTGCCACTAATTTAGAATCTATAATCACTTAGGCTAGGTCTGGACAGAAGTTAACATCTGTACTAGCTAGAAAAAAGGAGGATGCCATAATCTGCTAATCATATTTCAGGGAGATCATAAAACTCAATAGAACAAACTGTTTGCAAACAGATGGGAAAT
Source organism: Vombatus ursinus (assembly GCF_900497805.2). Classification (NCBI taxonomy): domain Eukaryota; kingdom Metazoa; phylum Chordata; class Mammalia; order Diprotodontia; family Vombatidae; genus Vombatus; species Vombatus ursinus. The sequence continues at coordinate 1,444,259 of NW_020948951.1, read as the reverse complement.
ATCCATTTACATGTAAATAACTGATATGTTAATCACACACTATTCTTATCAAAGTATTCATTCAAGCACGCCCTCTGCTGGGAAATATGGGTTTTGCAGAGTTGGTCAGGAGCACATTTATAACACCCATTTCTATGGCACTTTAAGCTTTACAAAGTGCTTTCCTGGTTTGCCTCCGGAGCAGGTTGGCCACTCCCTCCTCCCATTGCATCACCTGGACCAGTTCTAGACAATGGGTCCTGCTTTGGGAGCCAGAGGCCAGACCCTTTCCCTGCCCCCTCCCTTCCAGTTTGCTACTCTCCAACTGGTCCCATGAGACAAACCAGTTGGCTGCTTGTTGGTTGAGTGACATATTCAGAAAACCAGAAGTGGATGCTAGAAATTTTTTTTAAAGGAACCAACACACTGGTTGGGGATGATGACCAGGTTCCTAAACCCCAAGCCAATGATGCTGCTTAGAGGCAGCATAGATCATTAACCAATTTTGTGAATACAGTCTACATTCCAGAAAATCTTTAGCAAGAAAGCAGATAAGGAAATCTACCATTATGTTATTTATGAGTTCTAATCAACATTAGATGATTTGGAAATCTCCACTCCAGCAGAATTAGGTCAGGATAAGGAATAAATAGTGTTCATGTCCCTTGATTTTCCACACTTACAGAGAGATGCTAATGACAAAATATACTGCATTATTTCAAGATATTTGTCTTTATTAAGTCCTGATCTGTGTGATGCTAATGAGCCTTAACAAAAAGCAAACTGTTTGAAGTGGAAAACAAAACAAAGAAAAAAAAAACACAAAGCACTTTTCTCACAACAGCTCTTTAAGATAAATAGGATCAGTATTATTACCCTCATTTCAAAGATGGGGCAACTAACACATGAGATTAGAGATTAGATCAGATAAAGTATTTATTGAGCTCTTACTGTGTGCCAGTCTGTGCTAAGCACTGAGAATACAAATACAAGCAAAAGGAAAGACAGTCTTACCCACAAGGAGCTTACATTCAAATTGGGGCAGATAATACCTTAAAGTGAAAAGGACAGGAAAGGTACCCAACATAAGAGCAAGGTATGAAAGTCTAAAGAGTCAGGAGCAAAACCAGGTTAGAAGGAAGCATGACTGACATGGGTACTTCCTTAGATGGGGGCTGCCTACAGGAAAGCACCAATCTTAGGAGGGGGTCACAGGGGTCGAGGCACTCCCAACTTGAGAAGACAGCAGGAATAGGTGGAAAGATGGTGGAGGAAGCATCAAAGGCCAGAGAGTCAGGAATAGAGCAGGGTTAGAAGTGATCAAATGAGTCCAGAGTCTCCCTGGGTCACATAAACAAAGAATATACATAAGTGTAATAAATATTTCACTAACTCAGACTGACCTTATGCTATATTATGCCTTACATAGAATGGGGACGAGTTGACCTTTGGCATCTTGTTAATAGATTTGGAGAAAAGAAGACCAGTCACTAGCAGGAACATCCCACCACATGTTAACCCCAGAGACTGATGGAGGGGCCTGTTTCTTCCATGGCATTGCCTTGATTATTTTTCCCAGAATGGAGGAACTGGTGGGCAGTTCTCTTTTGGCATTGTCAGCTGTTGGTTTTCCAAGATTTGCCAGAAATAAATTTTTCACTGTAGAGTTTAATGTCCCCATTAAACAAATCCAGTTACAGCCCTTCTGAGCCACAAGGGTATCAGGCAAGCAGGCAGCAAACAAAGTCACTTAACCCAGCCACTTAACTCAGTTTCCTTATCTGTAAAATGATCTGGAGAAGGAAATGGCAAACAACTCCAGTGTCTTTGCCAAGAAAAACCCAAATGGGGTCACAAAGAGTCAGACAAAGCTGAAAAGACTGGATGACAACAACAAATATGCCAGGCACTGTGCTAAGCACTACTGATACAAAGAAAGACCAAAAAACAAAAAAACAAAAAAAACACCCCAGTCCCTGTCTAATGGGGGAGACAACAGCAAACAGTTATATACAAACAAGATAAAGAGATTGGATAAATTAAAGAGACTATATATATTAGGGAGACACTACCATTAAGGGGATTAGGACAGGCTTCTTGCATAAGATGAGATTTTTTTGTTTCTGGGACTTGAAGGAAGCCAGAAGGAGACCAGGAGGGGAGAGTATTCCAGGTTTGAAGCTTTCTCAACTGTTGCTCTGGCCTCCTCTGTTTTTCCCCCTGACACTCCTCCCTGGAAGAGTATGAGGGCAGGTAGATCCATATTTGAGATATGCTACCTATTCCAGTTCCTTAATTGAGGTGTAGCTATAATAGGGATACACAAGCTTTCCAGAATAGGAACATGGAAGAAATCCACCCTTTCTTGCCTTTTTGAAACCTCCAAAATGGAGTGTAAGGTAGCATAAGACATGATAGGAAAAGCAATAGATTTGGAGTCAGAGAACCATAGTTCAAATGTGGTCTCTGCTGGTTATCTGCCAAATGACTTTGAGTAAGTAACTTCATCTGTGGGTCTTAGTTTTGCTATTTGCAAAAAGAGTGGACTGGGCTGGATAATCTCAGCCAGCAGTAAAATTCTCTGGATTTTTAAAAAAGTTAACATTTATATAGCACTATACACTACAGTGCCGGGCACTATGTTAAGTGCTTTGCAATTATTATCTCATTTGAGCCTAGGAGTTAGAGTTGTACCCAGGATCTTAAGAATAGCTCCTGCCTTCTCAACATGCCTTTGTTTTCTTGGGTTTCCAGATATTTCCTTCTCCAGGCCAGGCACTCACCCCTGTGAGATGGTGGCCAGTTTCCCCTCAGCCTGAGGTAGTTCAGCACTCCAGCATGGAGTGAATGCTGGCTCAGCTGTCTCCCTGCCTGGTGTTTGGTTCCCCTTCTTTCCAGGAAGGATGAAGGGTCCTAGGCCCCCTAGCATGTGGCCCTGGCAACCTGCCACCTGTGGTAGTACCTCTGTCACACCCACAGGCTACACTATCTGCCTGTTCTTTGGCTCTCAGACGTTATCTCCTGCTGCCATGCTGCCTGTGTGCAGCCAGCATCCAACTCTATGCCAGCCCCTGGGGGAGCCAAAGCCAGAAGCTCAGAAAGATATTCTACATCAGTCTTCAAAATGCAGATGCCCACAATGAGAACTGAATGGTGATGGATGGATCCTTTATGCAAATGACTCTCAAACCTATGTATCCATCCCCAACCTCTCCCCAGGGTTCTGGTCTCAGATTTCCTGGCTCAGGAAGTATGATGGCTGCAAACTGTCTCCTAGATTTACAACCAGGATCTTAAACTCAAAGTATTAAAAACTGGACTCATCTTCTTCCTCTCAAAACTTTCCCTTCCTCTAACGTCCTCATTTGAGTTGAGGATGCCACCACTCCTGCACTCACCTAGACTTGAAATCTTGGCATAATCTTTGGCTTTTCCGTCTCCCTTATTCCCCCACATCCAAGCAGAGAGTGATTCATTGGAAAGAGTGCTATATTTAGATTTAGACAGCTTGGCTTCAAATCCTGTTGCTTCCACCTTGGCTAAACCCACTTAACCTTGTGGGGCTGTTTCCTTATTTGTAATATGAAGACTATGGGGACCTAGACTTGATGGTCTCTAAGGTTCCTTTGGACTCTATATCTATGATTGCTGTGATAAGCTCTGCATTTGTTTTATCTTTAAAAATTGCTCATGGAATCTTTTAAGCTATTTGAAATAAATACATTTTATTGAAACCAATTATTGTCTTTATATCACAATCATTTCAACATCCCTCCCCCATTGTTGTTGCTGTTTGTGCTTCGGGATCTGGAAGAGGACCAATGACATCAGGAGGGTGATGTCTTGACTTGAAAATGAATTGGATTTAAATGAGGCAGAGCTGTGCAGAATCATCAGCTCATTCTGTCCCCCAGAGTCATCAGAGTCCAGTGGCAAGATATAGGTCAGGACGACTGGAGATGACCCCAGATGCAGTGGGTCTTTTTAAGCTAAGGTCTTTCCTAGGTCACAGTTATCAGAGGCAACACCCATTCATTAGTTAAAGCATGGGTAAGAATTGAGGTAAAAGATGGCCTGCTTTGACTTCACAAAAGAATCAATCAGGGAGGGGAAGACCCTCAGAGTTTCTGGCTAGAGGAGAAACAATTGTTATTTATACTCACTCTAAGCCAACAAAGCCCTCCTTTGCAACCCTTAGTTAAATGAAATATCTAATAAAGTGACTATATCTGACTGTATGAGAACTGAATGTATACATATACAATATAATGTAATGTATACAGTATTCTGTCCCACCTCTCTCAGAGACTTTCATTGGTTTTTCCAGATACACAGAGTTCAAATTCCTTTTAGTGATTTTTTTCATTTCTATTGTTGTATTCATTATATATGTTCTTGGTTCTGCTTATTTTAGTCTGCATCAATTCATACAAGTCTTCCTGATTCTCAAATTCCTTATATTTCTCATTTCTTATTGTACAATAACATACCATTACCTTTATATATCATAGTTGTTTTTTTTTTTAAACCATTCTCCTGTTGAAGGGCATCCACTTTGTTTCCAGTTCATTCCTACCACAAAGAGTGCTGCTGTGAACTCTCTGGTGTGTATTGGACCTTTTTTCTTTTTCTTTTTCTTCTTTTTACTTCCTTGTGGTACATGCCCAGTAGTAGTATTGCAGGATCAAAGAGTATGGGCAGTTGAATCATTTTTCTTGCATTATTCCAAGTTGAAATCTGGAATGGTTGGCCCACTTCGCAATTCCACTAACAGTGTATCAGTATAAGTTCCACTATTTCTGCCACTGCAACATTCCAAACATCTGTCTTCTCCTTTACAATAAGATTTAGGCTCTCATTAAAGTTCATCTGGATTATTGTTTTGCTGTTGTTGTTTGGTTGTGTCCCACTCTTCGTGACCCTATTTGGGGTTTTCTTACTGGAGTAGTTTACTACTTCATTCTCCAGCTCATTTTACAGATGAGGAAATTGAGGCAGGGTTAAGTGACTTGCCCAGAGTTACATAGTTAGTAAGTGTCTGAGGCTGGATTTGAACTCGTGAAGATGAGTCTTCTTGACTTCTATCCACTGCCTTCATTGTAAGTCACTTAACTGGTCTCCCTACCTCCAGCTTCTCCCCATCCAGTCCTTCCCTTACACATTGCCTAATTCATCTTCTTAATGCATTGATTTGATCATGCCTTTCCTCTACTCAATGGTCTGCCATTTCTTATAAAGTTTTAACTCTTAATTCCTTCAAGTCCTTCATAATTAAGTGCCACTTATCTTTACAGCTTTATTTCACAATACATACTCTACATTATAGCTAAATTCAACTATTTTTTGCCCTGTTCTCATCCTCTACTTCTCCCCATACCTAGAATGTATTTTCCATCCCATCCTTTCCCTGTCATATTACCATCCATTGTGATAATAATAATAATAAGCATGTATATAACACTTTAAGGTTTACAAAGTTTTTTTTTCCCTTCAAATATATTGATTCCTTCATTTTATCCTTAACACAAATGCTATTCTATACTTGTTTTATAGATGAGGAAACTAAGGCAAAAAGAGATTCGTTGACTTGGTCAGGGTCACAGAGCTAGTAAATGTCTGAGGCCAGATTTGAACTTGGGTCTTCCTGACCCTAAGTACAACATTCTGTCTGCTCCACCACCTAGCAGCCCAGATTCTTCCTTTCTATCAAGGTTCACCTGGTACATGGAGCCTCTGAAAGTGATCTTTTGCTTCTCAAGTTTCTTAGAACATTTTGTCTTTTTCCTCATCTTATATAATACTTACCTGCATACTTGCTGGACATTCCCCAGCACCATTATATCATTGGATTCTAGAAGGACAAGATTTCCCTGTTTCATCTCTGTATCCCCAGGGCCCAATCCATAGTAGATATTTAATAAATGGGAAATGAATTGAATCAAATTGAAAATAGTTACATAAAATGCATCAGGGGGCAGCTAGGTGGTGCAGTGGATAGAGCACCAGCCCTGGATTCAGAAGCACATGAGTTCAAATCCGTCCTCAGACACATAACACTCATGAGCTGTGTGACCTTGAGCAAGTCACTTAACCCCATTGCCTAACCAAAAAAAAAAAAAAAAAGCATCAGAAGAACTCTAAGTATATCTGAAGCAAATTCAGTTGTAAGGGGAGTGGGACAGTTAGACCAAAGGTGCAGTCACATTGGGAAAACCGTTATTTCTATTGCTCCTACTCCCCCATTTGAACCTCATTTTGAGAAAAGCTGAGAATCACTCACACTATCATATAAAAATGAATAAGCTATCATTCCCTGGGAATCTAGAATAGAAACTTTAAAGAAAAGGAAAGTTCCAAGGATGACCTTAGATATGTAAGATACTTACGTGATCCCTCTGATATTTGTGGCACTGCAAGCAGATGAAATTGACTAAGGCGCTCTTTTTCTTGAGCCTACAGAAAGGTCATTGTGTTAATTGCCCAGTAAGAGAATGCAGTATTTGTCTTGCCCGACAGATGGCATTCTATTTGAGCCACCAGCTGTTTGTCTTTTGTTTTCTAAGAGGAATAATGACATGGGGTAGGGTGGGGTGTGTGTGATGTCTTGAGTTGCTTATGAAATGGATTTAGGTGAGGCAGAGTTGCACAAAGTCATCAACCTCACTCTCTCTTTCAGAGTTACCTAAGTCCAGTGGCAAGACAAAAGTCAAGATGACTGGCAATTGTGGGGGATGCAGTAGATGATCTTTTCTGACCATTGGAATGGGCAGATGGGCAGATATCTGACCATTGGAATGAATTGTTCTCATCTGCCCATTGTGCCCGTGAAAGTCTTCACATGCTTAGGGTAGACATCCCCCTAACTCCCCAAGGGGTTTGAAACCTGTTGGTTACCCTCAGCCTGATTTAGCCCATCTGCAAGAAGGTTTACTTCGGTGTGGCCACTGTGCATGCTTCAGCTTCCTGGAGTCACCGGTGAGAATGAGCTACCACACAGTGGTCTTGGCAGTCGCTCTGGAGCATTTCCAAGATAACCTTCCTATCACAGCTGCAAATGCTTGGACTGCTTTCCACCTCCACACTCAACCTCATCAACACTTAAGAAGGCTGCTTGAAGCACTGTCAATGACTGGATTCAGAATTATACTAGAGAATAAAAGGAAATATTATTAAAAACATATAAACTTGTGGCGCAGCTAGGTGGGGCAGTGGATAGAGCTCCAGCCTTGGAGTCAGGAGGACCTGAGTTCAAATCTGGCCTCAGACACTTGACACTTACTAGCTGTGTGACCCTGGGCAAGTCACTTAACCCCAATTGCCTCACCAAAAAAAAAAAAAGGCCAAAAAATATACATATATATTAATGCGGAATCTAGTCTGGACTCAGCTCTAGAGCCTGTGCCTAGTATCTGGTCTCTCTCGCCTCTGTTCAAACTCCATTGACATCCAGAGGACACAGATATTTAACATACTGGGACCATATAATTTATTGACTAAAGCAAAAGAGAGAGAATCACAAGCTTCTGTGTGGCTCCTTCTGCTTCTAGCCATCACATAAATTTCTTCCTGAGTCTCTTCACAGATTTTCGGAATATCAGGAGAAAATTCCTAAACCACCTACAATCACAGCTCCTGGAAAATAATTAAAGGAAGAGGTATGGGTATATATCCCATCTCTGGATCAGGAACTATGTAAGAAAAGAAAGCATTAAAAAGAGCATTGGAAATCAGTTTCCTCTTCTCAATTTACCAGCCCAACTAGATTCCCAAAAACTGATACTTAGAATCCTTTCTCGATATGACTCCTGTCTTTGTTTCCCCTTAAGGATCAAAATCTCTCGGCCACAGTCCTGGCTACTTCAGTCTATCTTGCAAAAACCCAGCAGCCCCAATCCAAGGACAGTGGCCACTTGCCCACAATCATGTGACAATCAGTGAGGTCAAGTCAGTAAGCATTTATTATAGCGATGACTATGTGCCAGGCACTGTGCTAAGCACTGGGGATATGAAGAAAGGCAAAAGGCAGTCCCTGTTCTCAAGGAGCTCTCAGTCTAATGGAGGTTGGCAATCTAATGGGGGAGGGGGAAGAGAGAGAATAATTGGGTCTAGAGCAGGGGCGGGGAACTTGCAGCCTCCAGGCCACGTGTGGCCCTTTTATTAAGAGGATTTGTTCTGTGAAGTTTATATTCAAAGGACCACCCTTGCAGGCCTAGAGGGCCACATGCGGCTTCGAGGCTGCAGATTCCCCACCCTTGGTCTAGAGGATGATAAAATCCTGCAGCAGGATGGGAAATGAGGATATGGCTACTGGGGACCCCTCTTTAAATGAAGGAACCCAGAGATTTCACATGTCTTCCCTCTACCTTCTCCAATCAGAGAATGGGAATAGCCCCAAGGGCAGGGGTTACTGAGGAGGTGAGAGTTTCAGAGCTGATGTGATCTTGCAGGAAGATGAATTTCTCGAGATGGTGATGAAGTCCAGGACAGCAGCCAGGTGGGAAATGAGCAGAATCATTATGGGCATCATGGGCATGATGAGAAAGAGAATCATTGAGCTCAGAGTTAGAAAGGACCATGGAGACACCCAGCCCAACTACATCATTTTATGGATGAGGAAACTGAAGCCAGACAAGTTAAGGGACTTGTTTAAAATCCCACAGATGTTATGCTGCACCCTGCTTTTTCTTTTTCAAAACTTTTTGGGGCACCTGCCATCGAGATTCTTCTGAGGTGAGGGAGAGGGGGGAAGGGAATGTGCCACATCTGCCTGGTGTAGTGCTCCTATTGGGGAAAAGGAAGCCTACCCCTCTCTGACTTTATGGTCAGTGCCTGTCTCTCACTGGATTTAATGCTTATTTACAGCCCACAAGTCTGAGTGAAGTTTGCCTTCCCAGGAAGGGGCATTCCAATCCTGGAACCACATCACAGCTGGAAGTTCCTATCAATCAATCATCAAACATTCCTTATGCACTACATGGTCCTTAGCATGGTCATTACCTAGCATAGCCCTGGACTTTGCTAGACTCTGGAGACAGAATTTTAAAAGTGAGATAGTCTCTGCTCTCTAGAAGCTTACCTTCTACTTGGTATGTGTGTATGTGTGTATAAAGCAGTAAAGTACGGACCTAGAAAGCAGTTTTTATGATCTTTCAGTTGTGTGCATGTGGAGTACTGCACATAGCAGGTGTTTAGTATTTGTTGAATTGAAAAGGAAATAATAATAATGATAATAGGTAGCATTTATATGCTATTAATAGCTAGTATGTGTACTATGTGCCAAACGTTTTACAAACATTATTTTATCTTCACAACAACTTTGAGAAGTAGGAGGCTATTATTATCCCCTTTTACAGCTGAGGACACTTGCCCAGCGTCACACAACTAGTAAGGCAAACGAGGATGACTTTGAACTTGTCTTCCTGACTCCAGCTCATGGGCACTATGGCGCCACCTGGTGGCCCATTATATAACGCCTGCTATTTGTTCCGCGTTGAGCTAAGCACTTTTCAAGTAGCTCTTCATTTGACTTTTGATCAAAGGGCCATAGAGCTTAATTCCCTCCAATTCAACAAACGTTTATTCTGCTCCAACTCTGTTCATTGCGCTGCAAGGTGCTGGGGACGCAAAGAAAAAACCAGAAACAGCCCTGTCCTCTATTTTATAGTCTACTGATCAAGGCTCAAGAGGATTTATGGCTGGAGAGATCGCCTAATCTAGCCCCACTCCCATTTTACAGAGGAGGAAACCGAGGCCCAGAGGGGTGACTTGATCAAGGTCACTGAGTCAGCAAAGGACTAATGCGACTTCCCCTTGTGGGACCAGAGGAAAGGGCCGGAATCAAAGGGGGAAAACCGTTTTGAAAAGCATTTTTTAAGGGTAAAGCGGTGGGTGGTATCGCAGGTGGTATCGCCCTTACGGTCACTAACCCTGGAGGGCTGGTGGTGAGGGGGCAGGCGCGCACTACACTAAGGAAGGGGGAGGAGCGGGGAGCGGGGTAGAGAGGACGGGCGGAGGCGCGCGCCACAGTAAGAGAGAGGGCAGGGCAGCCTCGGCGAGCGCGCGGCGGGCGAGGAGGGGAGGAGGCGCGCAGGCGCGCGCCATAGTAAGAGAAAAGCTGGAGAGCCTTGCCGCGGGCCACACTAAGTGGAAGAAGGGAGCAGAGTAGCCTTGGCGCGCACGCGGCGGCGCGGAGGGAGCGGAGGCGCATGCGCACTTGGCCGTGGCGGGAAGGCGGGAAGGCCTGAGGCAGCGTCCTCGAGAGGGGTATGCGCTCAGCCCTCGGCCTAGTCCGACCCCGCTGCTTTGTTCCCGGGGCCCGGGGCGACACCCTTCCCCCCTCGCCCCCCCCCCCCCGCTCCCCACCCCAGGGGACTCTCCAGGGAGCCTCCAGGAGCAGGAGCCCGGCCCAGCGGAAGGCCTGATGGATCGACAGACAGACAAACTGACCAACTGACTGAGGCAGGCCGGAGGTGTGACAGAAAAGCAGCAGGCCAGGGGGCCCGAAAACCTCATCCCTCCAAAGGCTGACAACCTCAGCCCCGGGGCGGGGGACACCTGAAACCCTCATCCTCAAAAGCTGGGGGAGGGGGACTTGAAACCGTCGTCTCCTCCCAAAACTGATGGCCCCAGTTCCAGAAACCCTCAGCTCCCCAAAACAGACAGGGAAGGACATGAAACCCCCATCCCTTGGAAAGCTGACAGCCTCAGCCCTGGGTGGGGAGGGAAGGAACACGCCAATGCTGACAGCCCCAGGCTAGGGAGGGACCCCTATCCCCTCTCTTAAAAAGTGACCTAGAGTTAGGGGCCCAGAAACCCTTTTTCTCCCAAAGTAGCTGCTTCAGTCCCAGAGTCAGAAACCTTCAACCTTCAACAAGCTGAATCCTGCCCCTGAGCTGGATATCTCTAAAACTCACATAACAGGCCCCCCCCCCACGTTAACAGCCCAATAGCTAGGTGTTGAAACCTTCCTTTAACCCCAAATATGATAATCCTACCCTGGACCCAGGGGAACAGAAATTCCTACACTTCTAAAAGCTAACAGCCCCAATCCCAAAGCTAAAGGACGTGAAATCTTTACCCCTCCCCCCAAAAGGATGACAATCTCAATCTAGAGTTGAGGCTCAGGACCCTTTTTAACCCCACTAAAGCTCAGAAACTTTCATCCATGTCTCATTCCCTGCCCTCCCACCCCCCACCAAAAACCAGTAGCTCATCTCCCTTAGCTAGTAGTACCTGAGGCCCAGAAACTCCTATCCCACCAAAAGTTGACTACCTGAGATCCAGAGGACCCTTATCCTCCTGGAAATCTGGTCACCCCATTCTAGAGCTAAGAGAGCAGAAACTCTCAAATACAAATACGCTAACAAGTGTCAGCCCCAGAACCAGGGGTCCAAAAATCCTCTTCTCCCCAAATAGTTGACCTCCAGCATCAGCAGTGCAGAATTCTCATCCCTCAGAAAGTTCACACCCTCAGCCTCATTCCCAGAGCCAGGGAGCCAGAAACTATTATCCCCACAAAAAGCTGAGAACCTTAGTTCTGCCTCAGAGACAGGTGACCCGTAACACTCACCTCCAAAGCTAAAACCTCCCATCCCAGAGCCAGAGGACCTAAAAGTTTCTTCTTTTTAAAAGCTAACAATCCCAGGCCTAGTGTAAGTGCTCTGTAAAAATGCCCTCACTCCATCCTGAGGAGCCAACAACTCCAACTTTGTCTTAAAGCCAGGATACATTGTAATGCCCCTCCCCAAAAACAATAACCACAGTCTTCTAGCCTAAAACCTGGGAAAACAGTAACCCCATCTCTACAAAGCAAACCTCAGTCCAGCCCCAGACCTGAGCATTCTGGTGATACTGTCTTGGACTCACAAGTTGGGCTCAAACAAATGTCTCTGGATTGGTGCTGAGAGAACTGACCTCCCACCCTCACCTCATCATATTGAATCTAGCCCTGCTTCCTCTCTGCCATGCAAAACAAGTAACTGACAGAAAACCCCAATAAAAGCAGTAATTAAACGCCTTTTTCCTATTCCTTGGAATGGTCTGATTGGAGGGGAAGAAGGTAGGGGCACCATCTGTATCCCTTAATGCCAGGAAAGCATTAATTAAATAAATACTATTTATTGACAGAAATATAATATCCAGCCATGTATCCTCAAGTACCTTCTCTGAGAGTCTGTTTCCCATTTTTTATAGACTGTCATGTCTGAACAAGACCTCAAAAATAAGGAACAGGATCAGTATCAGGATCAAGCAGGGCCTTCTGTCTTCTCTGATTTAGAAAGAAGCGGCTCACCCTGTGAGGTACAGGGAAGGTAAGAATTCCTGGAGACTTCTCTAATTCTGCACTGAGGTCTGTACTTCAGGACTAATTAGTAATGCAGGTCCTTCTCAGGTCCAGTCTCTGTAAGGATCCCCCTTGGGCAAAGCCTGGTGCCAAATCATGCTCAATGGGACAATGGTATATGGTCCCAAGAAATGTCTATAGCAGGCCAAAGAAGGGACAAGAATTGTGTAAGAATTAGGCGATATCATATTACAAAATGATGAATCATGTTAAAGTAACTGAAAAATTATGAAAATACTCTATTAAGGAAAAGAGAATGTAGTGAGTGGAGTGGTAGAATGAACTTGGAGCTAGAAGTCAGAAAGCCAGGGTTCAAGTTTCAGCTATGCGCCTAAATCACTGACTTGGGAAAAAAAGTTTTGAGATATTATGGTGCAATGGAAAGAGTACTAGATTGGGAATCACAAGACCTGGATTCAACTCCTCATGCTCTCTTTACTATCTGTGTGATGTCAGGTAACATCTTTGAGACTCATCTGTAAAATTCAGGTACTGAACTAGATGACTTCTAAGTTCCCTTCCAGCTTGAAATCTATAATCCTATTATCCCCTTAAGTTTCTGTTAATCAATTTTCTATCCTTCTAAAAGCTAAAGAGCCCCAATCCCAGAACTAGAGCACGTGACATCCTCAATCTCCACCCACTCCTCCAAAAGATGACAGTCTCAGTCTAGAGTTGAGGCTCAGGACCCTTATTATCCCCACTAAAGCTCAGAAACTTTCATCCATGTCTCATCCCCTTCCCTCAATTTCCTCAATTCAACATTTAATAAGCACTCACCATGTATCAGGCGATGTGCTAGGAGCTAGGTTTCCTCATCTGTAAAATCAGTAAGTTGGACCAGATGTTCTCTGAGTTCCTGCTCTTGTTCTATGATCCTAAGTTAAGTGATGATACAAAGAAAGAATATGACCCTATTCTCAAGGAGCTTGTAATCTAAAGACAACAAAGTCACATTAAAATATCAGGGGGAATGAGGTAAATGCAAAGGAGACTTTCAGGGAAATCTCTATGAAAAAGGAGATCACTTTCAGCTTGAGTGGGAGTTGTATGGGAAGGATTCGTAAGGAGATAACAGCTGAGATGGGCCTTGGAGGAAGGGAGGGATTTCAAAAAACAGAAATGGAGTACAACCCAAGGTATGAGATAGGAAAAAGCCGTATGTGAACAAGGAATGGAGAGTAGTTGGTTTGGCTGGAATGTCGGGTTCCTGAAGATTAGTCGTTTGAGATACACCTGGAAAGGTGGCTTGGAGCCAGATTGTGGAGGGCCTTGAATATCAGGATCTGGACTTTATACTTTATTTGGTAGGATATGTGAAGTGCAATAAAAGTTGTTAATAGTGGAGTAATGTGACCAAAATAATTCATTAGAAAAACTACTCAGGCTGTAGTGTGAAGGAGTTGGGAGAAGGGAGAGCCTAGAGGCAAGGCCAGTTAATGAAGGCAAAAGGTGCTGATGGCCTGAATTAGAGTGGTTGCAGCAGGAGGGGACAGAAAGGGGCACGCATGAAAGAAATAGGTTTTGTACCCAGATTCAACTCTCTTATTTTAAACATTTACTAAATTAATAGGAGGAAGAGAGCAAGTTGGATTGTCTTTGGGCTTACTGATGGAAAGAATTCTGGGAAGTTCCTTCCATTTTTGACATTCTGTTTTCTTATAAGGAGCTGAGTTCAAATTTAGTATGGTCCAGTGCAAAGAACATTGAATTTGGAGTTATTGGACTTGGGTTCAAATCTCAGCTCTCTCGAAGACCCTAGCCAGATCACTTAACCTTCCATGGACCTCAGTTTCCTCATCTGAAAATTGTGGGGAGTTGGACCAGACAACATCTAAGGTTTCTTACGGCTCTAGAGGCATGATGCTATGCCAAAGTGAAATGACTTGTGGAAGGTCACAGGAGTTGGTGATGAAGCTGGGACTTATCTCAGGTTTTATGACCCCAGGCCAGCACTCTTTTGCATCTCTAGATAATCTTTAATGTTCCCTCTAGCTCTGAGATGCTGTAAATCTAAGTTTAACCCCTGATCTCCATTAAAAAGGCAACGAATCTTTTCTCAGACATTCTCTCCCAACCCCAACACGTTATATAAGAATAGTGGGTAGACCTAGTTATCAAATGCTTGGCAGAATGATTAAGTAGTTATTTTATTTTATGGAGAAAACTACATACTCATGCCTAGGCCCTCCATACCCCTCCTCCCCTCCTGGAAGTGTTTCAGAGGAACATCATTGTGCCTGGAGCTGAAGATTTTGTCTTGTTCCTCCTCGAATGTTTGATTAACTGGCCACATCTCTTGAGGGTTGCTGCCCGCGGTGTTCGTAAGTGGCATGTGTATTGTTTACTTGTATTTCTGTGAAAAGCGACAAAGCTAATCACAGCAGGCTTCTCTGGCTTCCACTCCAGCCAATCACAACTTTACCTTAACAGATGGCTTGGTTTACTGAGGCCTGTTCCCGCCACTGTTTCCATAGGCGGAATGCCAGCACAGGCAAGGCTGTGGAACTGGATGTCCTAATCCTTCCAACAGCATTAGGGATTGAAGGAGATCCTGAGGACAGACTAGAATACATTAATGCAGCAGCGATTGATTGAGCCTCAACTCACAGCCTTACAAGCACAAGGATGTCAACATAAAGCCCTTTGCATGTGGGCTTCCTTCCCTGGACTCTATCCATGCCACCTCAACAGAACCCACTAAGGAAATGGAGAAGGAGAAGATTCATTTTTTCTTTTATTAAGCTTAATTGGCGAATGCAGCACAGAGAGGCTTGTGATTAATTAGCATCCTGATTAATATGCAGCTGCCTTGGTATTAAGAAAAATTAAATATAAAAGAATAGATCCCCATGGGAGAGGCTAGTAAAATAAACATGATTTCTGGGAACATCTGATTTGGTCTTTTGTGTTATGGACAAATTTGAATGCACTGAAACAATCCAATCTTCTTCCATTTGCTTTGAGTCAAAGAAAAGATTCCATCATGAGATATCTTTCCTCATATAGGAGTGGCTTTTGACTATGAGCAGTTTGATCAGGATTTATATTGGTAACTCAGGGGGAAAGCAACAAATCTCATTTTCTTTCACTTCAAGGTCTAAGACAGAAGAGAAAGGGCAGAGGAGTAGGGTGAGGATAGGAAATAGGGGTAAAAGCCCTAGAACCTGAAGGGATTCCTTTAATTCCTTCCCCACCCCCAGATTTGTGCCCAGTGTCACTGTCACATAATGACAGAATTAGAAGAGTCTTAGAAATCTACATCAGTTCCTTCAGCTATAAGGTGAGGAAATTGAGGTCTTGAACAGGCAAATGAATCATTCAAGGTCACATAGTGGCAGGGAAAATTTAAACCTGGGTCTCCAGAATTCTAGCTGCCTGCTCTTTCCACCACACCACGCAGGCTTCCCTCTCTTCAGATATACCCCCATCTAGCCCCCCTTAAACAGGCATTCTGCTCTTTCCCTTCTGTCATCCAGGCATAGATTTTCTAGCTCTTCACTGTCAGTCTCCAATGCAGACAGCCACACTGAAACCTCGGATGGGAAGACATCAAGTTTCTTTGCAGCTCTGGATGCCAGCATCGAAACTTTACAAAAAAGGGCCCAGCAGCTGATTGACAGCATCAATGAAAGCAGGCAGAAGGACCACACGCTCATGAGCAACTTCAGAGACAGCCTCAAGATGAAGGTAGAAAGTAATAACTAGCCAGAAGTGTCAGACTTTTGAGAAACTGCTTGGATGATAGTAAAAGCACAAGTTTGCTGGGCGGGGCCAGTTGCTACAGAGTTTTCTTTAAGGTGTTCTGGTGTTCTTTCCCACAGGCCAAAACCAGAATCATTCTCTCTCCAAAGAACTGGTGGTAACATTCAGACCCAGGTTTCTTATTCCTACTATTTGAACTTCAGCAGCAGTAGCTCCCACCTTCCAGGCTAAACATCATTGTGAGCTTGAGTAAAACCCAGAGAAGTCTGACCATTTAGAGAATGCTCATTCTTTGTTTTAGGGCTCATCCTTTTTGAAAATTTAGATAAAAAGTAGCTTGTATTTTTTCTACTCCATTATCTTGAGAGAGCAGCTTTTTACTGTCTCTAAGAGAAAAGTGTTGCAGAAACACACTGAAAGGGCCTGTTTAGAATAAACATTTCATTTCTATTCCTGTTTAATTCCTAAAGATTATTTAACTTTTGCCTTCAAAGGTGTCAGATTTGGTTGAGAAGTTGGAAGAAAGGATGTATCAGATTTATGATCATCACAACAAGCTTATTCAGGAGAAGCTACAAGAGTTCTCAGAGAAGATAGAGAAGATCAATAATTTAGAAGTCGAGCTCAAACAAGTCTGCCACACTGTGGAAACTGTGTACAAAGACCTGTGTGTGCAGCCTGAAATATGACAATGTCCCAGGAAAAGAAGACCACCTGAAAAAGGAGTTGTAAGGCAGTGAGCATAAGAACAAAGCTAAGATGAAATTAAACATTGCACATATTACAATAAACACTCTTCATCTGTGCTGTTTCACGTGATATGATTTGCTCTTTAAACAGCTTATACCAGAAAGTACAAAATTGAATGGTTGTTAAAACTCACATAAACAAGTAGGTTGAGGGGCAGCTAGGTGGTGCAGTGGATAGAGCTCTGGCCTTGGAGTCAGGAGAACCTGAGTTCAAATCCGTCCTCAGACACTTAACCCTAGCTGTGTGACCCTGGGCAAGTCACTTAACCCCGATTGCTTCACCAAAACAAACAAGTAGGTTCAACTCTCATTTGCAAGGATATTCGGGTAAATTGTGAACTGTGAACATTTGCTAGTCACCACAATGTCCTCCTCCTAGCATCCCTGTCCCATTTGACCCTCCACCTTTCAAACACTGGGACAGATCAGGCTTGAGAAACTTCAGTAATTTATATTCTTATTTTTAAAAACTTCCACAAATTGTCAAATGAACAAGACATAGACCACAGCTAGGGTGTCCTGGGAGAAACATGGGTACTAGTTAATATTGTGAGCTGTCTTACAAAGTGACCCCCAATATTCCTATTTCTCTAGCAACTCTACTTCCTTACCTCTTCCTCAGAAAAAAAAGGCATAGACATACTTTTGGTCAGCAGCATGTCATCTTTATTGTTTGGACAAGTAGACTTGTTCCTAGTCTGCTCCCAAGTCCAGAACACTGAATGATACCCCTGGAAATCAATGGGTGATCAGCAGGGTCAGGAGGCATTAGTAAGCCGGGAAGCATTATGGGTTTGGGTGAGAGATCTTAGTTATTCAGTTACAAATCAAGCAGCTTCATAGAAGCTACTTTGAAATTCATTTTTCTTCCTCTTGCCCTCTGATTAAAAAAAAAAACCAATCCACTTATCTCCCAAGTTATATAAAATTAATAATAGTTGGTGGGTTGAAAGGGACTGCTATTGCTTGTACAATCACATTCTTTCGGCATTTCAACAGAACTGATTTTAAAACAAGGCACATTCAGGTATAGAAATCAATTTCTTCAATCTCATTCTCCACCTTCCAGAAAGGAAAGCAACAGCCACTTCCCCAGAAAAGCAGACTTAATACAACCTGGGG
The DNA here is from genome assembly GCF_900497805.2 of Vombatus ursinus. Taxonomy (NCBI): domain Eukaryota; kingdom Metazoa; phylum Chordata; class Mammalia; order Diprotodontia; family Vombatidae; genus Vombatus; species Vombatus ursinus. The sequence continues at coordinate 1,426,361 of NW_020948951.1, read as the reverse complement.
AATCAATACAGACACAATGAAATGACGACTCTTTCTGAAGGATGTTTGTCAACCCTTAAGTAAAACAGGTTCACTTCCCAGCCCTGAATGCCTGAATTCCTGTGATAGCTCTCCCGAGGACCAGGGCATGGATGTCGTGAGTACCTAAAGAAAAGAGAATTGAGAGAAAGAGATTATTTTTAGCTGACCTTAGAGTGGACACAGAGCCCTCTTTTGCCAGTTTTGTTATTCTGATATTCACCAGCATCTCTGATGCCTTGCTGCAAAGGCTCCAACTCACATGGTGGGAGGAGAAGCTGTAGTTAATACCCCCTGCCCAGTAAGACTAGAAGTCAGCCTACCTTTGATCACTTGGGCATAGGTGCCAGTGGAAAGCAGAGAGGCTCATAACATCTAAACACAGCCCCTGACTTTTGTAGAGCTTTTCAAACCATTTGATGGGTAAACTCACTTGCTTCTGGTAGGCTTGCATGCACATCACATCTGGTGTCCTATTAAGCCTTACCTGGATGCCTTAACCTTAGTGAACTAGCCTCAGGCAGCACATGAACCCAGACAACAACCACACCTTCCTGCCCTGACAGGCCCAAGGCCAGAAGAGTTGGCTTTTCTACCATAAAAGTCCTGGGCCTGAAGAAATTAAAGCTATCTATAGTCATTTGACAAAAATGCTCTAAATCACTATTGGCTAGAGAAATGCAAATTAAAACAACTCTGAGCTATCACCTCACACCTATCAGATTGGCTAATATGACAGAAAGGGAAAATGATAAATGTGGGAAAATTGGGTCACTAAGGCATTGTTGGGTGGAGTTGTGAACTGATCCAACCATTCTGGAGAGCAATTTGGAACTATGCCCAAAGGGCAATCAAACTGTGCATACCCTTTGATCCAGCAATATCACTACTAAGTCTGTATCTCAAAGAGATCATAAAAAAGGGGAAAGGACCTACATGTACAAAAATATTTATAGCAATTCTTTTTGTGGTGACAAAGAATTGGAAATTGAGGGGATGCTCATCAGTTGGGATATGGCTGAACAAGTTGTGGTATATGAATGCAATGGAATACTATTGTGCTATAAGAAATGACGAGCAGGCAGACTTCAGAAAAACCTGGAAAGACTGACATGAACTGATACAGAGTGAAGTGAGCAGAACCAGGAGCTCATTGTACACAGTAACAGCAACACTGTTCGATGATCAACTATGACAGACTTAATTCTTCGCAGCAATACAATGATCTAAGACAATTCCAAAAGACTCATGATGGAAAATGCTATCCACATCCAGAGAAAGAACTATGGAGTCTGAATGCAGATTGAAGCATTTCACTTTTTTGGGGGGTTTGTTTGTTTTGTGTCTTTTCCCTCGTTTTGTTTCTTCTGTTACAACATGAATAATGTAGAAATATATTTATATGATTGCACACATATAACCTATATCAGATTGCTTGCCATCTTGGGGAGGGGGATAGGAGAAAGGGAGAAAAATTCTGGAACTCAAAATCTTATAAAAAAAATGAATGTTGAAAACTAGCTTTCCATGTAATTGGAAAAAATAAAACACTGTTTAAAAAAAGTGCTGGAGCTTATTCCTAATAGCAATAAGGAAAAGGAAACACTACATATTACACCTGGGCTTCTCCTCAATTAAGCTCCCCAAGTTAAAGCTTGGGGATTCTAGTGATTTGGATCTTGTCCCAGGTATGCCCATGAATCACTGTAACTTTAGGTAACTCATTTCCCCCTTTTGGGCTTCATCTTCCCTTTCTGTAAAATGGGAAGGTTGGACCAGATGATCTCAAAGGCCCCTTCCAGCTCTAGAATTCTGTAAAAAAGCCTTATGGGATACCAGCCCATGGGAAATAGACCAGAGGGGACAATTATGAAAAGTTCAGTTTTAAAATATTCCACTCATATCCTAAACATCCCATTGTCCAATTCAATAAACATTTATCAAATGCTTACTACGTGCAAGGCACTGTGCTAGGCATTCAGGATATGAAAACCAAAAAAGAAATATTCCAAGACCTCAAAGAGCCTGTACTCTATCGTGTATGTGGACACAAAGGTATGATCCCAAAATAAATGTAAAGTATTTCAAAGGAATTTTTAGAAAGAGTATTAATAACTTGAAGGAGAAGCATCAAGAGACTCATGGAGGAGGCAGCACCTGACATGTTCTTTGAAGGAATGAATCTAGGAATTCTGAGAGACAGAGGTGAGAGGTAGCGAGTGGTAGAGATTGGAGACCACCTATGAAGTCACAGAGGCTGGAGATGGAATGTCATGTACAAGCACTACCCAATGATAACAGTACAAGACCTATACATCAGAGATGTCAAAGAAATAGGAAAAATACACAAAAGTAGAAAAATATAGCAGCTCTTTTTGTCAAAGCAAAGAACTGGAAACAAAGGGGGAGGATATATCAATTAGGAATGGCTATGTTATCGTTGTTCAGTCATTTAAGTCCTGTCCGACTCCTTTTTGGAGTCAGACTCCCATTTGGGGTTTTCTTGGTAAAGGTAGTAGAGTGGTTTGCTATTTCCTTCTCCAGCATTTTAGAGATGAGGAAACCGAGGCAAACAGGGTTAAGTGACTTGGTCAGGGTCATATAACTAATAAGTGTTTGAGGCCAGATCTTACTCCAGGCCCAGCGTTCAATCCACTGTGCCACCTAACTGCCCCACGTATAAATATGACAGAACATTATTATGCCTTTAGAAATAATGAAAGGAACAATTTCAGAAAAACCTGAAAAGACTTGCATGAACTGATGCAGAGTAAAGGAATCAAGGTACAGAATGAAACACACATTTTTGGACATAGCATATGTGGATTTGTTTTTCTCAACAATGCTTATTTGCTACATGGATTGAGTTTTTCTTTTTTTGGGGGGGGGAGATTTGAAGGGGAGAGGGGAACTAATGATAGGATCAAAAAAAAAGAAGAAAAGAAAGGGTCATTGAAGAATTTTTTAAAATGCACAGATGAGAACAGAAAGAAGTTGAGAAGTTAATGCAAACAAGCAGGACGGTTTTGAAAGCTGACAAATTTAATTTATCATACACTTAAAAAAAAAAAACACCATGATTGCAAACCTGGGTGACTAAGATGGTGGTGCACTAAATAGAATGAGAGAAGTTTGGAGGAAGGGATTTTGAGGGGAAAGGAATGAATTCTACTTTGGAATCTGAGATGCCTTTGGTACATCCAGATGGCATTTAGTGATACAGTTCAGGAAAGAGACTAGGGCCAGATATCTATCAATAGACAGATCTATAGATGAAGACATTAATAATAATAGCTGACATTTATACATCACTTTACAATTACTTTTTTTCTTTTTTTGCGAGGCATTTAGGGTTAAGTGACTTGCCCAGAGTCACACAGCTAGTGAGTATCATGTGTCTGAGGCTGAATTTGAACTCAGGTCCTCCTGACTCCAGGCCCAGTACTCTATCCACTGTGCCATCTAGCTGCCCCTACAATTACAAAGTGCTTGCTGGATAATATCTTATTTGATCCTCACAATAACCCTAATCAAGTGTAAGGATGATCACAATGATTTTACAGATCAAAGGATGACAGTGACTTGCCCAAGGTCTGAAGCAGAGCTAAGACTGGAATCTATGTCTCTTTCCCTTGCCACTTCACTGACATATCTAGAGTGGCTCTGCACATCCTCACCTTCATAAGTGTTTACAGCTTCCAGGTTCATGACGTGCCGGATCACATGATACTCATCACAAATCCCATTCCCACCAAGCATGTCACGGGCCTGTCTGGCAATATCAAGGGCTTTGCCACAACTATTCCTCTTCAGCAATGAAATCATTTCCGGGGTCACTCTAGAAGACACAGACACACACCCCCCAGATATTGATTAGATTGGTGGAGAAACTCTGACACCTTCCATGGCTTCCCACAATCTCCTGAATTAAATACAAACTTTGCCCTGACTCTCATCTCCACCTGTTAAAATCTTATCCATCCTTTGATATCAGGGGCTGCCTCTTTCATGAAGCCTTCTTTTCCCTCCCCAGCTAGAAGTGATTTCCTCCTTCACTGAATCCCCACAGTGGTGCCTCTCCTATGGTTACGTTCATGTCATGTTTCACATTACAATGATTTGGGCTACTCCCCGCTCAGCTGCCTCAAGCCAGAATCAGTGCTAAGCATGGGGCCTTGGACAACAAGTTCTCTGGGAATACCTGGTGAATTGAATTCCTCATACAGAAAATGAGGGGATTAGACCCAGTGATTTCTAAGGTCTCTTTTAGTTCTAAAGCCTGTGATCCTAGGAAATGAGTTGTTTGTGCACAGGTGTCCTTCATGTTAAGCAAATTCAATTTCAGAAAATTTGAATTTATATAAATGATAATTTGGAGCAAGATTTAAAAAAAAAATTCTTTTCATTACATAATAATTTGCCATCAAGATCTTATGAAAAACTGACCACAGGGGTTCGTTACCCTTGGGGCAAGTCACTAACACACAAAGCATGTCCATATTTCCTCGATGCATTTTTATGAAGCTCACCTAGAAATCTAGTTGAAAACACACTACCCTCTTGGAGCCTCTAGCTGTGGGCTTGAGTACGTCATCTTATATGACCTTTCCTGATCCTCCTGAGGTATGAATGCTCTCTTCCTCTTGAAATTACTCTGTATTACCTTACAGATACTTTGTATTTGCCAGTGAACATGAGGAAAACTTTGGGGACAGCAACTATTTCATTTTTGTCTTTTTACCTCCAGTGTCTTGCACAGGCTTAAAAACTGTTTCTTGAATTGAACTGAAGGAAGAGAAGAGGGGATATCCTAGGAGGGCAATATGGAGTTGAACGGAGGGATGTGTGGGTTGTTGCAAGGGCCAGGTGGGGCTTATGTACTGGCTGAATGTATATGAGTGCTTCATGAATATACTGGCATCACCTCTTCTCCCTCACCTACTGTGCTCCCTGAAGAGCTCTGCCTGGTGGATCTAGTTAGCCCTGGAGCAGCCAGCCTCTACCCAGACATCCCTTAATCCAGCCTTGGTCTGAGCCCCATACTTGTCCTGGTCTTTCAATCGCCCAAGCTGTAGGCATGCATGCAGGCCCAGGGTGATCTCTGTGAGCATATCAGCCAGTTTCTTCTGGATAAGCTGGTTTTTAGCCAATGGGAACCCAAACTGCTTCCTGGATATACAAAGGGGAGAAGAAGGAAAAACAGAACAATTATAGAGGGCAGAAAAGACCCCAGGTCTTGGACAGCTGGAAACAGGGGCTAAAGGAGTCATGGAAAACTTGGAGGCAAGATGATAGATACATCTCTGCAATATCTGACCTACTGTCCTTCTTCACTCCCACCCCCTCCAGCATTGGGCATGGTCTCCCCTCACTCCAGACTAGGCTCATTCATGCCACTCTAATGCCCTTCCGCTTCTTCCAAAACCAGATCCCACCCCCTCCAAGAAACTTGCCTTGATTAGACTATACTTTGGGGCCTACCTTAGGTAGCACCCAGGGTGAAGAAAGGAGGGGGAAGGGAGAAGAAAGGTCTGGGTTCTAGTTACCTGTCTAGGGTGTACTGCCGAGCTGTGTGCAGACAGAACTCTGCAGCACCCAGTGCCCCCCAAGCAATGCCAAATCGAGCTCTGTTCAGACACCCAAAGGGGCCCTGTGGAAAGAGGGAAGGGGCTGGGCAGGCTTACTGGGAGCATCCTTACCTAGGGAACTACTAGAAAGGACCTAAAAGATCATCTAAATGACTTGGCCAATGTCAAGCAGTAAGTGGAAGTGTCAGGATTTGAACTCAAACCCAGTGCTTTTTTTTTAATGACTCCTGCCAAACCCCTTGAATCTCTCTTGATTATCCTAGCTCCCATTTTCAGGGCCTGGGGATACTTGTTACCCCTAACCTCCCTCCCCCTCTCCCCCCTTTACACCTGGGTGTGTTCTGACCCTGGTGTCACTCACAGAAAGGCCAGACGCATTGGGCAGCAGGTTCTGTTCTGGCACTTCCACGTCATCCATGAGGACCATTCCTGTGACTGAGGTCCGAAGTGAAAACTTGCCTTTGATCCTGGGAGCTGACAACCCATGCATCCCTTTCTCTAACAGGAAGCCCCGAATCTTACCATCCTCACACACAGCCCAGATCACAAACAGGTCAGCCACAGGTGAATTAGTGATCCTAAGGGAAGATACAGGGAATAGCTTTGGAGAGACCACCTTCTCCAATAAGTTCTCCACCACCAAAGAGCCACCCACCCTGTTCTTCAAGCCTTTGTGGAATGATAAGGATTTGAAGCCAGAAGGGATCTGAGATCATTATCTTAGTAATACAACCCTCTCATTCTACAGCCACTGTCAATAAGCATATGAGCCAGGAGAGAGCCCCTGCCCTCACCCCCTTACCAGGTCTTGGAGCCGCTCAGGGTGTAGGTCTTGCTGGCTGCATTGTAGCGGGCCTTAGTCTCCATATTACCTGGGTCACTTCCATGATTGGGCTCTGATAACCCAAAGCAGCCCAGGATTTCCCCCTTTGCTGTCAACCAAACCCATAGTCAGAGCGAGGAATTTCTCCCCTTCCCCCCAGACCACGTCCCTGTAATTCCCACTCCACAGGCATCTCCATGGCTCTTGGAACTTGCAAAGCCCTAACAGGCACTAATGACATTCAATAACCCTGAGGGGCCTGGTGGTGGGAATAAGAATCAGTAGGGTTGATATCGAGGGGGATTAGTATGGAGGATGCTTAGGGGTCCCAGGAAGGGAGTCATTAGAGGGCAGACTTGGAAACTTGGGTCAAGTTTTAGGGTATATCACTGGCAAGTGGGTTAAGGATTCCCTGGTGGGTCAGCAGGCTCAGGAAAATTTGTCTGAAGTCCCAAACCAGATGGTGGGAAGGACATGAGATAGAGAGGAATCACAGGAAAATTAGTAGACTCAGGGAGGGAGGTCACAGGTCTCATAGACTCAAGGAATTGGTGGAACTGAGAGGGACCTTGGAAATCATCTAATTCAACCCCTTCATTCTGTAGATGGGAAAACTGAAGCCCTGAGAGATTAAGCGATTTGTCCAAAGTCAATTCGCCAGGAACAGAATCCAGATCAATTAACTCCAAAGTTAATGTTCTTTTCACTAGAGGAGGTTACTTTTTATCCAAAGGTCCCAGGGAAGGGAGTCTTAAGAAGGTCAGTTGGGAAGGGACTCGGGTCCTTGAAGAGGGGGTAGAATCAGAACCAGAGCTAGAAGAAACCTCCGAGGTCATCTAGACTCACCTAAACCTGAATAGGAAGCCTTCTATGATACACCCAACAAGGAGTCATCCAACCTTTGCCTGGAGACCTCTAGGAACCTCTAGAAAGACCAGCTATCTCCCTGAGCAGCCCACTGCACAGCACTGATTGTTAGGAAGTTTTTCCCGATATCAAATATAAAATTGCCTCTCATAGTCTTCCACCCTTCAACCCCAGTTCTGCCCTCTGGGGCAAATCAAAATGAATGTAATTCCTCTTTCATGTGACAGCCCTTAATATATCTGAAGACAGCTCTCCTTCCACCCTCTAAGTTTTCTTTTCTCCAGCAGACTTATGGCAAGGGAGGTAAGTGTCTCAAGGCTGGTCCATTGGGAATGGAGCACAAGGGTCCAAGGGAGAAGACAGCTCAGGAGTCCTGAATAGGTTAGAAAGCTCTAGGAAGGGGTTAGAGTCAGTCAATAGAGAAGAGGCTAAGGGGTCCTTGGAGGGTCAGTGGGCTCAGGAAGGTGGGCGAAGAATCCCATATTCCAAGTGTACTGCTCTCACCCAGTTGAGGCAGGAACCTCTGCCGCTGCTCTTCAGAGCCATAGGCATAGATGGGGTACATGACCAAGGAGGACTGGACGCTCATGGCTGACCGGTAGCCACTGTCTACACGCTCCAGTTCCCGGGCCAGAAGTCCATAGGCCACAGATGAGGTCCCAGCACAGCCATACCCTATGAGAACAGAAAAAACAACCTATTAGGCTGCGTCCAGAGACCCCAGGGACTTCTTGAGGAAAACAGTTACTCAGCCAGGTCATTCTATCACCAAGAGGCTGGTCCTTGGGGATGAATACCCTGTGGCTCAGACCCAATCCCCAGTCCCCCAACTTTTAAAGAGGCTGAAATCTACATTGTTCCCAGCAAATTTCACTGTTAGCTTTTGCTGTCCCAGCATGAGGGGAAGCAGGCTGTGGGCAAAGCAATCCCTGGTGCCTGGTAAAAGGAATAAATGAGGGTTAAATTGTAACATAGTATGGTTTTAGAGCAAAGTCACCTAAAATTCTTTTGCTCTGGCCAAGAATAGATGCATATACTTGAACCAAACCTAAGAGATTGTTCTGCCAATGATATGCCAACATTGTTGATGTACCTAAATCCTGAGAAACCACCCAATGAAGAAACTAGATTACAATTCTGAAAAAAATAAGTTTTGAGAAATAACTGTATCATGAACGAATTATTTTTAGATACCTATAAAAGTTACTACTTTGATACCTGTATTAAAAAAGAGCACTGTTTCAGATTCTTCTTCATAGTCCCTTGCAGACTGCCTAAATGCATATACTCTGGATGCTGCTATGTTTCTTTTACGGAACTCTCAGGAAAAAAGGCATCTGATCTGGTTACTACATGCCTTCAGTTTCAGGAGAGAGATGGGGGAAAGTGGCAGTTGCACTTTACGTTGGAAAAGAACCCTGAGTTAAAGAAATTGATTCTGTATTGTGGGCCCACTCCAATAATGATGTTGGCCTGATAAAAAGAGACCGGGTAGAGCATGTGTTTCAAAAAGGTCTCAATAAAATAAACCAATTATCATTAGTTACTATAAAAATAAGCCATGACCAAGCACTAAGAAATAGTTTTTGTCTAAAGCTCAAGTTGAAGGAATATAGCCAGTAATAGAAGATTTAGAGAAATAAGAAGTTATCAAAAATGGGTAGTCCCTATGTAATACTCCTACCTTACTGGTAAGAAAAGAAGAAAAATTAGATAAAGAGGGTCAGTCAGTATATCACTTTGTTCAAGACTGAAGAGCTATAAATAAGCATGTTATTTCTACAATTCCTATTGTTCCTAATCCCGCTATTATTATAATTTCTACACCTCTGACCGCATGGTTCTTTTCAGTAATTGATACAACACGTTCTGGTTTCTTTTCCATTCCATTAGATGAAGAACCTAAATTCTTGTTTGCACTTACTTATGGAGAATCTCAGTATGCATGGCAAAGAATTCCCCAAGGGTTCTGTGACTCCCCTACTATCTTTTCTAGAAACTCGCAGGAAAATTTAAAGTTGTTTATTTCACCAAAAGGTCATGCTTTTCAATATGTAGATGATTTATTGATAGCTTCTAAAACTGAAGAACAAAATAAGATTGAAACTCTTGCTTTGCTTAAGTTCTTAGCTCTACAAGGACATAAAGTGTCTTTGGACAAACTATGGTATTGCCTGACAGAGGTGAAATATATAGGACACTTTCTCTCTGCAAAAGAGAGGAAGGTATGGCCCTCCCAAAGTGAAACCAATTCCAAGAGTGAGGATTCCACCTAATGAAAATTGCTGCAACACTTTCTAAGTTTGGTATCCTACTACAGATGGTGGATTCCCATCTTTTCTGAAACTGTTAGGCTTTAATTCTGAAGCTGCATGATAATTCCTCTGATGCCTTAGAAGGGAAAGAAAAATCTGAACAGGCCCTTTTTTTAACCTTGAAAGGAGCTGCAGCACCCCCTCCAGTATTAGGTGGATCCAATTTTAGTAAACCTTTCCATTTATTTTACCATGAGAAGGATGGGGTGGCAAGGGGAGTCCACACTCAAAAACTGTCAACTCTTTAGGTCAAACTATTTATAAACAAACCCTACTGTCTTAAGAACAAGCAGGAAAAGAGTGGGAACTTTTTTCTGCTGAAAGTTTCAAACTTTTCAAAAGATATAATCTCACCTTTATTTCCCCAATACCAGTCAGGATGAGAATGCAAAGAGAAAAAAGAACTAAGAGGAAAGGCAATCCTTTCCCCTTTGCAGAAATTTACAGAAATGCAAAATTGTGAACTGAAAGGAAATGTATTTACTGCAGATTTCCAAGTTGTGGTTAAAGATTCTAGTGGGGTTTGGGGTTGCAGCCACTCAGTACTAAGGCACATGCAAACAACAGATCACTCTTTCTCTTCCCTTGAGATTGAAAGATTTATTGTTCTAGTGTAAGGAAAGAAGATGATTTCACCAGTTAGAGCATAAACAGAATTGAAACCAATTTAAAAGTTTTATCTCCAGTGAAGTCCAAAAGTGGAGAAAGAAAAAAACAAGCAGATTTTGCAGTTTTTAAGCCTTCTCTGGTGGTGATCTTTATACCACGATGTGTTTATTAAACTAGAAAAGAAAGATGTTGAGTGAACACTTTTGGAAAAACCAAGTATGTACTTAATAAGCACTGAAGATAAATGTTCTTCTTTATTGTTAACTAACTCATTGCCACATGAAAAACAACTGTACCTTGTTTTAAATTGTAAGCAGTGTTTTCTCAACAAAACAATGATTCAAGACAATTCCAAAAGATTTAGGACATAATGCTATCCACATCCAAACAAAGAACTATGGAGGCTGATTGCAGATCAAAGCACACTATTTTCACTTTTTTGTTTTTCATGGCTTTTTCCCTTTGTTTTGTTTCTTTTTTCACAACAAAACTAATGTGAAAATATGTTTCACATGATTGCACACGTACAACCTATATCAGATTGCTTGCCATCTTATGGAAGGGGGAAAGAAAGGAGAAAATTTGGAACTCAGAATCTTTTAAAAAATGAATGCTGAAAACTATTTTTACATGTAATTGGAAAAATAAAATACTTTTTACAAAAAACAAACAAACCTATAAGCAGTGGAACTTGCTATGTGAGGTGGAACAGTAAATTGATTTGCTCAGAGTTTTGATCTCAGATATAACTTGACAGATGTTAAGGCAGTACTCCACAGTTCAAGGGAAAATGCCAAGAACCACTCAAAGGAAATGCCAGATGGAAAATATTTTTTTAAAGTATCAAAGTAAACATACTGCATATATTTATAGGAAAATTTTCTTAATATATCCACCTGGAAAATATTACCAGTGCATATAGATGACTGGGAAGGTTGAGAAGAAAGCCTGATGAAGGTAACAGTAGGATCCTCTTGAAGCAGGTTTTCCACTGTATTTCCCTTCTGAACAGGAATATTTCCTACCTAGTTGATTCTGAGCCTGGTTATGACACCCGGTGAATAATGTGAAAATCTGGTGCAGGATTAGCTCTTCCAAAAGATATCTATGACTTTTACTTGAAATTAAGTAGACTTAAAGGAATTTTGTCCTAGTATACTAAGATAGGTTACTTTATGACTTTAGGCTTTGGCCTAAGGGAACAGTAATAATACTGTTAGAACCATGTCCTTCTTCTTTTCAGAATAAATTTCTACGAAAATGTCAAGAGAACTGCAAATTTTTTAATAGATTATAATGTTACAATCATTAAGCATCTCTGATCTCCTAAAATGGAATGCAAAAAACAAGACCTCATTGCTTTGATTTTACTGTCCTGAATTTTTGACAGCAATTGTTGACTTCAAAGTTCTCAGGTTTGCCATTTCTTTGCTCACTGACTTAAAAGTTATATGTTCATGTATAAGATTATGTCTGTATAGTATCATATCTTAACTGAATGATATGGGGAAAATGTATGTTCTCAAAAGGGGACAGGATAAAGCTATGATATGATAAAGTTATAAAGGTTTTAATTTTTAATGGATTAGTAAACTTTACTTCAGGAAAAGCAGCAAGATTAGATTGTTTCTACTTGAGAACTAAGATATATATGTTTCAAATGTTTTCCACTGGGTAAAAGTATATACTGAGAGGACTCATGACATCTGTAATTGTATCAGTAACCTTAGAAGTTCAGTTGCTGGGCAAGTGAAAAACAGTGGAAAAGGCCAAGTAAAGATGGTGGTCCTAAATGATTTATTTTAAACTTTATCCTGAAGGTAATAGGGAACTACTGAGTTTCTTTCACTTTCATTTGAATATCTACAGGTACCTATCCATACAAATGCCTAAATATACACAGCTTTGGATATGTTTTAGTAATTGCCTTTATTAACTGGAAAAGGAAAGGCAAACCACTCTATACTTATCGCCAAGAAAACTCCATATGTGGTCACAAAGAGTTGAATACGACTGAACAACAATTGTGTATATGGTCTCCAGATGGATTGAGACTGTTACACATAGAATTATTTTAATTAGTTGCCAAAATTTAAAAAAATTTTTTTTTACCTATTTGAGTGCTCTCTCTCTTTGTCTGTCTGTCTCTCTCTCTGTGTCTCTCTTTCTGTCTCTCAACATCAAGAGACAGATAGGCTTATTTTACAAAGACAGGTCTTCACAGATCCTTTCTAAGATTCTTCCTCTAGCCTTATCCATACCACATACAGGGTCCAGGTAAAGACAGAAAGAAAAAATGATATGTGAAGGCTGAAACTCTCCAAACTTTTAGATTAGTTACAAATAGCTAAATTCAATGTTCTCCCTATAGCTCTGATGTTTATTAGGTTAACTCCATAAGGTTTGAACTGGCTTTCACCACATGAACTAATTACTGAAAGGCCAATGTGACTGGATTTTGTAAAGCCCTACTAAATCATACCAAGTTTTATCACTAGTAGGTTTAAGCAGCATTAAGGCGGCTTGGAATTTGGAAAGTAAATGTGCTGGAAGAAACCCTTCTGCAAATCTGCCCTAAAAACAAGGCTCATTCCAGGTACTGTTAACAACCGACACCCCAGTTAAAGACACTGAATTTCTGATTAAGAGATATACTGACTGAGTTTGAATGGACCAAAATGAACAATTTGTGGACAGTGGTCTGGGACAGATTCTGCTGACATGGAATTTCCAAGGGAAAATGTTTCCTAGAAACAGATGATTTTATGATGTAGAGAGTTAAACCTAAAATGACAGAATAAGAAATCCAATGTTTAAATGGAATGTTGCGCACGTATTTACCCAAACTCTTAATATTGTCCACCATCTGAATTGCATTCTAGAGTTAGGGAAAGGAATGGGATATTTTAAGAGATATTCCTTGAAAGTGAATATTGTTCTAAATTTCCTGATTCAATCTTGCAATATTATTCATTTTGTTAGTAGTTTTTTTTTTAGGCAATTAGGGTTAAGTGACTTGCCCAGGGTCACACAGCTAGTAAATGTCGAGTGTTTGTTCTGAGGTCAGATTTGAACTGAAGTCCTCCTGACTTCAGGACCGGTGCTCTATCCACTGCACCACCGAGCTGCCCCTCATTTTGTTAGTATTAATGCTGTTGGTTATAAAAATGCTTAAGAATTGCATAATCGCAAGTTAATAAGACTTGAAAAAATTTGAACTTTTTGAGAATGTGGTATTATAAAATAATACCAAAAGGTGGAGTTTGCAAAAAATAACTGAGGGTTAAACTCTAACATGGTCTAGTATTAGGGTATAGTCACTTAAAATTCTTTAGCTCCTGCCAAGAATAGGTACACATACTTGAACTAAACCAAAACACTGTTCTGCCAATGTTCTGCCAATGTTACTAATGCATCTAAGTCCTGATAAAATTACCAATGGAGAAACAACTGAACGACAGTTCTGAAAAATAAGTTTTCATACATAGCTGTATTATGTATGAGTTATTTTAATACTTATAAAAGCTACCATTTTGTTACTTGCACAAAAAAGAACGCTGTTGTTGATTTTCTTCTTAGTTTCCTGCAGAATGCCTATATGCATCTTCTCTGGATACTACTATTTTCCTCTTTTCAATAAATTTTCAATTATTTCAAGGATTGTCTCTAAGTAGGTTCATTTCAACCTGACACCGGCATATAGTAAATACTTAAGAAATACTTGTCCATTGTTGATTGTATAACCAAACTAGAGACCCAAACTCTGTCCTAGAGGCTATAATCCAGAATCCCAATGTCACAGGCAGGGTCAAAAAAGAAAAAAGAAGAAAGCTAGAACATGTTGTACCTACCTTTAATGGTGCAGCCTAGCACACCCAGTTCTCCCATCTCTGAAATGATCTCCCGGTGAAACACTATAAGAATAAGACACAGTTCTTAAATGTTTGGACAAACCTGAGACCCAATTTCAGTCCATCCTCTTTCCCTAGTCCTAAGGAGAGATTCCAATCTTGTCTCCAGGGATCCCCCAAGGCCTATGGGACAAAGACAAAGTCTCCAGGCTTTCTGCCCTTTACTTAGCCTATTTCAAATCCCCACAGGGACTTGTGACAATTAAAAATGTTCAAGAGACAGTTTCTGGGTAATTTAATCATTTTATTAGTAAGGCCAGCAGGTTATTAATAAAAGGGTGGTTGCTGTCTCTCCTAGACTAAGGACCCTTAATGGCGGTGGGATCACAGTTTATATGCCTTTTGAAGAGGTGTTCCTGAGGGATGCCTACTCAACTCTGAATGGTTAATAAAATGGGAAGTGGGTTATCTTGGGGTACATGATTTGAGTCACTCAAATCTTGGTCAAAGAGACATCAATTTCCATATCACCACATCAACATTTCCCCATATCAACATTTCCCCTGAACAAACACAATGAATATACCTATTAGCCCAAACTTAGAATTTCTTTTGCTGTTTGATTAGATCTTGGCCTGGATAAATTTCTTTTTTTCTTTCTTTTTTTTGGGGGGGGGGGGGTGTAAATTTCTAAGAGAGATTTCTCACACTAGTTGGTTTCTGGATGAGGAAATAGAAAAGGAGGGACATCTTGGTCCTAATATAATAATTAGCTATTAAATATAAGAAAGAAATATTCATTTCTCATAGCCTCCATTCCTGTTTGCTACTGGAGACAACAGGGAATCCTTTGGGGTTAAAGGGAAGTCACTCTACTTTGAGACTTTACTCTCACCCAAAACCAATACCTTCATTCCGATTATCCAGGAGGACCCGAGGCATCAGCTTTTCCTGGCAGTAGGCTCGGAAAGTATCTCGGGTCAGGATCTCTTCAGGTGTCAGTTGTGCTTCCAGAAGAAGTGGGTCCTGCCAGTTGAAGCTGGAGCGGGAAGCTGAAGGGGCAAGGACAGGAGGACTCAGGGATAAGGGGAGCAAAACGGCTCATTGCTCAACCCACCTCCAGCTAAGTTCTACTCCGAGTGAATAAAGACCCTGCTTTGTCTCTGGATTGCAATACCTCCTGAAGTACTACCCTGGACAAACCAGGTTTTCCTCCCTGAGCCTCAGTTTCTCCATCTGTGAAATGCGGATAATAATCCTCGTAGGACTTCTCTGTCAGAGTTGTTTTTCACTGTGCAAGAGTTTTGTAAACCTTGAATGGTTTACAGCCACTGTTATTCATGCAGATTCTCCCTCCTACTCTCCCACCCCATACATTCAGTGAAGCTTCAGTTAGGATTGGACATCTGACTAGAGCCGAGGCTAGTGGGTGAGAGCTGGGGCAGGGGACTGGACAGGCTAGTGGGTGAGAGATGAGGCAGGGGACTGGCTACCTATCATCTCTAGAATCACAAATAAACTTCCCCAACATTGTGAGCTCCTTGAGGGCAGGGACTGGTTTTGTTTTTTTTTTTGTATCCCCAGTGCCTGGAACATAGTATGCACACAATATTTACTGATTGATTATAAAGCTCTCATACCCTGGCCCCAGCCTACCTTTCTACCCTTTTGTAACAACACAATACTCCCCATCATGCTCGACATCCAGACATAGTGGTTCCCTCAGACACAATGCTCTACCCTTCTTCCCTTCTCCATGCCACTGCCTGTCCCCAAGGCTTAGTCTCATCCCAGCCTCTCGCAATCACTGGTTTTTGTCTAGTGCCACCTTCTGCACGAGACCTTTCCTGATTCCCCCTCCCACAGCTGCTACTGTTTCCTCTCCCAAAGTTACAATGTATTTCTAACCGCTTTGCATATGTGTTACGTGTTGTCTTCTCGAGGAGAATGTAAGCTATTTGTTTTACTATTTTATTTATACCCCCAGCATCTAGCACAGTGCCTGGCACATAGCAGGTGCTAAGTGCTTAGTAGGTGCTTCATGAAGGTAGGGAGCTGAGATTGGGAAAAGCTTCCTAGAGATCATAGATTCAAGAGACCTTATTAGCCACGGAGTCCAATCCTCTGATTTTCCAGAAGAGGACACCGAGCCCGGAGTCATAGAGACAGTAAACGTCTAAGGTGGGATGGAGTTTGAACTAGGCTTTAAAGAACAAGTTGGAATTTAACTGGTTAAGAAGGGGAAGGAAGGAGGTCCAAGCATCTTGAATAGTCTGGATAAAGGAGTGCCAAGGTGTTTGGAAAGAATATGGTCCAGGGTGTTTGGTGGGCAGTAAATCAAATGAGAAAGGTAAGGGTGTTGCTGGATGGTGGGTGGCCTGGAATTCAATTCAAGACTGTGCTCAGGACCAACCATTTCTAAAAAAAGAAGTGACAGGTGCAAATCCATACAGAAGAATGTGAAGAAGAGAGAAAAAGAGAGGAGAAGGAAGGAGGAAGGAGGAGAGGGAGAGAGAGAGAGAAAGAGAAAGAAGAAGAAAGAAAGAGAAGGCAGAGGGTGGGAGAGACAAGGAGGAGGAGGAGGATGGGAGAGGGAGAGAGACAAGAAGGAGGAGGGAGGGAAGGGGAGAGGAATGGGAGAGAGAGAGGGAGAGAGAGGGAAAGAGGAAGAGAGGGAGAGATGGGGAGATGGAGGGAAGGGGAGAGAGAGAGAGAAGAAGAAGAAGAGGAGGAGGAGGAGGAGGAAGAAGAAGAAGAAGGGAGAAAGCCTGAAACATCAGAGCTAAAAGGGATCTCAGAGCAGGGATTCTTAACCATTTTTGTGTCATGGATCTCTTTGGCAATCTGCTAAAGCCTGTAACCCTTGTTCAGAATTTTTTTTTTAAATCAGAGGAGTCTCCTAATTTTTATTTATTTATTATTATTATTATTATTTGGTGAGGGCAATGGGATTAAGTAACTTGCCCAGAGTCACACAGCTAATGAGCATTATGTGTCAGACTCCGGATTTGAACCAAGGTCCTCCTGACTCCAGAGCTGGTGCTCTATCCACTATGCTACCTGGCTGCCCCTCAGAATGTTTTTAAATAGTTGAAGGAAATGCTATATTTTTAGTTAAAGTCTAGTGAAAATAAAAATATATTTTTTTCCCATCCAAGTCAACAGGCCCCCTGAAATCTACCTGCTGGACACCAGGTTAAGAACCTCTGACTTAGAGAGTCCATTCCATAGAATATATGTGGGGGCAGGGATTGATCAGGGAGGTTGCCCCTATCACTTCGATGAGCAAGAATTTTTTGGTCTTTGCTAGGATTTGTATTGTATCTTCCTTTGGACACACTCTTTGGTAAGTCAAGTTTCATAGGATGATAAATTAGTTAGCTTTCATTCCAGTGGACTGTTTTGGGAAGAGCCACCCTTTTATGTTGGCCTATAAAATCCATGAGTACTTCCCTGCTCCCACCCCATCCTTTACATAAGCCAGCTCAAAGGACTAAGCCATTCTCCAAAAGACACCAAGGGGCAAGTCTACAGTTCCGTAGGAAGACATCGTTGCAGTCCCAACAAAGGAAGTCTCTTATCCTCTCAGACTAACATGCATTAAGAACCCACTATTTACCAGAACCTGTGCTGGACACTGGGGAATAATACCAAGATCGAAGTGAGATTGTTTATGCCTTATAGGAGTCTATATACTTATATTTATCTCATTTTTATAGAGGAGGAAACAGGCCAGAGAATACAAGTAATGTCAAGATCACACAGCTAGTAAGCAGCATAATCAGAATTTGAATCTAGATGCCCTGATTCTAAGTCCAGTGTTCCTTGGAATATCCCATTGCCTTCCTTGGCAGCCAAGCCTAGTGTGGGTCCCCTAGGACCTCTCACAGAAAGAAAAAGTGTCCTGGAGGAGAGGGGAAGGGGTCATTTGTAGCAGACAAGGGACAGCTGGATCCCAGAGTCAGCGGGATGGAGTGGGATGGATACCGAACTTGGAGAGAGAATCCATGCCTTGTTAATAACTGACCCTGAGCAAGTACCTTTCCCTCCCTGGGCCTCAGTTTACTCATCTGTAAAACGAGAGGTATGACCTAGGTGATCTCTTAAGCATCCTTCTAGCTCCAACTCTCCGACCTTCCCGCGCCCCTACTCACCCAGGGTCGCGGCCTGGGTGGCTCGGCTTCTCACCAAGTCCAGGATTGGGCTGTGGATTCGGCTCAGGAGCCGCCACGCGGAGACACCCTTCAGCGCCATGGGGAGGAGGCCAGGCTGCCTGGAGGAGGAGGAGGAGCTCAGGGTCCACGTCTCCCGCCCCGAGACTCGGTCCTAGAAAGAGTCCACTGCGCAGAGGGGAAGCCCGAGGGGTGGGAAGGGGCCCTGGAGTCCGGGTCAGGAATGCCGGTTCAGTCGTATCAGGGAAAGACGAGGGGACGGGGCTTCCTGCCAACGTCCTGGACCCCTCCTTTCCCTGCCCCCCCCCAAACCTCCCCGAATCCGAGCGTGGCTCACCTTCCCACTCCAAGACCCTGAGGTCAGTGCAGAACCGAACAAAGACCTCTAGAGAGTTCAAGAGACCCAGAAGGAGGCGGGGCACACTTCAGCCCTTTCATTGGTCCGAATGAAGGCGCCTCTTCCCCGAGAGGGGCGGGGTTGTCTCTTCTTAAACTGGTCATGCCTGTTCTTACCCTGGTGAAGCCTAACCGCGCCCGCGGACTGAGTATGCCTCTTTAACAAGTTTAGCGTGGCGAGGGAGCCAGCGGCCGAGAGCAGAACTCCGCTCTGATTGGTCATCCAGATAGGAAACATTTGACTCTCTCTTTGATTGGTCCGATGTGGGGCGTGCTGTGGGATGCCCAGATCCACCGGGTTCTGCCTCTTGTGGGAAGGACCCTGTCCCTAACTGAGCACATGAAGATTTGGGGTGGGGCCGTGGGGGCAGGTCCTGCCCAGGGTTGGCGCTTGTAGGCTCTGGCGCCCAGGCCTTTCGTCCTCCCGCTCCCTGGAGGCTCCCTCAGTCACTATCAGAAGTTCCCCAGGGCGGGGTCTGGACCTCTGTACCCCAGGGATTGGAGAGAGTCTCCTGGAACTGAGAAGGATGACGTAATTGATTGCTTGTCTGAGTGCAATGTGCAGTGCGGGTCGTTATTAAGATAAATGCAGTTCTATTCAATTCCGCCAACGTCTGCTACTAAGGGCAAGGCACTGTGCTAGGCACCGGGGATACCGAGACAAGAAAAACAAAACAGTCCCTGCCTTCAAGCAGTCTATATTTTACTAGGGTTATAGAACAGATGATGATAACAGTTAGCACATAATAACATCTTAAGGTTTGCAAAGTGCTTTATAGGTGTTATCTAATTTATCCTTACAGCTTCGTGAGGGAGGTGCTCATTCCCATTTTATAAAAGAGGAAACCGAGCTGAAAAAGATCAAGTGACTTGGGGGGGCACAAGGTTAGTAAGCATCTTGGGGTGCATGGGTTCGGGGAGGATTGGCACCTCTGGTGTGAGGGCTGCTGAGCTGTTTTCATGGCTGCTCGTCCACCTTTGGTGTCCACCTCCTACCCAGCTCTCACCAGTTGCCACATCCTGTCTCAGCAAATGGGCTAAACCATGTTCCAAAAGGCCTCAAACTTCCACCAGTGAATTAGGGGGATGTCCACCCCAAGCATGTGAAGACTTACCCCATCAGGATGAACAAATGAGAATAATTTGTTCAATGGCTAGAAAGGAGACTGGAGCAGGTGTTGTAAGCTTAGAGTTTGGTCAGACACTGAAGATGCCAAGGTCATCCACTACGTCCCAGGCCATTGCCAGTCTTCTTGACTTTTGTCCTACCACTGCACTTTGATGTCTGGAAGAGAGAGTGAGGCTGACAACTTTGCCCACTTGTGCCTCACTTAAATCTGATTCACTGGAGAGTGAATTGGTTTTCTTAGAAAACGAAGGCTTGGGCCAGCTAAGTGGTGCAGTGGATAGAGTATTGGCCTTGGAGTCAGGAGGACCTGAGTTCAAATCCACCCTCATACACATAACACTTATTAGCTGTGTGACTCTGGGCAAGTCACATAATCCCAATTGCCTCACCAAAAAAACAAAGGCTCAACAACAAATGTCTGAGACAAGGTTGGAACTCAGTTTTTCCTTACTCCAAGGCCAAGAACTATCCATTCTGCTGCCCGCTAGCTGCCATAGTACAGAGAAAGTTGGGGAGGATCACTTCTCTCAGGAGATTTCTCATTTCTCCCTTTGAGATTTCTCTAACTTTTCTACCAGTCCCCATTCCCCCAAGCTCACTACTGGGAAAATCCCATCATCCTTCAAGATCTTATCAGCCTTGGTACATCACCTCACCCTCTGGCCCTCAGATTTGAGGAGCCATGAACTCCGAAATCTTCATTAAACATCTCATTTCTCACTTTGCTACACTTGTGTGACATGGGACACCCTGGCACCGAAACTCTCATCATGGTGTGCCCACATCAGAGAAGGTGCTGTGCTCTGAGAGAAGAAGAATTGAAACAGCTCGAAGGAAACACAGAATGCAAAAATTTAGAGAAACCACCCCAATGTTCACATGGACTATTTGTGCCTGACCTGTGGTGTAGAGCATTCCGAGCTCATATCGGTCTGATCAGCCACAGTCAGACACACTGAAACTTGACTCTAGCACGGTCATGTCATTTTGGTCTTCTTTGAAGGACAACAACCAACCAACACTACTAAGGGACTTTTCTGATTTTTCCACCATGGCCCCTCCTCCCCGCTTTCCATGTTTCCTTCTCCCTTGCTTTCCAGATTCCTTTTGCATTTTGTCTTTTCCCGCTAGATTATAAGCTCTTTGAGGTCAGGGAGTTTCTTTCACAGTGCCTGGTACACAATAGGTGTTTAATAAATGTTCATTGACCGACTGAAGAGTGGTGGACTACAGATGCAGGAAGTATGTGTTGTCAGATGTGGTCAGTGGATGCCTTGCCCTGTTTTGTTTAACAGTAATTCTTTGCTAGGTGGCGCCATAGTGCATAGAGCCCTGGGCTTAGAATCAGGAAGATTCATCTTCATGAATTGAAATCTGGCCTCAGACACATACTAGCTGGCCAGGTCACTTCACCCTGTTTGCCTCAGTTTCCTTATCTGTAAAATAAGCTGGAGAAGAAAATGGCAAACCACTGCAGTATCTTTGTCAAGAAAACCCCCAATGGAATCATGAAGAATGGGACACAACTGGACAACAAAGCAGGATGGGGTGATATTGAGGAGTGACAGCTATGTTTGTTTGGTTTTTAAGGATCAATAAGCCTTTAAAAAACAAACAAACAAACAAACAACAAACAACAAGGAAAATTGAAGCAAGAGAGAGCACTAACAACCAGAGAGATCAGGGAAAGCTTCACAAAGGAGGTGGCACCTCAGTTGAGCCTTGAAGAAAGGCAAGAATTCTGAAAGGCAGAGATAAGGGGGGAGGACTTTTCAGCCACAGAGCCCATAAACTGCCTGTGCAAATGGAGGGTGGTAGGAGATGGAGTGTGTTATGAAAGGAATGGCTAATTGTCCAGTCTGGCCAGAAACAAGAATGTGTGAAGGAGCAGAGCATGAAATAAAGCTGGAGAGGGAGAGGAGAGCCAGGTTGCCAATACCAGCCTGAGGAGTTTCATTTTAGCTTAAAGACAATAGGCATCCTCTAAATGTTTTTTGAGATAATTCCTTCTGTACTAGGAGAGAATACTCATGTAGATGAGATTACAGAGCTCTACAATCATTTAAAAAGGGCATTTTGTGGGACCTTAACAGTCTCTTTTCTAAGCACTAGAACAGGCTGAGCTCATTCAGATTTGCTTGTTCAGAGGCAATGTAGCATAGCGGATAAAGAGTTGGCCTTGAAGCCAGGAAGACCTGAGTAAGTCCACTTATACTGGCTATATGACTCTGGGCAAGTCACTTAGCCCTGCTTGCCTCAGTTTCCTCATCTGTAAAAGGAGATGGAGGATCAAATGGCAAACCACTCCAGTATCTTTGCCAGGAAGACCCCAAATGGGGTCACAAAGAATTGGACCTGACTGAAAAATGACTGAACAACAACAATAAAATACCAGAAATATGTGCTGGTACTTTTTTTATCAGTACGTTTCCTTCTGAAATTGTATATGCTTTATTAATAATGGCCTCTGAAGAGATCTCTGAGAGCTGGATTGCAATAGAACCCTGGGGAATAAGGGAGGAACAATGGATGTAGGGGCAACTCAATGTACGATTTTATTCTTATAAGGGATTCCCAGTGAGGAATATGGCTCTATAATCTCATCCATATGAGCATTCTCTCCATTAGTACAGAACGAATTACCTCAAAAAACATTTAGAGGATGTTAGAAAAATCTGAAACAAAAATCTACCACAGTGAATGAGTGGGAAAGTCTTTATTACACTTCTCTCACAAGAAGCAGGCACAACGCACGTTGGTAGCATGTGGGCACTGGTTCAGTGGTAGAATCAACTTTTAAACCATTAGTAAGATCCATACTCCACCCATCAGGGCTCCTATTGGTCTAGTTCATCTGAGTTACACCCTTCCTGGACAACCCATTGCATGTTCCTCTATGCTCTGTTAACTCCTCCCACTTCATGGGTCCCATGCTCAAAAATAGTGACTATCTCTGCCCTTGGGGTGTGTCAGTTCATATTCAAAAAGCTTATTAAGCAAGCATGGTGGAGAAAAGCCTTTGCTGGTCAAAGCCCTTGAACCTGGCTGGTTGCAACCAGTTTAGCCTCTAGGGCTCTTTCTTAAGAACTAGTTGTTTATAAAAAAGTTTGGAGTACTTTCTGATTGGTTGAGGGACTATCCACAAGATCTTGGAATTTCTTATCCTGCTGTGGGGAAGCCTAACCCCCTAAAATCTTTCTTACAGAGGATACCTATTGTTTTTAAGCTAAAATGAAACTCCTCGGGCTGGTATTGACAGGCTGGCTCTCCTCTCCCTCTCCAGCTTTATTTCATGCTCTGCTCCTTCACACATTCTTATTTCTGGCCAGACTGGACAATTAGCCATTCCTTTCATCACACACTCCATCTGATGGGTTGGGATCTGGGCCCCAGAAAGGAAAAACCCTGGACTTTCCCACATGGCCAAATCTCTGGCTTTGTCCTGAGGCAATCCCATCAAGTGGTCTTTCATTGTGGCCACATCCAATCTCCCAATTCTCTGTTACCCTTAATCTAGCCTAACTCTTCATTGTTTTACCTCCCTATAGCCCCTGGCCATTTCCCACCCTTAATCCTAGCTAGGCTCCATTCTCCCTTGGCCCCTTGGTCCAGGTCCCAGGAGTTCTATTCACCCCATCTTACTGGCCACTCCCATCCAGATCCTCCTTAGACCCCCTCCTCCAGTCACCCAAAACTACTTGGCCACTCCTAGATCCCTCCCACAGTCTTTCTGTATATAAGGCCCATCTTGTCTCCATTAAGGTGCTTAGATTCTTAAAATCTAGCCAGTGCTTGGGTTCTTATAATCTAGCCACTGCTCAGATTTTTACAATCTAGCCAATAGCTCACAGATGCTCAGATTCCTTAAGAGTCTGGCTAATATGGTGGATCTTTAATAAACCTTGTTTTTGACTGAAAGAAGACTTGAGTTGAATTCTTTCAGGCAGGACCCACATGTAGTGCTTTTGGGATTCAAGCACCCTAAACCTCTAGACTTCAGCACATCTACCACTCTCCATTTGCACAGGCAGTTTATGGGCTCTGTGGCTGAAAAGTCCTCCCCCCTTATCTCTGCCTTTCATAATTCTTGCCTTTCTTCAAGGCTCAACTGAAGTAACACCTTTTTCATGAAGCTTTCCCTGATCTCTCTGGTTGTTAGTGCTCTCTATTGCTTCAGTTTTCCTTGTTGTTGTTTTTTTAAAGACTTACTGATACTTAAAAACTAAACAAACAGAGCTGTCACTCCTCAATACCCACCCCCATCCCGCATTGTAACAAAGAATTACAGTTAAGCAAAACAGGCTACCTGATCTGCAATTTATGAAGTAGCCTGGGGCTACCTATAGAAGTTAAATGCCCCACCCAGGGTTAATCACACAGCCATTATGTGTAAGAAGGGAGCTGGCATAAAGTGCTCTCTGCCTTGGACAAAAGCTCTTCCTTTCTTTCTCCCATAAAAATATTCCTCCCCTGTCCTCCCCCTCCTGGGCTGGGGCTCCAGGGATGGAACCGGTCTGTTTCCTCACTCCCACCCCACCCCATACCCCTGTCTCAGGCAGGGCTGGAGCTTCAGAGGAGACAGACCAAGACACACTCCCCCTTCGCCTGGGGAATGGACTAAAATAGGTGGGGGCAGCTCTTCCCTGGAACATCCCCAATAGAAAAACTGACCGACCTTGGCATGTGCACATTCCATGAAAGTCCCCACCACCTTGGCCTTTTCCAGCCTTGTCTTCCTCCAAGTCTCAGCTTAGGTACCACCTCCAAAGATAGCTCTGCCCTGAAAATGCTCTGATTCTGTGATTAGCCCAATCCAGCACCATCCTTGTGGTATCTTTTGTCAACAAGAGTGACTGGAGGAGCACTTTCACTAAGGCACACTTTAAAAAAAAATTATTGGTTAATTTGATTTCTTTTTTATGTAAATAGTATTTTATTTTTCCAATTATATATAAAGATGGTTTTTAAGTTCCAGAATTTTCTCCCCTTTTTCCTCCCCAAGATAGCAAGTAATCTGATATATCTTATACATGTGCAATCATATTAAATATATTTCTCCATTAGTCATGTTGTGAAAGAAGACGAAGGAAAAAACCACAAAAAAAAAAAAAGGTGAAAATAGTGTGCTTTGATCTGCATTCAGAATCCATAGTTCTTTCTCTGGATGTGAATAGCATTTTGAGTCATGAGTCTTTTTGGAATTGTCTTGGATCATTGTATTGCTGAGAAAGGCTAAGTCTATCATAGTTGATCATCAAACAATGTTGCTGTTACTGTGTACAATGTTCTGGTTCTGCTCACTTCACTCAGCATCAGTTCATGTCAGTCTTTCCAGGTTTTTCTTAAGTCCACCTGCTTACCATTTCTTATAGAACAATAGTATTCCATTACATTCATATACTGCAACTTGTTCAACCATTTCCCAATTGATAAGTATTCCCTGAATTTCCAATTCTTTGCCACCACAAAAAGAGCTGCTATAAATATTTTTGTACTTGTGAGTCCTTTTCCTTTTTTTATGATCACTTTGGGACACAGATCTAGTAATGGCTAGATCAAAGGGAATGCACAATTTCATTGCCCTTTGGGCATAGTTCCAAGTTGCTCTCCAGACTGGTTGGATCAGTTCACAACTCCACCAACAGTGCATTAGTGTCCCACAACTTTTCCAACATTTATCGTTTTCTTTTTCTGTCATATTAGTCAATCTGATTGGTGTGAGGTGGTACCTCAGAGTTGTTTTAATTTTCATTTCTCTAATCAATAGTGATTTAGAACATTTTTTCATGTGATTATAGATAGCTTTAATTTCTTCATCTGAAAACTGCCTGTTCATATCCTTTGACCACTTATCAATTAGGGAATGACTTGTATTCTTATAAATTTGACTCAGTTCTCTATATGTTTTAGAAATGAGGCCTTTATCAAAAAAACTTGCTGTAAAAATTGTTTCCCAGCTTTCTAAGGCATACTTTCAGTAGAATGTAAGTTCCTTGAAGGCAAACACTATTTCATTGTATCCCTGGTACCTGGCAGAGTGTCTGGCACTTAGTAGGTCCTTAATGTCTTTTGAATTAAACTGAATTTCCTGACCCCACCTGAGTTAGGGTTTCTTCCTTCTTCAAATTATTTCATGTTGTCTTTTGGGTGCACATTCTCTCCCTATAGACTGTAAGGTCCTTGACTGTAAACTCATTTTAGTCTTTCTATCCCCATCGCCTGGCACACAGTAGATGCTTAATAAAATGCTTGTTGACTGATTGTTTGATATTGTAGTAGTTATATTCTTGGAATGGAATGGAAGCTCTTGGAGGGCAGAGACTAGGTTTCCTTTTGTTTTTGCATCTCCAGTGGCTACCAGAGTGCCTTATGAAGAGCAGACATTTAATAGATGCCTGCTGAATTGAAGTGAGCAGGGAAGTGTCAGATCTGAAAATTAGAAAAAAAGATTATTTTGAAACTATATAGAGGATGGATGGATTGAAGAGGGGAGAGGCTAGAAACCAATGGAGACCAATGAACAGAACCCCAGGAACTCTTTTTTTTTTCTATTTAGTATTTTATTTTTTCCTTACTACAAGTAAAAACAGTTTTTTATATATTTTTTTGAATTTCGAGTTTGAAATTCTTTCCCCTCCCTCCCTCTCTTCCCTACCTCCTCTTTGAGAAGGCATGCAATTTGATATAGGTTATACATGTGCAGTCTTGCAAATCATATTTCCATATTAGTCATGTTGCGAAAGAAAACACAAACAAACCAAAACAAAACAAGAAAAATAAATTTTTAAAAAGTATGCTTTGATTTGCATTCAGTACTCCATCAGTTCTTTCTCTGGAGGCAGATATAATTTTTCACCATAAGTCCTTCAGAATTGTCTTGGATCATTATATTGCTGAGAATAGCTAAATCATTCACACTTAATCATCATACGATATTGCTGCATAACCAGGAATACTTGCACCTGGAGTGAACTCATTTGTGGGAAGGAGGTGATGACACAGAGGACAGTACATAGTGATGCAATTGTTCTGGGAGAGAGGATAGATTATCTCCCACAGAGATCCTCTTATGTCTCAAAGCCCAGGATCCTCAACCCTAGGAGAGAGCAGAGGGAAGGCAGCCTGAAACAGGAATAACACAATTATGGAATCTGTAGGTGGTGGACTGGGTCTGGAGACTGGAGGGCAAGGGAAGAAGGCTAGAGGAATAATTCCCCTGCTTATGTTAGTTTATATTTATCTTTATGTTAATTTCCCCTAGGAAAAAGACCCTGTTGCTCTGCCCTAGTTATAGGTTCTGCCAAGTAGGAGAATATTGAAATAGTCTGAGCAAAAGATGATAAGGGTCTGAACCAAGGTGGTAGTTGTATGAGAGGAGGGAAGAGGATAGATGTGAGAGATGTCATGTAGATAGAAATGACAAGACTTAGCAACCAGTCAGATATGGGAGTGTCGGAGAGGGAGAAGTCTAGGATGACTCCCCTTAATAAAAGGATGTGCTCTGTGAAGTTTGGATTCAGTCAAAGGGCCACACTTGGGGACTTAGAGGGCCACATGTGACCTTGAGGCCCCAGGTTCCCCACCCCTGCTCCAAGGTTACAAACTTGTGTAGTTTGAAGGGTAATTATGCCCTCAACAGAATAGGGAAGTTCACAGGAGGGTCAGGTTTACAGAGGAAGGTTGAGAGGTTTTGTTTTAGATTTGTTGAGTTTGGGGAACCCAGGAGACATCGAAGAGGAGGTTGACGTTTAACTGGCTTTCAGGAGAACCCCTGGCTATGGAAAGAGGTTAGGCCTACATTGTTTGGATTTGGGAATCATAGGATCATGGAGCTAAATAAAGGATGCTGTCTCTGTCTCTATCCCTCCTTAGACTTTGAGCTCCATGATGGAAGAGACCATGTTTTTGCCTTCCTTTGTATCCCTAGCACTTAGCACAGCGCCTAGTACACAGTAGTAGCTGAACAAATGCTTGTTGAATGGCTAATATAGAAATATGTTTCCAATGACTTCACATGTAAAATTGATATCAAATTGCTTGCCTTCCCAAGGAGGGGAAAGGGTGGGAGGGAAGGAGATAATTTGTGACTCAAAATTTTAAAATTGTTAAACATTTTTTTACATGTAATTGGACAATATTTGAAGAAATAAATAAGAAAGAAAGAAAATTCAACAACAAGGAAAAGAAACCCAAGTGCTTTTTGACAGAAATAAGCAGTTAATGATCCAACCATTCTGGAGATCAATTAGGAATTATGCCCAAAGGGCTATAAAACTGTGCATTCTCTTTGATCCATCCAGCAATTCCACTACTACGTCTGTATCCCAAAGAGATCATAAAAAAGGGAAAATAACCCACATGTACAAAAATATTTATAGTAGCTCTTTTTGTGGTGGCAAAGAATTAGAAATGGAGGGGATGCCCATCAATTGGGAAATTACTGTACTAGTTGTAGTATATGAATGTAATGGAATATTATTGTGCTATAAGAAATGATGAGCAGGCAGACTTCAGAAAAACCTAGAAAGACTTGTATGAACTGATGCTGAGTGAAGTGAGCAGAACCAGGAGAACATTGTGCACAGTAACAGCAACACTGTGCAATGATCAACTATGACAGACTTAGCTCCAAGACAATTCCAAGGGAGTTGTGATAGAAAATGCTGACCACATCCAGAGAAAGAACTATGGAGTCTGAAAGCAGATTGAAGCATACTGTTTTTCACTTTATTCTGTTTTTTGTTTTTTGTTTCTAGTGTTTTTTTTTCTTTTTGTTCTGAGTCTTCTTTCACTTGACTAATGTGGAAATATGTTTACCATGATTGTACATGTATAACCTATATCAGATTGCTTGCTGTCTTGGGAAGGGGGGAGGGAAGGGAAAGAGGGAGAAAAATTTGGAGCTCAAAATCTTACAGAGATGAATGTTGAAAACTATCTTTACATGTAGTTGGAAAAAAATAAAATACTACTAAGTTAAAAAAAAGAAATAAGCAGTTAAATGACACAGTGGGGAATCATCCTAAGTTCAGCACTCTTTCCCCCGTACCACACTGTCTTCTTTTAATTACGTGCATAGAATTGATACTTGAAGGAGTAAGTGTTGATGCAATATCCAGAACAATGTGTATAGAGGGCCCGACTGGTAGATAAGAGGACAAGGCATAGATGATTGATAATCCAGCAAAGGGAACTGAGGGGTGGTCAGGTCAAACAGGTAGGGAGAGAAGCAGGAGAAGGCAACATTATGAAAAACCTGAGAGGAGAGAGTATTTAGAAAGAGGGGGCAGACATCCAGATCCCAAGCTGCAGCGAAGTCAGGAAGGATGAAGATTGAGATCAGGCCATCAGATTGAACATTTTAGAGGACATTGGTAACCTTGAAGTATAGAGTTTCAGTTGAACTGTAGGGTTGGTAGCCAGATTGCAAGAGGTTGAGAGACAAGTAAGTGATGAGGAATGGGACGAAGAGAGAACACAGACAGTTATTCCAAGTTGTTTGGCAGTAAAGGGAGGAGAGTTGTAGGGAATACATATGGAGAAGGTGCGGGTAATGTGCCTTTGATGTAGTTGATATGCTTAGTAAATGCTTGTCAATTTTATTGCAATTATTGGCTATATGATTGGGTGTGAGATTGTATGTCTGCAGTTGTATGTGATTATGAGTGTGGGATTCTGTCCCTCTTTGTTTATGGGTGTGACTGATTAGGTGTATGATGTGTGTCTGGGTACAATTGTCCTTGTATGTGACTGATATGAATGTGTTCTGGCTCTGGATGATTGGGTGTGACTGCATGTAACTATGTACCAGTATCATGATGATACTGTAAACTCCCTAAGGGGAGCCCTCAGTGCTCCCCTGCTCTGCATCTCCAGCACAGGAGGTTTGGAGGCATAGACCGAAAACGCTTCCAGATCTGTGACCTCACTGATCCATCATTCCAGAGGTGTCAAAGCCCCAGCCTGGCCTGTACTCCAGAGTGTGCTTTAACCAGTTTAAAATGTAATTAAGGAATATTTACCAAAATAAATAAAAATACAATTAAATATAAATAACATTATATTTTAAAACTAGGTCAATATGTTGCCTTTACAGATTAGTGGCCCCCATTTCTATTCGAGTTTGACACCACTGCTCTTATCCAATCCTTTCAGTTTATAAGTGGGGAAACTGAGGCCCTGAGTTAGGCAGGGTTTAGCAGGGAGAGAAGAGGCTTTGACTCAGGGTTCTCACCCCTAGCCTGGGCTCTTGGGTTGTTGGGTTCATGCCCGGTGAGGTCTGCCGGATGTGCATATGCAGGGAGGTGCTGGGATCAGGGCTGCTGTGTTTGGGGTGAGGGGGTCAGAGGGGTCATTGCAGGGACAGGACCAGGGATGGGACTTTCTGGGACAAACCCCACCCTGGGGCAGGAAGGGTGGTAGGTCAGGGGGTGAAGGGTCAACTTCCCCTTCTGCTTCCACTCCCCCCACCCCAGCCTGGCCACACCTGCTGATCCCTCTGTGTAGCCCATAAATGTAATCAGAACCACCCGGCCTGGTTGTGTACTGATAGCAGGGCATCCAGACTCAACCGTCCAGCTCCTCAGGCCCAGCTGAGAGACCAGATAAAGAGGCAAGGGTTAGGAGTGGGTAGGTGTTACTCCACCCCCTCTCTTCCTAGGGCAACAAAGGAGACTGTACCTGTTTTGAGCTTCCGTCCCTGAGGGGTCCTCCCTTCCCTACAACATGCATGAACACACAGACATGGGCCAGGTGGAGTGGGAACCCTGTATCACCCATTGGGGCTCCATGATCTGAGAAGGTTTCCTGGAGGAGACAGGCTTTCATTGGCAACTTTTGTGAAAGTGGGCCATAGGGAAATAGGGACACAGAGAAGAGACCCAGTCCTGTTCTCTGGAAGCCCACAGCCCAAGAGGGCTAAGGCTAAGGCCCAGACCTGTAACACAATCATCCTAGGGTGCAGGAGCCCTGAGCCCCACCCCTCCCCCAGGTCGGATAAGGTCCAGGACTTGGAAGGAAAGGCCTAACTCTGATCTCTCCTAACTTCCACTTCCCTTTTCTGAGCCATTCACTCCTGGGGCGCACATAGAGGCTAGCAGGTCAAGCCTTTGTGGCAGCAGAATGGGGCAAGACTTTTGTCATATTCCTTTGGGCCTTCTCCCAAGCTCCCTACCCAAGCCTCCTCCTTGTCCCTGCATAGTTCTAACCTCTGACCCTGGAAGGGTCCATCATAGGAAATCCTAGATCTAAGAAATCTTGGGCACGAGAGATGAAGGACCCTGGATTCTGCATTTATGGGAGTCCTCTGTCTTGGTCTGAAATGTGTACGTGGGACAGCTGGGCTTTTGGAGCCCGGGCCGTAAGGACCCTTCATCTGGAGATCTGGGGGAATCTATGGCTTCAGGTATGGTTCTGGGTCTAGATCCTTGATCTAGAACTTGGCCTGGGGGTTGAGGGTCTTGGGTCCTAGATATCAGGTGTTAGGTTTGAGTATGGGGCCATTCCTGGACAAAACAGAAACCTGGAACAGGGCAAGTCTTGGTGTGGGTTTAGATCTTATAGTTGTGTGTTTGTTTGTGTGGGTAGATAGGTGGGGGTCCTTGGTCCGGATCTAGGTTTGGTCCCTGGGCATTGGACAGAGCAGAGAGTGGCAGGGGAGGAGTTCAAGAGGGTGGTTGAAAGCCATGAGCCCCAGGAACAGATATGTTTGTCTCCAGAAATAGTGACCCTGGGGCTGCAACCCCCACCCCTTATCAGTCTCCACCCTCAGCCAATCAGCTGCAGGCTGAGGGGCTGAGCTGTAGGGATCCCAAAGCCCTCAGAACCTATATCCAGATGGAGCTAGATGCGAGAAGAGCTCAAGGAAGGCTGAGCTTTGGGGGACAGAAATTTGGCCGCTGCAATGGCCTCATTGGCAGAGCTTTCCTTACCATCCATCAGCAACCTGGCCAGCCTGGGGCTGGGGCCCCTTCAGGACACACAGACCAGGAGCCACCAGGTGGAAAGGGGGGTAGTACTAGGGGATGGGGATGGAGGACGGCTAGTGGGGTCTTAGGTAGGGCTGCTCTGGGTGCTTATGAAACTGTTTTGGGTTTGGTCTGGTCTGGGAGCCTGGGAAGGGGCCTGATAAAGAAAGCATGGGACCATGGGGAAACTGAGGCCCTGAGTTAGGTGGGGTGTGGTTCACAGAGTCAGAGAGAGGGGGGCCAAAAGAGCCCATCCCCCTTTTGTCTTGGGGGGGGTCCTTAAATTACCTATGGGGACAGTGTGTATGGGCAAATATGCTTATACAAGGCTCTCTCCCGGCACCTGCATCCAGGGAAGGGAGCAGGAAGGAGGAAAAAAGCTCTAAGGTCCCAAGTGAGAAACAGAGCTTGGGAATTCCCGCCAGCTTGAGCCCCATGTGTCCTCAGCTCCCCCATCCCCCTACCATCTCAATATGTGGGTCTAGATAACAGTCTTATCTGTTCCCTCCAGTCCCATGGCCCAGGAATGCTCTCCACAGGTCTGTGGTTGGGGTGCAAAGGGGGATGGGCAATAGAGAGTCAAAATGAAACTCTCTCAGGACCTCCAGGCCTGACCCACTTTTCTAGACTAGAGAGCAGGCAGATTGACAAGACCCCCAGACCTCTCTTCTGAGTAGGAATGGGGTACCCTGACACTGCCTCCTCTTCTTTCTCCTTGGCAGTGGTGGCAAATAGATGAGGCTCAGGACGTGGAGCTCCAAGGTGCCAGTTACTGGCCCTACCAGGTGAAACAGGAACATCGGGACCCAGGACCCTGGCCTGAGCAAGTTGAAGGGGACAGAGGGGCAGAGGGGGATGACCCCTGCTGGGACCTGGATTTCTTCCTCACCAACTTTCCTGGGCCAGGGCCAGGACCAGGACCAGGGCCAGGGCCAGGGCCAGGGCCAGGATCTGAGCTCTGCCTAGCTCATCCCTGTGGCCTGTTCCCTGAGGGCCCTGGCCTTGTGGCTGAGCTCCAGGATCCTAAAGAGCAACCCAACTGGGGTTGCTCAGTGCCTCGGCCCCTGGCCACTGACGCAGTGCCCTTTGGAACAAACCCTTTGCCTCCTGGCTCTACCCCTGGTTTCAAAGTCCAGACGGGGCTACCCCCGTTCTCAGCCTCCTGCATTAGGGATGGAGGGGGCAGCTTCCCTCAGCCCAGGGCTGGATATACAGGGCCCACAGATCCAGTGATGACCCCCTATGGGTTGTTGGGGACATACTCTGCCTTCTACCCAGCCCCTCACTACCAAGCCCGGTTTCAGCTGTATCGAAGAGAGCCTGGACCAAGCTCCAGCCCTGGGCCAGGGCCCCTGGCCTTCCTGGGTCCCCCAGCACCCCCTGAGCCAGGGGATGAGGCCTCTAAGCCTAAGCGGGGTCGTCGACCTTGGACCCGGAAGCGCCAGGCAGCCCACACCTGTGGACATCCAGGTTGTGGAAAGACTTACACCAAGAGTTCCCACCTCAAAGCCCATCTAAGAACCCACACAGGTAAGAGCCCCTTGGGAGTTGAGGGAGGAGCCCCTCTACAGCCAGGGTCATTGATAATCCTTTAGGAGGTTCTGATGGGGGAGCAGAGGTTCATGATTATTCTCTTGAGTTTCCTTTACTTAAGGCATTATTGGAGGGGCTTTGCATCAAGGATGGGTCACAGATAATCCCTGGGAATATCTTGGGAGTTAATGTTTGTTCCCTTGGGGTCATTGGGCATATGGGGTCACTGGTTCTTCCATGAATCTTGTGGTCACTGATACACTTGCAGGGAGGGGGGTGATGTCTTCATGTCCAGCAGGTCACTAGCATTTTCCATGAGTACCTAAGCAGAAGGCTTATGGGTACTCTAAGACTGGAGGGTGGAGGGAACCAGGTATGTAGGCAGATTGACAAGGTCCCCAGACCTCTCTTCTGGGTAGGGATGGGGTATCTATCTCCTTGGCAATGGTGGCAAATAGATGTTTTAAGGGAGGTTTTTGGGTCTTCCCCCCCGCCCCCACTAAGGGTAGATCTACCTCCTTCCTACTGCAGGGGAGAAGCCTTATGCTTGCACCTGGGAGGACTGTGGCTGGAAGTTTGCCCGCTCTGATGAGCTGACTCGGCACTACCGGAAGCATACTGGACAGCGCCCTTTCCAGTGCCAGTTATGTTCACGTGCCTTCTCTCGTTCTGACCACCTTGCCTTGCACATGAAGCGCCATCTGTGAGGCCCAAGGCGCTAAGCCTGGCCTCCAAGAATGGGATGGAGCCCCAGGCAAAGCCTGGAATAAGCCATAGAGGGAGGCAATCAAATGCAAAGACCTTGGACAGAGCCACGTTCAGATCATGGAAGAAGCCAAAGACAGAGGGAGTCACATGCAGAAGAACGCAGGCCTAGGGCACCCAGGAATAGAAGCACAAAATGGTACATAGACAGAGACCTTGAACCCAGCCCAGGGGCTGCTATGTCCTTTGGTGGACCATCTGAGCAGGTGCCTGAGCAGGACCACCCTCAGCTCCAGGCACTGGACCCATGGGGCCCCAATGCTTCTGCCTTCACTCCCTTCTCCAGATTCCCATTGTGGCTTAGCAGAAGGGATCCCCTCTGGTCACAGGCTTCCCACCAACCCTCTAGCTGTCCTCCTCTGTGATCACCAGACTGTTGCTATGAATGGTTAACGCTTCCCAGCCCACCCTCACCCTTAGCCCCAGCCTGCTCCTTGATATATGCATTTTCCTTACCAGTCCAGGCCCATGGAATGAACAGTCCTGGGCAGGGCTCCCAGAATCTGCTTTGTAAAGATGCCTCTTTTCCCAGCTGTTCTTGTATAAAGTTTCGGTGATTCTAATTGGCTTGACTTTGTTGGGGACAGTGGATCAAAGAGTGGGGAAACAACTGGGGACAAGGGAGTCCTGACTCTGGCCCCAACATATGCCTGGCCCAGCAAGAAGAGCGCTCAGTGCAGGTACAGAAAATCCTAGATCTAGTATCTGCCTCACTGTCCCAGGTAGGACAGTTCAGACCCTAGGCCAAGATGTCCCAGCCTCAATTTGTGCCTGACTCATGCATGCATTCATTCATTCAAAATTCATTCATATGAGTGACTCATTTGGTCACTCAACAAACATTTATTAATCACCTTCTGTTTGCAGAGAGCATTACACTAGAGTAGTCACAAAGCCTAACCAAGAGGCAGTGCTGCCTGAAGTTCACAGCTAGTAGGGGGATAAGACATAGAGCCATATAATGGATCATATGCTTCATCTAGTAAGTAGATCCCAGGATCCTGGCTCAGTCAGTCAATAAACATTTATTAAGTGCCTGCTGTGTGGCAGGCTAAGTGCTAAGAATTGTTGTTGTATGTCCATTCATTTTTTTTTTCTTTTTTTTGCCTTTTCGTAAGGCAGTCGGGGTTAAGTGACTTGCCCAGAGTCACACAGCTAGTAGGTGTCATGTGTCTGAGGTTGGATTTGAACTCAGGTCCTCCTGACTCCAAGACCAGAGCTTTATCCACTGCACCACCTAGCTGCCCCTCTGTCCTTCATTCTTGAAGAGGATCATGGATACAAAAAGAGGCAAAAATAGTCTGCCCTTAAGAAGCTCAAATTCTGGGGCAGCTAGGTGGCACAATGGATAGAGCACCAGCCTTGGAGTCAGGAGACCTGAGTTCAAATATGACCTCAGACACTTGACACTTACTAGCTGGATGACCCTGGGCAAGTCACTTAATTCTATTGCCTAGCAAAACAAAACCAAAAAACCAAAAAACAAGAAGCTCAGATTCAAATGAGGGAGACAACATGCAAAAGAACTTTGTGCTTCCGTGGTATAGATAGTATAAAATGAAGGTGATAGTGGGAAGGTGTGAATAGCTTGGGGGAAGGGGCCAAGAAAGGTCTCTTGCAGTAAGTGGAATTTGAGCTGGGTCTTGAAAGAAGCCAGGGAAGTTGGGAGCCAGAGGTGATAAGGGAGAAGATCCCAGGCATGGGGGACAGCTAAGAAGGCAGAGTGTCTTGTAAGAGGAACAGCAAGGAGTCTGTTATAGCTGGGTCATGACATACATGGAGAGAAGTAAAGTGTAAGAAGCCTGGTAAGGTAGGAAGGGGCCAGGCTGTGGAGGGCTTTACAAACCAAGCAGAGGGTTTTATATTTGATCCAGGAGGCAATAGGGAGTCAATAGTTTACTGTTGGGTGGGGGGCTGTGGAGACATAGTCAGACTTTAGGCTTTGAGAAAAAGTACTTTGGCAGCTGAGCTGGGGGTGGATAAGAGGGGGGTGGGGAGAGATGAAGCAGGGACATCACAAATGTTCAGTCAGTTGGAAAGGACGTTAAAGGTCATCGAGTCCAACCTAAGGAGGCCCAGAGAAGGTAAGTGATTTGTCCAAAGTCATACAGAATAAAGAGCATACTAAAAAAAAAAGTGCTGTGTGAAGTCTCAAGAGAGGACCATTATTAACAGAAGTCAACTTCTACCCTGTCTGTAGCTTGTTTGTACACAGCTGTTCATGTTTTTTCCCCCATTAGACTGTGAGTTCCTTGAAAGCAGGAACTATCTTTCCCCCCTTTTTTTTTGTATCCCCAGCCCTTAGCACAGTGCCTGACACATAAAAAGTGCTTAATAAATGTTTATTGAGTGACAAAGAGGATTAGGGAAGGTGGTCACTCCCAATGTCCTTACTCATGTGACCTTAGGCTGATGTGGGTCACCCTGCAAATGAAGGACAGACTCCAGGAATGGGTGGATGGGCTCATTTCAGGTTCATTAGTGGGAAAGGCCACTAGTGACAGATGAGAAGTTGAGAGCCTAGCTGAGTGTCAATGGAACAGATACTACTTGCTTTTTCATTTTATCCATGACATTGTCGTGCATAAATCATAGTGCTGACTTCAAGACTTCATACTTTGTGATGATTTTCTGTGTTCAGCAGTTTTACTACTTCCTTAAAAATATCTTCAGCTGAGGAAGAGTGGTGTATATAGGAGAGATAGCATGACCTTTGATAGAGTCCAAGGACGTGGGTTCAAATACGGGCTCTAAAACTGAGCCACCTGTGTAACCGAGGGCAAGTCATGTTACTTCTCTAGACATGTTTCCTCATCTATAAAATGAGATAAAATGACCTTTAAAGGCTCCTTCCAGCTCAAAAATTCTATGACCCTATGAGGCTGTCACTTGGCACAGATCACATGGCTAGTAAGTAGCAGAGACATATCTTAAGTCCCAGGCCTTTGACTCCAAATTCAAGGGATCTCCCTATTATCTTACGTTGGGGAATGATTTGAGATAAAGCATCAAAGGTAGAAATCGGATGGTGCATGGCCTAAGATACCAAGCATGCAGTTTTAACTTTACTAGGCAGCTAGACGGTGCAGTGAGCACTGGCTTTGGAATCAGACTGATCTTTGTGAATTCAAATCCCGCCTCAGACACTTACTAGTGTGTGGCCAAGTCACTTAACTCTGTCTGGGGCAGTTCCTCATCTGTAAAGCAAGTTAGAGCAGAAAATGGCAAACTACTCCAATATCTTTGCCTAGAAAACCCCAAATAGGGTCACGAAGGGTCGGACAGGGTAGGCAGATAGGCAATGGGGAAACATTGCAAAGAGCGTAAATTGCAACTAGGGGACCCCTGAGGAGAGCGGTGAGGAAGGGATAATTAAATTCCCTTTTCCCTTCACAAAGTTCCAACGATCTACTCTTGAGGGTTGAGAAAGGATACATCGCGAGATTTTCCTGCCTATCTTAGTGCCTGGAAGGGAAATAAATGCCAAGCCTCCAAGCCTTAGCAGGTCTGGCCAAAGACCAACTTCCCACCCCACCCCCTAAGAGGCTGCAGGAGGCTCTCCCTGGTCCCAGAATCTCGACCCCGGAAGTGCAGAAACGTTGTCTAGCTGGATCCTGGCAGCAGGTCCTGCAGGTGGGCCAGCAGGGAGTGGTAATTCCGTTTTACAGACTGAAAAAAGAAAGTGCAGAGAGACCAGGTAGAGTGTGATCGGCAAGTGGTCGCTCGCGAGTCGAGGGGAGGAGTCTGGCTGGACGATCCAGTGGGCGGGTCGTGGGCGGGCCAGTACAGTGGGGGCGGGAAGGGGGGGTATTGAGAGCTGTGTCCGGAAAGATGAAACTTCTCCCATTGCTGCCTCTGCCGGTTTAAGGCCTCTGGGTCCGGGGAACTGGGGTCTCGGGGTCTCCCCTGGGAGTAGGGCTTTCTCCTCCCTCCCTGGGACGGAAACTTTTAACTCAGGTGACTGCGAGTGGGCGGCGTGATTTAGGGAAGTGAGAGTTTGTGAATCTCGAGGGCCCAGTCTTGTGATCAGCCAGGGGGCCGCCTGTTCTCGGTCCTGGGGGCCCTCCCCCGCCCATCTCAGGGCTGACTTATGGACTCCCGTCTACGCAGGGGTGGAGCCCAGATCTGCCAGAACTGTTACACCATGGGGACCCCACCTCCACCACCCAAGCCCCTGTCCTCTTGTTTCAGACCTCCTCACCTCATGACGACCCTCCTGCTCCTGGCAGGGCTCCTGCGGGCCGCCGCCGCCGCCACCACCATCTCCTGCTATGGAGACGCTGGACAGCCTGTGGACTGGTGAGTCATAGGCTCCCCCAAATTCTCCCCTCCCCCCAATTTAGGCTTTATCTGGAGAGAACAGCCGCCTGAGCTGGAGTCAGGAGAGCTGGAGATGAATATTACCTTGGTGATGTTGTTGGGCAAGACCCTTCTGGGCTATGGCCCTCAATTTCCCCATATGTTAAATGAGGGGATTGAATGAATGACCACCAAGGTCCTTTTCAGCTTGAAATCTATGATGTTGCAAAGTAGCTCCACTTCCCCACAATTCCAGTGGCACTCCCCCCCTCCATCTAGCCCTAACCCAAATCAATTTTTTTTCTGTCTTTTCTACTGCTTCTATCTGTCTTCCCACCCTCTTTCTGGCCTGCCTCTCATAGATGGAAGGGTTAGAGTGGGGTGCTTGAGGGTATGGAGTCCTAGCTCCATATTTGTGTTCTGGAATGAGATCTGGATTTGGAGTCAGCACTTGGGTTTGAATCCTGCCTCTATGACCCAGAACAAGTTTCTTCCCCTCACATTACCCTATATGTAAAATAAGATATTTAGACTAGAAGATGATCTCTAAAGACCCTTTTAGACTTGAATTCTACAATACTTTACCACCCTGGACACAGACCACACTCTCACTTCTTCCTGGCTGCCCTGCTCTCTTTCTTCCCCCATCCCTCTCTTCTCCCCAGGTTTGTGACCTACAAGCTACCAGCCCTGCCTGATTCCTTGAAAGGACTCAACTACATGTACCTGGATGGAAACAGTGGGGGCTGGCAAGAGGGTGCCATCTCCATTGACAG
This sequence comes from Vombatus ursinus, assembly GCF_900497805.2. Classification (NCBI taxonomy): domain Eukaryota; kingdom Metazoa; phylum Chordata; class Mammalia; order Diprotodontia; family Vombatidae; genus Vombatus; species Vombatus ursinus. Next base: position 1,387,254 of record NW_020948951.1, on the reverse strand, counting down.
CACCCAGGGGGCTGTGGGACGGACCATGAATCAGCTGTACCAAGGCAACTTGAGTGAGGTGAGGGCCTGGGCCAGGCACTTGAGGGAAGTGAGCCTAGGAACGTGGGGGAAACTAGCACAGTACCCTGCTCATGTTTTGCCCTATACTTCCCTTTAGCTGGCTTACCTACTGTACAATGACCAGCCACCCTTAGGTAATGGAGGCCCTGATACCACCTACCGAGGACACACCAAGGGTGAGATTCAGCCTTCTGTGTCTATGTCTGGGATTGATGTATGCCTGTATTTCCAGTCCTTAAATGACCCATTCTCCCCATATTCCTGGGCCTAGGCTGACCTTCCCTTTCTCCTTGTGACCTCTCCCCAACTGTGTCCAAGCTGGGCTCACCTGTCCTTCTTGCAAGTGTCTGGGCTGGGTTGACAACTTTCGGTCAAACGGTTTTCCTCATCTCTCCCATCAACTTCTGGGACCTCAGGAACTCTGGCGTCTCCATGTCTCCCAGCCCCTTTCCCCTCTCCATTTTAGGTGTGCTTCTTCTGAACAGAGATAGTGGCATCTGGTTGGTCCACAGCGTCCCTCACTTCCCACCACATGCTAACTCATCCTATAACTGGCCCCAAACTGCCCAGACCTATGGACAGACCCTACTCTGTGTCACTTTCACCTATAGCCAGTTCCGAGAGATTGGTGAGCCTACCGGGGACACCCTGGGGAGGGTGTGTCTGTGGATTTGAAAGAGGCTAATCTTTGGGGAGTGTGGAGGCAGTCAAACCGTTTTTCCCTTTCCTACCCTCTGGGTGTCCTCCTTCAGGCAAACAGCTGACCTACACCTATCCCCAGGTATATGACTACAGGCTAGAAGGAACCTTTGCCCAGGACCTGCCGGAGCTAAAACGTGCTGCTGAAGGTCACCATGTGGGCCAGGGCCCCTGGAATCGAGGTGTCACTCTCACCTCAAGAGCCGGGGTTGTCTTCCAGAGTTTTGCCAAGTTTAATGACTTCCAAGATGGTGAGGCCCAGGTGGGGCAAAGAAGGTAGTCATCCCCACCCTCACCCCCTTAGTCCATGAGGGTCATTCAGACCTTTGATGTATACAGAAAGGGAAGTTTGAGAGAGGTTTTCAGTGTTTGGGTCAGTTTGAGGTGGGGCCATGACTAGGACCTCAAGTCTCTTGGCCTTGACTAGGTATTGTCTCCCACAGACCTGTATTCTGGCTGGCTGACCACAGCTCTGGGTAGTGACCTGTTTGTCCAGTTCTGGCCCAGAACAAGTAAAGTGCTGCCTTCCAACTGTTCTGGCCCCTTCCATGTGTTAAATGTGCTGGAGCTGGCCTTCCCTGACTCAACTATGCCTCCCTTCAGTGCCACCCATGACCATGCCAAGTGGTGTGTGGCACTCAACAGCACCTGGACCTGCATAGGGGATCTGAACCGCAACTATGCAGAGGAGCATCGTGGCGGGGGTACACTCTGTTCCCAAATGCCTGCCCTGTGGAAAGCCTTCCGGCCACTGGTGAGAAAATTTGAGCCCTGTTCATCATTAACACCTGAGATCAGGGGTCATTGAGGGCAGAGGGCAGGGAGAACCCTGGCCCAACCCCTCACAGGGCAGTCTACCTACTCCTGCTCCCAGGAGAGAATAGAGTAACTGGGAGTCTCCCTGAAATGTGTGATCTGTCCTCTGCCCCATGAGAGCATGTCTCATACTCTTCATTTTCTGCCACACTTTTCCTGTGCCTGAATTGCCCTCCCCGTCCAACTCTTCCCTTAGTGAATTCTTATCCTTTCTTTGTTTTGGAGGCAATCGGGGTTAAGTGACTTGCCCAGGGTCACACAGATAGTAAGTGTCTGAGGATGGATTTGAAGTCCTTCTTACTTCAGGGCCAGTACTCTACTCTAGCCACTTCGCCACCTAGCTGGCCTGCTACTCTTTCCTTAAAACCCAACTCAAATGCTACTTCCTTCAGGAAATCTTCCTAGATTGCCTACCCCTTATTAACAAAGGCCTTCCCTCTTTGATCTCACCATTGTTCTCACCTCTATGATGCACTTACTACCATACTGTAGTTGCCTTGTCATGACATGGGGATGACCCTGGACTCTTAAAAGGTATGAGCTCAAGCTTGAATGGGTTGTGCTGAGCTAGAAGGAGTGACATTGCCTCCCCCACCCCCCAAACCATTCAGTAAACTCCAGGGGTTCCCTATCACCTCCAGACTCAAATACAAAATTCTCCACTGAGCCCTTCATAAGCAGGCCCTCCCCCACCTTTCCAGATTTCTTACCCTTTACTCTCTTCTGTGTATGTGGATGTCCACTGACTCTGGCTTCCTTACCATTCCTCCAACAAGGCACTCCATTTCCTGACTCCAAGTGTTTTCACTGGCTGTCACCCAGGACCAGTATTCTCTCCCTCTTTATCTCTGCCTCCTGGCTTTCCTGGCTTCTATGAAGTCCCAGTTAAAAATTCTACCTTCTACAGGAAGCCTTTCCTGATCCCCCTTAATTCTAGTGCCTTTCCTCTGTTGAGTGATCTCAATTTAGCCTGTTTGAATAGCTTATCTCCCCCATTAGATTGTGAGCTCCTTGAGGGCAGGCACTGGGTTTTTTGAGGGTTTTTTTTTTTTTACTTTTTCCTATATCCCCAGTATTTAGCACAGTGCCTGGGACATAATAGGTGCTTAATAAATGCTTCTTGACTTACTAAGTAGGGGTCCTGCGATAGACAACTCTTGCTTTCCAAGGACCTATTTTCATGTTAATCTGGTGGTGGTTCAGTCTTGGGGATGGAACAAAATGATATATTTAAATAAATTGAGACAAAAAATAAAATGAGACATGTAAACAAAATGTTTAAGAAAAGATGTTTTGTGAATATAATATTTAATAAAAGAAGTTGACTCAATAATAGGATGTGTGATGGGGGAAGGGACTGGCCAATAAAATCTTTAGACCATACATGGTATCCAGTGCCAGTTGGCAATCTTATATGGAGACTTGGTGATCCTACTTCCTGAGGTGTGTGATGGAGGAGCCCTTTCCCTTCCTAATTCAGAGGATACACAGGTATCCTATGGCAATTTCTCATTGACTTTATTGAATAGTGATGGAAAACCTTTTAACTGGCTACTAAGCCAGAATTGAATGTGTATACAAAAGACTCAAAGGACCAAAAAGAACTCTCGTTTTCTGCTCTAAATCAGTATTGATTAGAGAAATGCAAATTAAAACAACTCTGATGTACCACATCACACCTATCAGATTGGCTAACATGACAAAACAGGAAAATGATAAATGTTGGAGAAGATGTGGGAAAATTGGAACACGAATGCATTGTTGGGTGGAGTTGTGAGCTGATCCAACCATTCTGGAGAGCAATTTGGAACTATGCCCAAAGGACTATAAAACTGTGCATTCCCTTTGATCCAGCAATAGCAATACTAGATCTGTATCCCAAAGAGATCATAAGAAAGGGGAAAGGACCCACATCTACAAAAATATTTATAGCAAAGAATTGGTGGCAAAGAATTAGAAATTGCAGGAATGCCCAGCAATTGGGTTGTAGTGTATGAATATAATGGAATATTAATGTTCTATAAGAAATGATGAGCAGGTGGATTTCAGAAAAACTTGGAAAGACTTACACGAACTGACACTGAGTGAAGTGAGCGGAACCAGGAAGACAATGCACACAATAACAGCAACATTGTGTGATGACCAGCTTTGATAGACTTAGCGCTTCTCAGCAATACAATGATTACAATACAATACAATACAAGACAATTTCAAAAGACTCATGATGGAAAATCCTATCCACATCCAGAGAAGGAACTATGGAGTCTGAATGCAGATCAAAGTATACTATGTTCTCCTTTTTGTTTTGTTGTTTTTTTCTTTCTCATGGTTTTTCCCTTTTGTTCTGATTCTTCTTTCATAACATGACTAATGTGGAAATATGAGGAAAAAAAGAACTCTAATTTTCTTGATAGTTTTCTATCTAGTGAGAAGGAAGGAAAAATACTTTAAGCCTTCAGATTTGGGGGAGTGGGAAGGAAAGGAGGAGAGGGAGAGATGTAGTAGCAATGGCTTCAGCAACCTATCTTGCTGTCTCCACCCAGCTACCATGTGGACACAAACACATGATGCTGTTTCTATTCTATCTGTTTTGTGTATTCTTTCTTGGTCCTAGCTGAATGGTTATTGGAGACATAATAGACCAGGCTCCTGTGAGCTTTTTGAGATTGAAAGAGCATTCAGAAGTCCAGACTTCATGTTATTCTCCTTTATCACACTACATTCCAGCCAAACTGGTCTTCCTGCTGTCCCCCAGGCGTGCCATCCCATCTCCCAATCTCCCACCTGTATGTCCCATGCTTGGAGAGCTTCCCTCTCCTTCTCCACCGAACTTCCTCCAGGACTCTGTGCCACCTACTATACTAGATCCTACTCCTTTGTTAGTTTTCTCTTCTCCCCTAAATTGCTTTGTATGTACCATGTATTTGCTCTTGTTCAGTCACTTTAGCCATGTCTTACTCTGTGATCCCGTTTGGGAAGATGAGTCTTCCTGACCCCAGGCCTGGCACTCTATCCACTGTGCCACCTACCTGCCTCCCAAAGATGTTGTTTTCCCCTAGTAGAAAATAGAATTGTTTCACGATTTTCTTGCATGACTCTCATTTCTCTTCCCAATTGCTCCTCTACTTCTCTTACTTGATTTTCAAAATCTTTGAACGCTTTCATGGCCTGAGACCAATTCATATTTTTCTTAGAGGCTTTGAATGTAGAAACTTTGACTTCATTGTCTTCTTCTGAGCACGTTTTGATCTTCCTTATCATCATAGTAACTTTCTGTAGTCAGAGGTTTCTTTTCCCCCATTGTTTGCTCATTTTCCTAGCCTATTTTTTAACTCTTTGTTAAAGTAGGGTTTTGCTTCCAGGGTGAGAGGATGAATTGTACCAAACTTCATGGGTTTTGTGCTGCCGTTTTCAGAGAAACTTCTAGCGACCCTGTCAGTTTCCAGTTCTGCCAAGGTGCTGTGAAATAAGGAGAGGTATTTACTACTATCCTGGCCTCTGCTCTGGTCTGTGAGTGACAACATACAATCTTTTCTGTCCTGGAACTGTGAAGAGGGTTCCTCCTCCACTGTGGCCGCAAGCTGGGGTGGGCTAGTTCTCCTCCAACTGGGACTACCATCCTAGACTGCCATTTAGGACTGCAAACCGAATCTGAGTATGGGCAAAGCAACAGAGTCCCACCTCAGTGCTAGCAAAAAGACTCCTGTAATCTCCTTCTGACCAGTTGTCTGACCCCCCTTATACCCTGTGGGCTGAGAGCTCTGGAAGCAGCTGCCATTGCTGATTCAGTGACTCCCAAGGCCTGCTCCTGGTTTGCTGGGGCCCAGGCTATGCTGGCACGGCCTGTGATGGACTGTGTTCCTCTCTCACCCTGGTGCAACAGACCTTTCTTTCTGACCTTCCAAGATGTCTTGGGTTGGAAATTTGTTTCACTCTGTCTTTTTGTGGGTTCTGCTGCTCTAGAATTTGTTTAGAGTCATTTTTAAAGGTATTTGGAGGGGTTTGAGGGAGAGCTCAGGTGAGTCCCTGCCTTTCCTCCACCATCTTGGCTCTGGAATTGTTTCATTTTTGCCTTTGTATCCCCAGCACCAAGCAAGATGCCTGGTTCCCAGTAGACACTTGATAAATGCTTATTGAATTGAAGTTGTTGACACCAAAAAACTGAAAATCAATAGAGAAAGAAGTCGACTCATTATCAATACTGACTGGATCGTTACCATTTCTTGCAGAAGTTCAACCTGTACGACTTAGTTACCATGACAAGAAATCCAAAGAGCCCAGAAACTACTTCAGTTCACAAACCCAGAGAGCAAATCAGGTCTAGGGCACAAATTCATTTGTAAAACACGGAGGAGGATATGGAAAATTCTAAGCAGTATTGCCTCATAAAATAGTGAATTACAGAGGAGATTGAATAAATGAAAACATGTGCTCCCTTCCAGATTCAACTGGATACCTAAAGATTAGGGGGAAAAAAACATCAATGGGATTATTTTTCTTAAAATGGCGATTAGGAGGAATACCAGCAACAACTGAGCCATATGTCTCTCATCATCATAAAATCTTTATAAGAATGACCTGAATGTAATGAGATGCTGAAGATAATACCACACCCCTTGTAGGTAGGCATCCCCAAAGTTCCCCCACTCAGTTTCCTGGGAATTTGCTCTAACCAAAAAGCTGGCAGAAGGGGTCTGACGTGACTGCTAGACTTGCCCTCCCAGACAGTGAAAGGAGTTGCTACAAGAGAAGCCCTATGTAGAGGGTCACTCTTCAGTACTAGATACCAGTCCCCAGGTCTTTTATACCTGGATATCAACTTCTTCCATTTCAGTCCAGCTCAAACAACAGCTCTGCCCTGGAATGTCTCTGCACATTATCATGGCAACACAGAAGGTAGCTCTGGAATGCCTGTAAAGTTCCGTCATGCTCCCCAACATTTCCCCCAACTCTGGGGCGTGGGAAATGGACATATGGACTGAGAATCTCCAAATCTATGAATGAGAAGGGACTTCAAAGAGTATGGAGTATAACCCCCAACTTGAGCGGTTCCTGTACAACTAACCGAGTGATTCAACAGAAGGAGTACAGTTATTCCTTTCACATTGCAACTTTCCCCATCATGGTGTAGATATTTCATGGGTTGGTGTAAGAAATTAAATGGGAATTTAGGGGGAGTTTTGTAGAAGCTGCAGATGATACTCGAAGGCCAGCAGATGACCCAGAGCCTTTGACCAAATACTTAAACCAAATTTTACAATAAAGTACCGTAAACACCCTATTAAAAAAAGAAAGAATTCAGACTTCTTCTCTGGTACAAAGGGCGGGCCAAAAAATTTTGCGCAGATTTTTCCAGATCTCAGAGGTGCCACACCCCTAACTTCCGAGATGTGGAAGGGATAACTGTAGTAGTTTTATCCATGTTTCAATTTCACCTTGGAGGGTCTCCAGTGGAGTGCCCCAGGGATCAGTGTTTGGACTTGAGTTATTAAAACGGTTTCTCTCAGTGATTTGGATAAAGTTATACATAAGATGCCATACTTATCAAATTGGTGGATGACATGAAGCAGGTGGAATAGCTAACACCCAAGAGGACAGAATAAGGATTGAGAAAAAATTTGACAGGTTATGATATGGGTTGAAATTTAATAAGATTATTAATTTGATAGAGACAAATGTAAAATTTGACATGTGGGTTTAAAAAAATCAGTTTTGTCTAGTCTGTTCATAAACACTTCTTCAGTGTCTACTATGTGCCAGGCGCTGTGCTAAATGCTGGAGATACAAAGGAAGGCGAAAGACAGTCTTTGTTCACAAAGAGCTCACAGTCTAATGGGGGAGAGACAACATGCAGACAACTATGAAATAAGTTGTATGGAGGGTAAATTAGAGATAATCTGAAAGTGAAGGCACTAAGGTTGAGGAGAGAGGGAAAGGTTCTTGGAGAAAGTGAGACTTTAGTTGAAACTTGAGGAGAGCCAGGACAGCCAGGATGAGGAAGGAGAGAGTTCTTGGCATGAGGGCCAACGAGTGAAAACATTCATAGTGTGTAGCGTCCTGGGTGAGAAACAGTAAAGAGGGCAGTGCCACTGGATCAGGAGAGAATGAAGTGTAAGAAGATGAGATAAGGAGGGGCCAGGTTATGAAGGCCTTTAAAGGCCAAACAGAAGATTTTCTGCTTGATCCTGGACATGATTGGGAGCTACTGGAGTCTCTTAAATGGGGAAGGAGTGGGAAGGGTGGTATGGTCAGACTTGCATTTTAGGAGGATGAATTTGACAGATAAATGGAGGATGGATTGGGGTGGAGAGAGGTCTGAGGCAAGGAGACTGATCAGTGGGCTCTTACCATCATCTAGGCGTTTTGTGACAAGGGCTTTCATCTAGTGGTGGCCGTGTCAGAGGAGAGAAAGGAGAACATGAGAGATGGTGGGAAGGCAGAGAAGATAAGACTTGACCACTGATTGGTTACAGGGGATGAGAGAGGGAGTGAAGAGTTGAGGATGACACCTATGTTTCAGGTCTGGATGAAGATGGGAGGATGGCCATACCCTCAAGAGTAATAAGGAATTTTGTTATTCAGTTGTTTTTCAGTCTTGTCCGACTCTTCATGACTCCATCTGGAGTTTTCTTGGCAGAGACTCTGCAGCAGTTTGCCATTTCCTTCTCCAGCTCATTTTACAGAAGAGGAAACTGAGGCAAAGAGTTACATGACTTGCCCAGGGTCATACAGCTAGGGAGTGTCTCAGGCCAGACTTGACTTCAGAAAGATGAGTCTTCCTTACTCCAGCCCTGGCACTCTGTCCACTGCACCACCTAGCTGCCCAATAGGAATATTGCAAGGCAATTAACCGACAAGAATAAGAAATGGAAAGAAATCTGGGAAGACCTAATGAAAGAATGCAAAATGAAAAAAGCCAAAACAGAAAGACCAAATGCACACTATTAATATTTGAGGAAAAGTGAATGGCAACGAATGGTCAAAGAATCTCAATGGGGATGTGGACTGACAGAAAAATTGTCATGAAAAAGTATCATATATTGAAATGCAATGAAAATTGTTTCTGTGCAAGTTTAGCTGATTATATTACTATTCAACGCATGTTGTTTTCAACGAAACATTTAATAAAAATGGAAAAAAAGAATCATGAATTTAGATCTGGAAGAAAATCAAGCCACATCCTCCTCATTTTATACGTAAGGACACTGAGGCCTGAATGACTTCCCCAAGGTCATATAAGTAAGTAGCAGAGGAATAGTGTCCAGGGCTAGGAAGGCGACAGTCCTGCTTTATTTTGCCCTGGAAAGACCATAAGGTAATAATGCTTCCTATTTGAAGTGTTGTTTCCCATTCTGAGTGTTACATTTTAGTATAGGGGGCTGATCGGGGCCATGGGTTATATCAGGAAGCACAATGATAAGAGAATAACTAGAAAAGGGTAACCAGAATGGTGAAGTGCCTTGAAACCATTTGGGTTCAATTAAATGAACTGGGGATACTTAGCCCAGAAAGGACATGGACAGGGGACATGATAGATGTACTCAAACGATCGGTGTAGAAAGCTGCTTGGGGTGAGGACTGCTAGAGAGTCAAGATGACAAACTGGACTTCATTCTGAGAGGGATGAATCAAGATGGTGGAGGACTGGAGACCATGCCATGCTAGCACCAGATGAAGGAACTGGTGATGTTTTGTTCCATTTAATTCAACAAACATTTATTAAGCATTTATTATGTGTAGACTACTGTGCTAGATACTGGGGATACAAACAGAAAAACCAACAATCCCTGCCCTCAAGGAGCTTCCATACTGAGGAGAGATAGTTTACAGGGAAATAATAAGTATACAGAAAAGCAAATTAATATGTGGAAGTTCATGATGCATACATATGTATTTATATAGTATGTATGAAGAAATACAAAGGGGAGGTTGGGGAAAGCACTAACCACTGTGAGTGTGTGTGTGTGTGTGTGTGTGTGTGTATCAGGAAAGGCCTCATGTACTAGTTGCTACATGAGCTACCTGAAACTTGGAGAGCCAGGATTTCCAAGAGGCAGAAGTGAGTTCGAATATTCCAGACACAGGGGTTGGGTTTTGAGGAAAAGGTGATGAGTTCCCTTTTGTTCATATTGATGGGACATGCAAGAGGAAATTCTAGCAGGAAGGAGGTAAAGAGGGTCTGGAGCTAAGTAAGGGCTAAATGCATAGGTTAGAGAGTCATAGGAACGAAGGTGATCATCGGATCCATGAAAGCTAATTAGGTCACCAAAAGAGAGTGTACAGAGGAGAACACAGCACATGGTATTGTGGTATACCCAAATATTGGGGGCAGGACATGAATGCTGATCCAACAAAGGAAACTGAGAAGAAATAGTCAGACAGTTAGGAGGAGACTGAGGAGGGAGTAATGTCACCAAAACATAGGAGATGGTCAATAATGTCAAAGGTTGCAGAGAGGTCAAGAAGGATGAGGATTGAGAAAAAACTATTAGATTTGGCAATTAGGAGGTCATTGCTAACCTTGGAGAAAGCAATTTCAATTAAGTGGTGAGGTCAATACTTGGATTTCAAGGTTATAAAGTTTTAAGAATTTGGCTGTAAAAGAAGGGAAAAGAAATAAAGCCAAGGAAACGATATACACAATGATTACAACAATGTAAATGAAAAGAACCATTAAAAAAAATGAATGTCGCAAAATTTCAAAGAATAAGCATGGCTCTAAAGAAGAGATAGAAGACACACCTACTCCAACCCTTTGCAGATGTAGGAGGTCTATGATCGCGGCACATTGCACATATTTTTCAGACTTTTTGAATGTATTGATCAGTTTTGCTGATTTTTTTTGTCTTTAAAAATACTATTTGTTATATAGGATTACTCTGGATGAGAAAGGGAAAAGGGATAACAGAAGAAATTATAGTGTCATTAAAAAATGTCAAGACTTATTAAAAAAAATTTTTAAGAAAGAGAGAGACCAATGGATAAATGATCAAAGGATAGGAGCAAACAGTTCTCAAAAAAAATTGTGAAAGTATCGAAATGGAGATCATACTAGCACCCACCTCCCTGCATTGTTGTTAGGATCAAATGAGAAAATCTTTGTCAAATGCTCAGTGAAGTGCCGGACACATGGTAAGTGCCACATAACTGTTAGCTATTATTATTATCAAACCTATGAAAAATTATTCTAAATCACTGATAAGAAACATAAGTCAAAACAACTGTGAAGTTTAACCTCAGTAAATTGGGAATAGAATTTGTTCTAGTCAGAGGGGCTGCAAAAAGATGGGCACACTGTTGGTGGAGCTGTGAATCACTTTGGAATGATGGGGAGGGGGGAATGGCTGAACTCTTCACACCCTTTTGCCCAGAGATCTTACTCTATTAGGTGCGTACCTTCAAAGAAGTGAAAAAACAGAAAGGTCTAGCATAAAATAGTGATGGAATATTGCTGCTCTGTAAGAAATGACAAATATAGGGGGCAGCTAGGTGGCAGCTAGATGGCGCAGTGGATAGAGCTTCTGCCTTGGAGTCAGGAGGACCTGAGTTCAAATCTGGCCTCAGGCACTTGATACTTACAAGCCGTGTGACCCTGGGCAAGTCACTTAACCCTGATTGCCTCACCAAAAAGCAAAACAAAACAAAAACATAAATAATTCAGAGAAGCATGAGAAGACTTAGATGAACTAACACAGATTGAAGCAAGAAGCACCAGAAAGAAAATACGCGGATAATTACAGCAATGGAAATAGTTAAAGACCAAACACTATATAATGAAAATAACCGCGCTCAGCCTCTGAAGAGAGCTGACAAAGTGTGCTTCCCTCTTTTCTTTGCAGAGGTGGGGAACCACGGGAATGGAATATTTCCTTGGCTCTCAGATACAATGTTTCCTTTGGTCTTGCTCAACTGCTTTTTCTCCCTGCACTTAAAATATTCTATTACCAGAGATGGCTTGATAGGGAAAAGAAAAGAATATTTTTAGGAAAAAAAAAAGGTGACCATCAAAACGAAAAATAAGATTTTGTAAAAGGCAAAGGATGAAAAACAGAACATTTCAGGATACATGATAAGTGTCCTGAAGTATTTGATGGGTTATCATGAGGAGAAGTACATGAATCCTGCTTGGACCCAGATGGCAAAATTAGCAAAAATGGAAGTTGCAGAGAAAGAAATGTAGGCTTTGTCTACAAGCTTCCTAACAACAAGGATTAGTCCCAAAGTGGAAAAGCAGTCTAGGAATAGGGTGGAGGTATGTTGTAGAGGCTATCATGTTTGGGTATGAGTTGGATCCAATATTTCTGAGGCCCCTTCCAACTCTGGGATTTTTATCCCCAACTCAGCTTAAAGAGAGGTTTCTCTTGTGGCAAGCCTTCAGCTCCAGTCTTGGCCCTCTCTGAGCTTCAGTGCTTCTCTTAACCTGTTCAGGCCACATTTTGGCATTTATCTTTAGTTACCTGACCCTGTTTCCATTTCCTATACATTGTTTTTTTTAAGTGAGGCAATTGGGGTTATTAAATGACTTGCCCAGAGTCACACAGCTAGGCAGTATTATGTGCCTGAAGCCAGATTTGAACTCAGGTCCTCCTGACTCTAGGACCAGTGCTCTATCCACTGTGCCACCAAGCTGCCCCCATTTCCTATACATCTTAAAAAAACAAACCACATAACCACGTTGTTCTCCTTGGAAGATCCTTCTCTTCCTCATCAGAACTGTCTAATCAGAGCTTTCCATTCCTCTGGGGACAACTTCCCCTGCAGAATTGTAGAGCAGGGAATCCTATCCTTTCATCTTTCTGCCCAAATCAGATGATGTCCACTATCCATGGCAATCTCTAGAACAGGGTTGGGGAACCTGCGGCCTCAAGGCTACATGTGGCCCTCTAGGTCTTCAGTGCAGCCTTCGACTGAATCCAAACTTGGTCCAAAAGGCTGCCCTTGAGGACCTAGAGGGCCTCATGTGGCCTCGAGGCTGCAGGTTCCCCACCCCTGCTCTAGCAGGATAACCCCCTCCCAAGGCTGTCGTCATTTCTACATGACAGCTGGTTCTTCGTGAGTCAGACGGAGTCCAGAATAGGAGCTTCCCCTTTTCTCTACCTTTTGACGAGGCAAGGCAAGGGTTTACTCGCTACTTTGCTCTGGGCAGACAGCTCCCCAGCAGAGGTGCTGTGAATTGTTTTCTTCCATCACTCCCACAGCATGCTTCCTTACCAGGTTATTTATCTGTTTCCCACATGTAGCCATCTTCTGGCCAGGTGATCTTAAGTGTACTGTCCTGACAAATACCATGTGTTTATCTTTTCATTGAGTCAGCTTGGTGGCACAGTGGATGGAACTCTGGGTCTGCAGTTACTAAGTCCTGAGCTCAAATCGGGCCTAAGACACTTAGACTACCTATGTGAGCCTGGGCAAGTCACTTAACGCCCATCTGCCTCAGTTTCTTCAACTGTAAAATTATAATAGCACCTATCTCCTAGAGTTGCGATGTGTATATACATATATAAAATATGTGAGTATATATACACATATATCATACATACATGTGATATTTATAAAGCACCTGGCACATAGTAGGCGCTTAATTGTTCTCCCTTCCCTCTTCCCCCATTGAACTTCACCCAAATGCTCTCCACTATGACTCCCATCCCCCTCTCCCCCAACTGGGGATTCCCTCCCTTAAGATAGCTTAACAATGCTCTTCCTCAGCAGTCCACTTTCTCTAAGGTATTAAGCCCTGTAATCTGCTCCATTGGGGCACCCCCATCCTTCCGTAGCTCTATTTCTATATATAGCTCTATAAGTTACAGCAGAACCCAGTGATACCTCTCTCTGCAAGGCAGCCTTTCCTCCGTGGGTTACAGTGTCTGGTTGCCCATGGATATTACAGTGCTGAGTGTTGCCCCTCTTGGATTTTGTCTCCAGTGCATGAAGGCGTCTTTGCACCGAGTGCCCTTCTCTTGTGCCAGCTGTTGTGTGATAGCTGACTTGGCACCTAGATGGGCAGTTCCTCCCCTCTTAGTTTTCTGTTTAAAACCCACTAGGTCAGATATCACCACTGCCCCTGTGACAGGTCCAGAGAGCCTGGAGCCCAGGATGCGTAACACACACTTTATTTATATGTGTACATATGTATACAACCCACTGTACAATCTGGTGCCGCCCTCCAGTCCTATTTACAAAGGTCCGGAGGTGGGGCAGTGTCAGGGCCCGCCTTCAGTTCACTGACCCCTTCTTGGCCAGGCCTGGGCCGGGCACAGGCTCGGTAGGGAGGCGGGTAAGCAGCCCTAACTCACTCTTAGGGCCTGGGAGAGCTGGGATAGGAAGGGCAGCAGGGACTTGTGGATGCCCTGGGTCAGAGCCAGGCCCATTCCTAGCGGAAGGTGGGGATGGAGCAGGGGCAGAGCCTGGGGGCTCCGGAGAGAGTTTGGGAGAGATGGATTTCGTTCGGGGCAAGCTCAGTGTGGTTCTTTCTTCTACCACCTCCAGGACCCAACGCTCCTTGGCCACCCTCCCTCCGGGGGCCTCTGGGGGAGGCCTACTGATCTCAGACTTGGGCTCCACAACAATGGGGACAGGGGGCAGGTCACTGCCTGGGCCTCCCCGTGGGGAGGTGGCTGCCTCACTGGCACTGCTGCGTCTGCCCACCTCGTACTCTTGCACTGGGCTCAGGGCTGCCTTGGCCAAGGCCCGGGCCGCCCCACCTGCATCTTCTGTCTGCACCCCCTGGTGCCTTGTGCCTGCCCCTTCTCGGTCCAGAGTCCGGCCTGGGGGTGGTGCCCTGGTTGGGCAGCCAGGAGGCATGCAGCCCCCTGACCATGGGGGCTCCCCCCTACTGCTGCCCACTTCCCTTTCCTTGCGGGAAGACCCTTCAGGTTCTGGGACTTTGCCTGGACCAGGAGGTCCCGGACCAGCAGCTGGCTTTTCTTCCTTGGGACCATCACCCCCCCGTGGCCCAGCTAGGAGCGGGTCTCCCCCACCCAGACTCAGGGGTGACTCTTGGCGGCCCAGTCGCCTCATAGGTGGGGGGCGCTGGGCCCCAGGCCCTTCAGCAGCAGCAGATGCAGGGCCTGTCTCGCCCTCAGCCTCAGCAAGGCTATGCAATGCCAGCTCTCCATGGAAGTCCTTGCGGAAATCAGGGTGCCCCACCTCCAGACTGTGCTTACGCAGCGCACCTTTCTTGTCAGTGCCCAACGGGCAGCCCAGCTTCTCAGCAGATTGGACCCTCTTAAGAAGTGGGGAGCGGGGGGGCTCGGCACTCTTAGGGCGTGGGCGCACCACAGGTGGAGACGAGTGTAACTTGGCGGGGAAGCTTTGGGTGGTGTGGGAGCTGCCCACAGTGTGGCCAGGCAGCGGGGGTGGAGATGACTGCGTGGGTGAGGGCGTGTGTGCCAGTGGGGACAGGGGAATGTTGCCAGCTGACTTGCAGCGGGCGGAGCGGTACTGCCGGTGCAGCTTCGGGGACAGGCCGTGAAGAGTGCTAGGCCGGATGTGGTGGGACGAAGAGGCTGGGGAGTTGGGGGTGCTGGAAGCCGGGGAGCTGCTTTGAGAAGAGGCACCTGCAGGAGAGGGAAGAAATTGTGGAGGGGAGCCTGGTGAGTCCACGGCCCAGGGTCCCTGCCACCCCCGTTCCCAGTCGTCCTCGGCCATGGGGAGGCATACCTAGGTAGGCCGAATCAGGCGTGGAGCGGTAACTGTGTGTGGGAGAGCGGGCAGGTAGGCCATGGGTTGGGGACCCAGGGAGGCTGTCGCTGGAGGACAGGGATCGGTTAAGAGAGGAGAGGGAGCGGCTTGTGTGAAGGAGGTTGGACTGCTTGGTGATCTTGCGGAACAGAGAGCTGCGCTTCCTGTGGGCAGAAGAGAAGGGAGTGGAAAGGCCAGGCCTGGGCCTGCGGCCCCAGAGCTACCCCTATTCCCACACAACACAATTAAAGATTATCTAATGCCCTCGTTTTACAGAAAGGGAAACTGAGGCTTAAAGAGGGGACTGATGATTTGTGCAGGGTCACAGCGATGAGACAGTGGACCCGTCTGGCTCCACCCCCCACCCTGCTCTGTGCGCCTACCCCCCTCTCCCCCAGCTGTTCTGACTCCTCAGGGCTTTGGCAGAGGACCCCTACCTCTCTTGACCCTCCTTTGCTGCTGGCCTCTTATTCCTCCTGGCCATCTTGGCCTTGTAGCTGCTGCGCCGGGCAGGCCCAATGCGGATGGAAGTGTTCTCAAAAGGCGTGGTCGTCACAGCCACTTTGTTCCCACTCTGCAGATGCCAGGGCAAAAAGGGCACAGCTGGAGATCCTCTGGAATACGTACCACTCTGGGGTACCCTATTCCCCCCTCCTTCTCCTGAGTCTCCTCCCCTATCCCATGGGAGCCCCCTCCTTTAGGGGGCCTTTCGTTTGGACCACACCAGCTCCTCCCCCATCTCTTCATCTCCCTGGGGGTGCCCAGCCCCTCAACACCCTTCTTTCCTCCTTCCCAGATCCTGACCTTGAGGATTAGCTCCACCACCTCTGGGTGCACCATCCCATGCACAGGCTCCCCATTGACATGGGTGATGAGGTCCCCTGCACAGAGTCCAGCCTCCTGCGCAGGTCCTCCCTCTTCCACGTGCTGTCAGGGGTGGGGGACAACAAATAGTTATTGGAATCTCCCTTCCGCCCCGTAGGTTTTATCAGGCCCTACCCACAGTGGGGCAGTGGGGCAGTGGGGCAGGTGACCTGGTGGCTGTCCCTGTTGGGAGGCAGCCAGAAGCCACAGCCACCCCCCGAGTCCCACATAGAGCGATCAGAACAACTCTCGTTTCTAGGGCCCTCTGAGATGTAATGAGCATTCTCCTCGCAAGTACGGTATAGTAGAATGAACACTGTCTTTATCATCTGAGCCCTGGGTCTGTCCTCGCCATGCATCCACTTACCATGCACGTGTCCCTGAGTAGGCCATTTTACTGCTCTCAGGCACAGTTTCCTCATTTGCAAAATGAGGGTGTTGGACCAGTGACCTCTAAGGTCCCTTCCAGCTCAGCAGCCTATGACCTTATGATAAAAGCCCTGTGGGGACGGGGGCACAAGAAGTATGAACCTCATTTTACTGGTGAGGAAACTAACGTGCAGAGAGACCGTGACTGGCCCAAGGTCCCATGGCTGGTACACTGGACCTAACCCTCGCTCTTCTCTCTCTAGGTTCTGCCCTTGCCCACTACTCCAAACCAGCAGCAGCAGGCTGTGTTAGATGAGCGGGAAGCAGAGGGGAGTTCCGGGAAGGATCAACTCTTTCCCAAGTGATCATTACCACCCCCACCCGGCTCCCTGCCCTCGTAGGCCAGACACTCACCCATACAATGTGGTGCACACTATAAACATCTGAGTCACCCATGTAGACACGGATAGCCCTGAGGGTGAAGCCGTACTTCTTGCCCGAGCGTTGGATAGTGATGGGGGAACGGAGAGCACTGACGGCAGGGGAGTAGTCACGGCTGGGAGATGAGTCCCTCGATGATGGGTTGGAAGAAAGTGACCGAGGGGACATAGGACTGGCCAGGGGAGAGCTGCCATGCTGGTCTACTGCGGACACGGGGATTGTGGGTGGTCAGCAAATGGTCGACACCATGAGGGAGACTGTCCTGCCATGCCAGGGGGTTCTGTTCTATCCTCGCCCTCCCAATGCCAGGACCTAGCCCTGGAGGCCAGCCCCCTGAGATTACCTGTGGGGATCATGACAGACAGAGCAGTGGCAGAGGCTGACTTGATGACCTTGCCCCCAGGACGTGAGGGCCGCTTCTCCGCAGGCTCTCCAGAGATCTGCTGTTGGTGCCTTGCCCGTCGAAGGACCAGGTCATTTGTGGCCTTGGGGGTTGATGGGTCTCCATCTTTAGGGGGTAGGACCAATTCACCTGGTTGGAAGCAATGGCCACTACAGCTCCCACAACTGCAGTGCCTTAAGGTTGCCAAGCACTCTCCTCACAACAACTCTGGGAGCTAGGGAATAGATTAATGTTCCATATTTATAAGTAATAAAATGGAGCCGTAGAAAGGTCCAGAGGCTTATCCAAGGTCAAAAGCTTGTGTGAGAACTGGGATTTGAAACCAGGTCTCTTGACTGCAGTCCAGATATCTTTTTATTACACCTTTAAGGGACAGTGTGGTGGAAGGGGGATGGAGAGAAAGGGGAAGAAGAAAACACTGTGACCCAATTGGCACCATCTTGAGAGGAAAAACTGCTCCCCTCTCAAGGAATTGGAAGCAGGGGATGAACCTGAATCCGGAGGCAAAGAGAGAAGTCAAGGGGGCTGCTAGGTGGCGCAGTGCATAGAGCTCCAGCCTTGGAGTCAGGAGGACCTGAGTTCAAATTCAGCCTCAGACACTTGACACTTACTAGCTGTGTGACCCCTGAGCGAGTCACTGAACCCCAGTTGCCTCGCCAAAAAAACAAAAGAGAGAGAAGTCATTCCCAGGACCCTTAGGATCACAGGATTTAGAACTGAAAGGAATCTCCGAGATGATCTAATCCAACTCTCTCATTTACAGAGAAGGGAACAGACCCAGAATGAGGAAGGGATTTGCACAAGGTCATCTAGCTAGGAAGAAGCTGAGCCCTTCTGCTGGGGGAAGGGATTAAACATTGGTTAAGCACCTACTATGTGCCAGATGCTGTGTGAAACATTTTACAAATATTATCTCATTTGATCCTCACAACAACCCTGGGAGAGGGGTGTTCTTCTCCCCATTTTACAGTTGAGGAAACTGAGCTGACAGAGGTTAAGTGATTTGTTCAGAATCTCACAGCTGGATTTGAACTCAAGTCTTTTGATTTCAGGCCCAGTGCTCAATTCCCTTTGCCAGCAGCCACCTGGGGAAAGACAAAAGTGCACACTTACCAGGCTCTGAGTCTCCAGTGCTGGGGGTGCTGTCCCCTGCAATTCCGTCCTTGGGGGCTCTGCTGTCTAGACTCCCAGGGGGATCAGAGCTAGGCCGGGGAGGCCTCTGCACCCTCCCTTCATCCTCATCCTCCTGGGGAGCACTAAACCGGCTGGGCTCCAGGAGCGCTGAAAAGCGGCGGCGCGCACCCAGTGGGGGACTGGCCTCCCCCTCCAGGAAGGATGACTCAGAGGCTGACAGGCGTTTGCTAGGGTAGGAAGGGCCAGGGCAGTCAGAGGCAATATTTGGACTCAGTCAAAGACCTCCCAGTTCTAAGTTGTTCCTACGTCCCAACATGGAGAAGAGAACCCAGAGGATGCCCCCGTCCTGCTCAACCCCACAGCCCCTAGCCTTCTTCCTGCTCTGGATCCCATGCCGATCTTCCAGCCCAACCTCTGCACAGCCCCTTGCCCCCCGTCCCCAGCCCAAGGTTCTGCCCCAGCTCACATCTCAGGGGACCCCCCCCTCCAACTCTTGTCGCGCAGGGTGAGGCCGCCCAGCCCCTCCCGCTTGCTGGCTGCCTTCTCCTCTTGGCTCTTGGTGCCAGCTTCCCGCTTGCCACTTGTGGGAGGTTTGGGCTCATGTTGGGACAGCTGTTCCATGCTGCTGTATACCTGGCAGGGACGATGGGTCGGCCCTCAGGATGGAGTCCTGGGTTTTTGCCCCCAAGCCCCGGCTGTGAGTACAGAAGGCAGCCCTGGAGGAGCTCCCACCTGCCCCAGGCACAGTGACGGCCCCTCCCCCATCTCCTGCCTTGGGGGAGGGGAGCTTACTTTGCTGAATCGGGGAGAGCAGGAAGAGAATTGGCGGATTTCCACAGGCTCATCCTCTGTTGTGTCATCTTCGTCATAGGAGTTGACGTGATGATACCTGTCGGAGCGGGCTGGGGGCCACACAAGTATTGGGGGCATGCTGGGGAGGCAGGGGCAGCTCCTCCCTAGCCCTGTGCCCTTGGGGTGAGGGGGGCCCCCTCCCCCCTCCCTCAGGTCCCAAATGGACATGTCCAGAGAGTGGCTTGGTCTGGGAACTCACTGTCAAAGTAGCTAGTGTCATCCTCTGACTCCAGGTTGGGGATGAACTCTGCCTTCTGCCGCAATAGGCCAGTCCAGTCCAGCTCTCGGAAGAAGCTGTGCTCCTTCACTTCAAATGCACCACCTGGGGTGGGGGTTGACAGTAGGCCCTAGGCAGGGGGCCTAAGGGCTGTCCAGGCCTTAAGGGGGACACCCGATGCCAGGCAGCCCTCCTTACCTGCACCCAGGCGCACCAAAGGGTTGGTCTGTAAGAGGCAGGATATAAGGAGCTGGGCATCAGCAGGCAAGGCCTCCTCCCCCTCAGGCCACAGAATGTCATCTGCAAGGAAAGGAGGGGAGGGATGAGGGAAGAAAGCAAAGAGTGGGGAGAGAAGGAAGGGGAAGGAAACAAACTCTTGGGACCCACAGCATCGGCAAGGCCAGTGAAATTCCATCACATCCTATTGGTGGGATTAAGTCCAATGGTGTCAGGAAAGGGTGAGCTTGGCCAAAGTCCATGAGCCTCTTCAGCCCTGGCTCCCCCATTGTCCATGGGCTCACCCTCTGGACACAGCCTGGGATTACTCTGTATTTAATCTGCAAACATGCTGCACCACCCCTCCCTGTAGCATCCTCCCCTTTGTCAAGGCAGGGACCCTTTCGTTTTGATCTTTGACCCCGGCCTCTAGCACAGTGTCTTGCACATAAGGTGCTCAGGTTTGTTAAATGAATGTGAGCATAAGTGACTGCCCACGTGGACCAAGGAGGGGCGACCAGAGGCCAATTGGTAGGACAATGGACAGGCACACGCACCACTGATGACCTGCCCAAACAACTCCTCGGGGGTGTCTCCAAAGAAGGGCACACAGCCCACCAGGAACTCATAGAGGATGATGCCCATGGCCCACCAGTCCACAGGCTTCCCGTAGCCCTGACGCAGGATCACCTCGGGTGCGATATACTCAGGTGTCCCACATACCTGTGTGAAGACCATCAGCTCCCTGGCTCTGTGCCTCCTGGGCCCCAGCCATGATCCCCAAGTCAGACCCTTCCCATGCAAAGCCCTGCTGCCACCTCCTCCCACCTGCTTATCCAGGAACTCTCGGGCATCCTTCTCGATGTGACCCTCATACAGGTTGGTGGTGAGGCTCATCAGGCCCATCTTGGAGAGGCCGAAGTCTGTCAGCTTGATGTGGCCCATGGAGGTGATGAGGAGGCTGGGGGCATGGGGGCACCTCAGAGATACCAAGCCCCATCCCACCCCACCTGGCATAGCCTCAGTGAGAGGCATTGCAAGGAGACAGATGCCTCCCACAGGCCCTCTCAGTGCCCACCCCCTGCCCAAGCCCATGGGCACAAACCTCTTCCCACTGTGGACCTTGACATGCCAATGAGGACTAGGGACTGGCTGGGATGGGAAGCTGGGGACTATCCATGATTGGAGCTGGGGAGCAGTGAGTAGCAGGATATGAATAAGGGAGAATAAGGGGACAGGACAGGAACAGTCAATAGGGAGTATGGATATTTGAGAATTTAGGGGGAGTTGAAAATAACTGGGCAGGGATTTAGGAGGTGGGAAAAGAGGGGGAGTGTTGGAGGAGTGGCAAATGGGGGTAGGGCAAAAGGAATTGAGGGGTAGGTGAAATCCAGGGGTATGGGGGACCTAGGGGGAGGGAGAGCCCCTGGGAATCTGGGATTTTGGAGAGTGAGGGAGTGGAGGCCTGGTACAGGGTGGGGCCAGTGGGAGGTGGGGGGCAGGAGGGGGTCCCCTACTTGTCAGGCTTGAGGTCTCGGTGCACGATGCCATAGTTGTGCAAGTACTCCAGCGCCAGCACTGTCTCTGCGAAGTACATCCTCGCCATCTCCACAGGCAGGGCCCCAATGTTCTTAAGCAGCGTGGCACAATCACCTCCTATAAGGAAGGGCCCTCTGTGTCTGGGGCAGGGAGGGCAGGGCCAACCTCCCTTTCTCACTATCCCCACAGCTTGTTCAATAGCTGCCTTTTCCTGTCTTATGAATCCCAACCTTCTGGGCATTGCATGCCTCTGTGCCTGCATCTCATCACATCTGTGCACATGGCATAGGGCCGTGTCTCAAAATGATAAGGGCCACATCTGATCTGGGTGGCTCCCTTCAGCAGGGCCCTGCCTACAAGACAGGGCTCCCAACTTCACCCTCCTCTCTGTTCCCTCAGCAGATGACCTTAGCTCCCCACTTTACTGAGGAGATTGAGGCCATCGGTTGGAGAGACCACTTTTTCTCTCATCTAGAGCCCTACGTCCTCATCAATCTCTCATCTTTTGCTCCAGTCTCATAGGATGAGCTGGCTCTTCTTTCCAAGACTACTCTTTATACTTGTGCCCTTAAGCCCTCCCGCTCTCATATCCTTCAGGAGTGTGCCCCTATACAAATTCCACTTCTCTCTCAACTACCATCTCTCCCTGTATGTTGGCTCCATTCCCACTGCCTGCAACATGCCCATATTCCTCTATTCTGAAAACAAAAACAAAACAAAACACCTTTCTTTGACACTGTAGCTTCCTCTAATTAGCATCCTCTGTCCTCCCTCATCACTGACAAACTCCTAGAAAGAGCAGTTTACACTCCCTGACTCTATTTCTCCTCCACACGTTCACTTTGCAGACCCTTGCAATCTGATTTCACTCTGCATTTCACACTGCAATCACTCAACTGAAACTGCTCTCAACCATCAGCATCTCTCTCTCTCTCTCTATCCCCCCTCCCCCCCCCTCTCTCTCCTTCCTCCCTCCTTTTCTTTCCTTCTCTGCCTCTCATTCTCCCCCTCCTTCCCTCTCTGTCTCTCATTCCATCTCTGCCTGTCATTGTATCTCTTTGTCTCCTCCGAATCTGTCTCTGTCTCTCTTTAACTAATGACCTATTAATAGCTAAATCTGCTGGCATTTTCTCAGTCATGGAAGGACAGTCTGAGTGCTAAAGGCATTTGGTAGCTATTTAGTTCAACTCGTGCCTGAACCAAAACACCTTCTACAATGTGCTCAACGAGTGGTCATCCAAGCTTGCTTACAAAGCTGTAGTGAGGCAGGATCCACCGCCTCGCCCCACCGGCAGGCCGTCCCACTGCGGGACAGCTCCAAGCCAGCTTTTCCTGGTACCCAGCCTCAATTGGTCCCTTTGCTCCTCCTTCTGTCCTCTGGGGCCGAGGAATATGAATCTCTCTTCCCCAACAACATCCTTCAAAGACTGGAAGACAACTGCCAAGTCCACCCCCCATACGCACACACAGAAACACCCCATCTTCTCTTCTCCAGGATAGAAATTCTCGGTTGTGTCAACTAATCCTCAAATATCAGGAACTTTAGGGTCTTCATCATCTTGCCTACCCTCTTCTGGATACTACCCATCTTTCCCTTCCCAAAATGTTGCAGACCTCAATCCAGCGCTCCAGCTGTAGTCTGCTCAGGATTGGGCACTGATCACAGTTACAGACCATCACTGCTTTACCCTGGATGCCGGCTCTCTCTTAAGGCAGCCTCAGATTGCCTTAGCTTTCTTGGCTGCCAGATCACCCTGTTGGCTCATATTCAGCTTGTAGTCTATTAAACTCCCAGACCTTTTTTTTTTTCCCCATGAGCTGCTATCTAACCCGTCCCTCCCCATCTGGTTCTTGTGAAGTTGATTTCTTGAACCCAACTACCAGACTTGACGTTTATCTCAAATTCCACCCTATTAGATATGGCCCAATGTCCAAGCCTCTCAAGCTCCTTTTGTATCCTGTCATCCACTGTGTCACGCACAGTGACATTCCCTCCACGCTCTGTATCACCTACAAATTTCATAGAATCATAGATGTCTTTCTAGAAGTCATTGATAAGCATGCTGCCTAATCTGTTTTCTAAATCTGTGATAGAATAATTCAATAGATAGACTGTAAGTTCCATGAGGGCAAGGAACATTTCACTTTTGTCGTGGTATCTCTAGAGCCTAGCAGAGAACCTGGCACAAAGTAGTGCACAGGGCCAAGCACAGAGCACTAAGGTATCCCACTGGAGACCTCCTTCCGAGGTGACATCAAAGTAATAATGATTACCCTTTGACTGTGGTCATTTACCCACATCTGAATTCACCTAATTAGTCACTGTCTACTCCACAGCTACCCATCTTTTCCATGAGAATATCATGAAAGACTATCAAGTGCTTTGCTAAAATCTAGATAAATTTTATCTAACCTATTCAAAAAGGAAACAAGGTTAGTCCAATATGACTTATTCTTGTTGAAGTCATGTTGCTCTCTGTGATCACTGACTTTTCTGGATTTCATTAAACATGCCTTTGGTGGTACCTTCTAGAAATTTGCCTGAAATAGAGGGAAAGCTCACTGACCTATAGTTCACAGATTTCAACGTTGTTGTTGTTTTAATTGGGCTATTTGCCCTTCTCCAATTCCATGGTGCCCTTCTTTTCTCCATCATCTTTCTCCACCCTTCTCCATCTCCACAATCACTGACAGTATCCCAGCAATCACATCTGCCAGTTCTTTCAGTTTTCCAGAAAGTGGCTTGTCTGGGCCAGCTAAAGAGACCTCATCATCATCTCTCTTAACTATTTCTGCACCTATCTTGCCTTTTTCTCAGCTTCTCATGGCCTTTATCATCCCTTGCTATACTATTAAGGGAAGCTAGGTGGTGCAGTGGATAGAGTATTGGGCCTGGAGTCAGGAAGACCTGTGTTCAAATACTGTCTCAGACACTTACTAGCTGTGTGACCCCGAGAAAGTCATTTAATCCTGTTTGCCTCAGTTTCCTCATTTGCAAAATGAGCTGGAGAAGGAAATGGCAAACTACTCCAGTATCTCTGCCAAGAAAACTCCAAATGGGGTCACAAAGAGTTGGACGCAATTGAACAACAGCCTGGACTACTGTAATAACCTGTGTCTAAATATCTTCCAGCTCTACTCCATCCTTCACAAAGTTGATCGTTTTCTGCTCAAAAACAGGGGCTCCCTATGGCCTAGAAGACAAAGGACAAATTCCTTAGCCTGACATCTAAGGCCTTCTACAACTTGGCTTTATCTAATCTTTTTTTATTTTTACTTCCCTAGCCTATGAGCATTCTTGCAGGGAATTCTCCATGCCTGGAATAGTGTGGCCCCCTCTCTTCATCTCCACCTTGTCATCCTTCAAATTCCAGCTCAGAGGCCCCCTCTCCTAGGAAGCCTTCCTTCTCTGATGACTTTGGATGACAGTAAGCTGCTCTCCCTTCTCAAGTTTTCCTAGAGCCTTTTTTCCAGATTTCTACATCACTTCTGATCTCAGTTTAGCTTGTCTTACTTGTGCATTGGGCCCTTCCCCTCCGCTGGCCTGTCAGCTCCTTAGGGCTAGTGTCTATGTAATTTCTCATTTTTGTATCCCCAGCACTGAGCACAGCTCTTTGCACACAGGAGATAATTAATACATGTTTGTTGATTTGAGTTAAATGGTCTTGCCTTGGCTGGTGGCCAGTGACCACTTCTGGCCTACCTTCCACATATTCCATGACCATGCAGAGGTGGCGCTTGGTCTCAAAGGAGCAGAACATGCTGACGACAAAGGGGTTCTCAGCAAAGGTGAGGATGTCGCGCTCCACGAACGCCTGCTGGATCTGGTTGCGAAGGATCAGGTTCTGCTTGTTGATCTTCTTCATGGCAAAGCGCTGGCGTGTCTCTCGGTGCCTTACCAAGTACACAGCCCTGCGGGGGGGGGCACGACTAGCATCCCTTCTATCCTCCCCCCCACCCCCGGCCCCAGCTTCCTCCTCTCTGGCCTCCTCCCCTTTCCCCACTACCTGCGTGGTCTTAGCCCTTGGCTCTTACCCATAAGCACCATTGCTGATGAGTTTGATGGTCTCAAAGTCATTCTCACCAGGGGGTTTCTTGGCCTTGGGGGTGGCACCACGCCCCTGGAAGGATGGAAAGGATCAGGGAGAAAGTGGTATCAGGGAAAAGAGAGGAGTCTCAGGCTCCTCTCAGGCTCCCCTCAGGCCCCTGCCTCTTCCAAGGATGTCACTTCTGCTTACCTCTGCAAAGTCATCCTGCTCAGGGGTGTTGGAGCCTCCACTGTCTTGGTCCTCGAGGTGAACTACATCTGGGGAAGAGTGAAGTATTAGGGAAGGAGTCCAGTTTCCTGGATCACTCTCCCTAAAACCTACCCTTTGTATATGCTAGGGTGAGGGTAGGGCAGGTTGGAGGGGGTCAGATCTCCCTTAGGAATCCATATCATCCAGTTAAGGCCCCTGGATACCCAAATCCCATTATTTTTCACCCCTACTCTAACAGAAGTGGGTGGTCCCCCCAGAGCCAGCACCCTGACTAGACTGAGCACCTGGAAAGGGATCTCGGGTGAGGCCAAGCTGGCTGATGATGTAGCGAGGAATATCTGTCTTCACCAGGTGGCCTTCTTTGGCATGGTCCTCGGCTGCTTCCAATAAGTGGTAAAATTCCTCTGGGTTAAATTCCTGAGGGCAAAAGGAAAGCTGGGCACTAAGAGAGGAGGGTATGACACCAGACTCCCTCACTGCTCAGGAGACCAGTCAAGAGCAAGGTCATGGGGTGATCCCGCACAGAAGCATCCAATTCAAGCCTCCCAGTCCAAAGGCTAGCCCCACCCTTATCCCTGCATCAGACAGAACAGAGTCCATCCCCTCTGACTGGCTCCACTCCCTCCTCTGCCCTATTCATCAGGACTTCTCCCCAGGCCTCCACCCTTGGATCCTCCCAGCTCCCACCCCCTTGCAGACCCTTCCCTCACCAGACACTCCAACAGCCGGGCTGGGCGAGAGATGATGATGAGCAGTTTCTTCACTAGCTGAGTGACAAAGGCAACTTCCAGGCTTTCTGAGCGTTCATAAGCCTGAGGGAAGAGGGAGGAGAAGCAGGGCTAGAAAGGCCTAGTAGGGGAGAATTGGAATTGGGACAGGGAAGACAGGGCAAGGCTGGCCTAAGGGATAGGAGAGTGAAAGGGAATGAGGACACTCAGGGACATGAGAACATGAGGATATAAGGACAGCTAGAGCTGGACTAACAAGGTGAGAAGGGGAAGGTCTGGGAATAGAGAAGCCAGGGAGCAGGAGGAATGGGCTCAGGCCCCAGGGTTCTCCCCAACCACACTCCTGCTCTTACATCCTGTAGCAGCTTTTCCAGGTTCTCCTGCAGCTCATAGAAGTAGACAGTGGTGATGAGGCCGTCATGGGACTTAGCCAAGCAGTCTCGGGCAAGCTCTATGATCTGGTGATGGATAAAGCTGAGGACGCCATCGGCCAGCGGGAGCACGCTCTCAGGCTCAAAGGATCGAGTAAAGTCTCGAAGCTTCTCCTCCATCTGTGCCGTAGCCTGCAGGGCAGGGCAAGAGACTGCTTTGAGGTCAGGTACTGGAGGCTATCAGCAGCAGCAACCAGAGTGAGAGCTTTAGTAGGCTTGGTCCTTATGGGAACAGGCTTCAGGGTCATGCCTGAAAGGACTCTGGGGTGAGGAGTCTGAGGAAGGGACACTCAAGGACTTGGGAAAGTAAGGGTACAGGACTTAAGGCTGTAAAAAAAAAAACCCTTGGAAAGCAGCTAACACAACCCCTCCTTTTATAGAGGAGTAGATTTGGGTCCGGAGGGGAAGTGAAGTCACAGCCCAAGGTCACACAGCAAGTAGCTGAGCCTGAATTAGAATCCTCTAGTCTTCTGATTCAGTCTTCTTCCCACCACACCAAATGTTCTCATGTGAAATGAACGACCTGAGGCTGGG
Organism: Vombatus ursinus; assembly: GCF_900497805.2. Classification (NCBI taxonomy): domain Eukaryota; kingdom Metazoa; phylum Chordata; class Mammalia; order Diprotodontia; family Vombatidae; genus Vombatus; species Vombatus ursinus. The sequence goes on along the minus strand of NW_020948951.1, from coordinate 1,360,012 downwards.
AACTGATGGATGGGAATCTGGAGTGAGGGTCTTGGCAAGGGCATTGGGGCCTATGTCAGGGGTGAGGATGGGGGCATGGTGGTGGGGGCACAGCATGCCAGTCTCTTCCTGGGATCTAGTGCCATTTCTTGGAGAAAAGGCCTGCAGTGGCACAAAATGACCACTAGAGGGTGCTTGAAACTAACAGGCAAGACCAAGTGCCTTGGTAAGGTGGAGCAAGGCTACTGGCCAAGCTCTGGGGCAGGCAGCAGCTGGAAGCTGCTCGGGGGCCTCACCTTGGGAAATCTCTCCTTGTACACATGGTTCATCATCACGATCTCATTGTCGTAGGAGGAAGGGGAACGGCCAGGGCTGCAGGGAGAGGACATCTCATTCAACCTGTCTCTGAACAGGACCTTTCCCTCTCCAGCCCATCCATCTCCTCTCTCACTGCCCCCTTCTGGGTCTCTGTGCTTCCTCATCAGGAAATGCCAGCTCATCCCTAGCCCAGGTCCTGACCCTGCCCAGGAAGGGAGTCCCAGGAGAGCTGGCCTGACCTGAGGCTTCGGGAGCGGGGCCGAGCAGCGGGTGAGCGACGGCCCCCATCCTCATCTGGGATGCTTTCTGTGCTGCCAAAGTGCTTGGACAGGAAGTGCAGCTCATCCACCGTGGGCTGATAAGGGAGCTGATGAAGCCGCTCTTGGGAGGAGCAGGACGACTGGGAAGCCAATGGGAGAATAAGGTAGAGAGAAGGGCAGAAGACTTAGAGCCATAAGTCCCCTTCCCCTGTATACCTGCCCCACCCTCTGGACACCAAGTGCCATAGGCCAAAGTCAGGGATCACCAAGGGCAGAGAGCTAGACACAGAGGCCAGAGGCCCAGAAAGAGGCTCTTAGGGAAGGGCTAGAGCTATATTTTTTATAGTAGAGATGCTTGAAGCCTGGGAGGATGGTTATATGGTGGACCCTGTTGATAGAAAGATCCACAGTAAAACTGGGGATGGGGCAGAGAATGTGGGGAAAAGAAAGAGAAGAAGTGAATAAAGAAAGCTGGTGGGGATCGCTGGAGTCTCTTGCCTCCAGCCGATACTTTCCTCACTTACAGAGACTGTGGAGCTGGGCGTGTTGGTGCCATAGCCAGAGGAGGGGAGGGAAGCCAGAGACCAGCGGCGTCCATCTGCCCTGGAAACCAACCCACAAAAGCCTCAGAAGCAGCTGGGAGAGTGTTTCTCCCTTTCCATCCCTTTACACACACACACACACACACACACATATACACCTTTGCACCTTCCCCAGCAGTCTCTATGGGTATCTCCAGGATGCATACCACCCCTCAGGAGACAAGACTGCTCCAGAGTCCCTGACCCAAACCCAGAGGCAGGAACAGGATACGGTGGGAAGGGAATGTGAGGCAAGGCAAGAGGATACAGAGAAAAAGGAGAGAGAAGACTGGGGAGATGGTGATGAAGAATGGAGGAGAGTAAATAAAAGGAAGAAAAATGGAGGGGAATCTAGGGAAAGGGAGAAGACTTGGAGAAGAAGATTGAGGAAGGGAAGAGGCAAGAAAATGGGAGGGGAAGACTGATTAAGGGACAAGGAAATGAAGAAGAAAAGAAATTAAGACTATATTAGGGGAAGTAAAAAGGGAAGGAGAGAAGGATGAAGAACAGTGGGAAAGGAAATTCAAGAGAAAGACACTACAGGCAAAAGAGGAGTAAAGAGAGATAAAAGGGGGAGGCCAGGTGAGGGGGGGAAATGAAGGGATGAGAATGGATGAAGGAGAAGATTGAGGGAGGAGAGAAGAAAAGGAAAAGAAGACTAGGGAAAATGAAGGGGAAGAATGAGACTGGGGAGGGGCAAGGAGTACAAGAGAGGAAGGAAAAATGAGAAAGACAAGGGAAAGGAGAAAAGGAGCAGAAGTGAGAAGGTGGCAGTGGGGAAACTAATGGTTGGGGAGAGTCACAGAGAATGGGAGAAAGAAAATAAAAGAGACCTGGGAAGGAAAGGAGGAGAGATGAGAAGGGAGGAAGACTATTAGGTAGGGGGGATGTGAGACCGTAGAAGAGGGCAGGAAGAGCAGAGGGAGACAATATACGCAAGACTCCATCCTCCTTTCCTTCTCTCCTTCTCTCTGTTTCTATCTGTCTCTGTCTCTATGTCTGTTTGTCTGTCTGGCGCTGTCTCTGTCTCTCTCTCTCCCCCTTTCTCCCCACCTCCACGTATAGTTCCTACTGTCTCCATCCCCCTACACATACAACTCATCCCCACCCCTTCCTCACTCAGTTTTCCCCACTCACTTTATACACAAGGTATATTCTAACCCTTCATGTACTCAGAGCCCCCATTCTCAGACACAGTTCTCCCTATACCGTCTCACATACATTCATACATGTGCCCCTGTCCCCTCTTGTATCCTCTCACTCACATGCCTCCATCCCTTATCTCTCCCACAGCTCCCTATTCCCCCTCATGCATCATGCTCATGCATCATGCTGTCTGCTGTCCCCCTCACCCTCACTACTATGCAGATTCCTATAAGCCCTCAAAGATAGCTATCGCTAGCTCCCTTGACCTGCACACCCACTCCCAGGTTCATTGCTACTCTCTTTTCTCTCACACACAGTCATCAACTCAGTCACCCAGGTTCGAAACCTTGGTCAACCTCAATTCTTCATTCTCCTTCATCCCTAAATCCAGTTGGTGGCCAGATCTGCTCCTTTCTCTCCAGGCCCTCATCACTTCCTGTCCAGATGTTAGACTAGCCTCCTGACAAGCCTCCCTGCCTCCAGTCTCTTCCTTCTCCAATCCATCATTCACACAGATGCCAAATTGATATTCCTAAAGTGAACATGTCACTCCTTGTCTCAAGAAACTTCACTGATGCCTTGTTACTTCTCTGACAAAATACTCACATTTCCAGCCTTTCACAGTCTAGCTTTCCAAAGCCTTCACCTTCCTATGTCTCACACACCTTTCATTCCATCCATACTGTCCCACCTGCTCTTTCTTATATCTGATGCGCCACCTCCCATCTCTGTGCCTTGGCCCAGGCTTCCCTCCTCAGCATACCCCTTGCACACTTGCCTAAGAGGCTTTCCTGTTTCCTACAGATGTTAATGCTTCTCCCTAAATTCCAATTTCTTTTATATATATGAATATAGACATAGTTGTATTTACTTATCTGGGTACATGTTGCTTCCCCCCAGTAGAATGTAAACTTCTCAAGGGCAGGGACTGTTTCAGGTTTGTCTTTGTATCTCCAGCACCTAGTACAGTGCCTGGCACACAGTAGGCACTTAATAAATGCTTGTTGACTTGATCTGAATTCATCGGTCCCATCTCCCCCATACACACACACACACACACACACACACACACACACACACGGCCTCATTCCCCCTATCCCACAACTCACATAGACACGGTCTTATTTCCTCTTTTTCAAGTACATACACATTCATACCTCAAGCCATCTCCTCTGCCTCCCTACACACATTCATTCACACACTGTCCTTTAACCCCCTTCCCCAGGAACACCTTCACATAAGGCCCTGCACTTCTCATACAGCCCCATCTTCCTTTCAGCCACAAAGAGCCCCTGTTCCTCATACACTCACACAACATATACACTCATATGCATATATAAAGCACAATTAGACCTTTACCAAACACACTCAACCCACCCTCCTCACCTATCCCCACCTCTCTCTGTTACAACCATCCCTATCTTCTCTCTCTCTCTCTCTCTCTCTTTCTCTCACTCTCTCACACACACACTCCTTTCTCTCTTTCTGTCATACACACACACACACACACACACACACATACAGGCACACACACACATACAGGCACACATATACATACCCCTCTCATCTTTTCCTCTCTTATAGAACCCCTTATTCTTTCATGCTCACCTCTCTTCCCCTACATGTACCTTCTCATACATACTTATATGTATCATCCCCACATACCTTCATATGAATCTTCATCTCATTCCCTCTTAAACTTTCATAAATATCACTATCTCCCTCTCTCACACACTCATATACATCCTCATTACTTTATCATACACACATGTCCTCATCTACTCTTAAAGACACACACTCAGACATGTTCATATTCCTCAATACTCATGTATTCATGCAAGTTCATAGCCTCATATGGACTCATATTTGTCCCTATGCCCATTCTTTCCCTCACAGACACACCTCACATGAACATTCCTACCTACATCTTTCTCACATGCAGACCCTCTCTTCTCCCGTCATACACAGACTCCCCTGGTCCCTTTCACACACATAAACCCCCCACATCCCCTCACATTGCCTAATCTCCAACAATATAGACTACTGTTCCTCCTTCCCCATACCCAAGTTACTCGTAGCCAGTCTCCTTCCTGGTCTCCCTCCCTTCCCCTCTTTTCTCTCACATGCTACCCACATCCCCATATCTATTTTCCTTCCCCTTCACACCTTCAATATACTGTCACCATCCATCCTCTTTATTGCCCCCTTACACAACACTCATCCTCCTCTCCTCCACACCCACCCTGCCCCTCCCCATCCTCCCATCTCCTCTCCCCACACACCTATTTCTTCCTCACATAAACCTGTATCTCCCATATTCCTCTCTTGTACACAGATCCATAGCCCCATTGCCCTCTCCCTCTACAACAACATTGTCCCCTCTCCGTCACACACAATATAGATGCCTCTTCTCTTTCTTACATCCAGACAACACCCATTCCCCTACTCTCTCCTCAAGCACAGACTCTCATACACACGTCCTGAAGCTCCTTTTATACTACCCATGCTTCTCCCTCCCCTCTCCTTTCTCTCTTACATACATACAAACACTGCCCATTCTCCCTTCTTCCTCATACACACAATCTCTATTTTCCACCTTCCCACACACAGCAGTAACTCTTTGCCTCACACACACCCATCTCACTTTTCTCCTTCACATTTACACACCCAGTTTTTCTCCCACTTTTTATACCCATCCTTCTTTCCACCCCCACTGCACTCCCCTTGCCCCACTTTCTCACATACACACACATAATATCCATCCCTTTTCTCTCTCACACACATCCATAACCCTATGTCTCCATTCTCTCTTCCCCTCACAATAGCCATGCCCCTTCTCTCTTCTACACAAAATCCCTGGTACCCCTTCTCTTCTCCCTACATCCTGTACATTCTCTTGCACATCCATCACACAAGTATACCTGTATCCCCCTTTCTCTCATCCCCTGGCTCTCTCTTCCCTACACGTATCCCCCCTCATATCTTTCCTCTCATAAACTCATTTTCCTCTCTCACATATGCATTCCTCTATCTTAATCATATACACATTGTTATACCTTTCTCCTTCCAATACATGCATATCCTAGCCTCATTCTACCTCTAGCATATCCCTTCCCCCTCACACCTATATCTTATCCCATTCTCTCTACCCCCTACAAGTCTCTCTCCCTCCCCCCACACACACTCCCATTTCTTTTATATACTCCCCAAAGATTACCTCTTTCTCACTTTCCACAGAACACCATGCTCTCCCCAATGAATTCCCTTGTCCCCCTTCTCACACACATAGATCTCCTTAACCTTCTCTCACTGAACAGAGATCCATGTCTCTTCTAAAACACACAGACCACCCCTCCTATGCCCCTTCTCACAAAGACTCCCATTCCCTGTCTCCCACATACACACAGACCCCACCCATCCCACCTCTTATCACATAAAGACTCGCCATCTCTCCTTCTCATACACACATTCAAGCGCCTATTCCTCTTTCACATACCTCTACCCTTCCTCAGTTACCGCACACACCTCTATATACCATCCCCCTTCTCCTTCACATACATATCCATCTACTCTTTCCATCACACACACACACACTTGCTCAAATTCATCCCCTATCTTCCATACACATATGCCTTCTCTTTTCACACAATCCCCCCACAAACACACTCACATCCATCCTCCATCTCACAAACACCCCAGTTCTCCCCTCACATTCATCTCTCTCTCACAACCCCTCTCACACGTATCCATAACCCTCTCTCATATACCTGTTTCTCCTCTCTCACATACATATATCTATCCCTTTTTTTATATTCCCCAGTTCCCCTGTCTTACATCTAAGATCCCATTCCCATCTCTATGAATATACATGCCCCATCCCCCGTCTCAACCACACTCTTTCCGTGTCTTCACCCCTTTCCCATGTCCCTATCTTCATCTCTCACACATATATACACATATTCATTCATCTATGTCCCCACCCATCTCTTACCCCAAACCCATACACATATGCCTCCATCCCCCTTTCTCATTTAAATTCCCCTTCCCCCTTACACATATTCCCATCCATCACCATGTCTCATACACATACATATATACATACCTTCTCCCTCATCCACCCAAGCACACTCATACACACACTCATACATCCCCTATCTTAAATACATATTCTCACATATGTCCCCATCCCACCCTACTCATACATGCCTATATCTCTCAAAACACTCATACTTGTTTCTGTCTTTCATCCATGTCCCCATTTCTCCTCTACCTCATCCCTATTCCCCGCCTCTCACACACCTATCCCCTCTTCTTCCCCTAAAATATATAACCATTCCCCTTTCACAAAACACCTATTCAGGGGCAGCTAGGTGGCGCAAGGGTTAGAGTTCTGGCCTTGAAGTCAGGAGGACCTGAGTTCAAATCCTGCCTCAGACACTTGATACTTACTAGCTATGTAACCCTGAGCAAGTCACTTAACCCTGATTGCCTCACCCAAACAAACAAACAAACAAAAAACAAAAAAAAAAAAAACACCTATTCTGCCTCACACAATCACTTGGCCTCTCTTACTTTTATATAATCATACTAGCTCATACTTTTCCCTGTCTCACACACATACCGTATCCTCCCTTCTTACAACCCATACCCATTTTTCTTTTACTCCTCTCCAACAATTATCTACTCTCCTCAAACATATATCTTTCCCTTTCTTCCTACCCCACATAACCCACATCCCTCCTTCACACACAAATGCATATATACCTATGCCCCCCCATATACATGTATACACAGAATTTCCCTATTCCTCCCATACATACATACAAGGCCTCCATCCATCCTCTCACATAAACAGGTCCCATTTCCATTCTCATACACTAGACTACTACTCTCTCATATATAGACTCCTCCAAATTCCCCTCACACTTAGATCCCTGTTATCTACCCTCTACCACATTCTTATAAATGGCTACATCCCCTTACACACATCCACATGTACTCCTTCACAGAATCATACATTCCCATCTCCCCCTCACACCAATCCCCAACTTTTCTCTCCCTTGCACACAAATGTACATTCTAGTCACATAGACATTCCCCATCTCTCATCTACCCCCAACAGATCACACCTTCCCCAGTCTCTTCCAGACCTCAATCCCTCCTCTCACAAACATGAAACCCTCCCATGCCTAATCTTGCTCCTCACTGACCTTTACACAGTACTCTCTGTCTTATCTTGACACAGACTGACTCATTCTGTCTCTTGCATACCCACATACGCATCCCCACTCACACACAATATACATTGACCATAATGCAGGGACCCCAAAGCACATACCTGTTTCATCTCTTACACACACACACATACACACCCTTCATTCTACCCCTCCCTCATAAATACCCCATTTCCCTTATAAACTACCCACCCAGATCCCTATATCCTCTAAACACAAACCATCTATCCCCTGTCTCATATAATATGGACTCACCTAACTCTAGTTTCTCATTAACACATAGACCTACCTCTCCCTCCCCCATGAGACAATGATCTCCCCTTACACACAACTGCCCACACATACACACACAGACACACACACACAGACACACAAACACACAGATCTCCCTTTCTGCCCCCTCTCTCGTTCTCTCATGCATACAACCAACCACTCACTTACACCCCCTCTCACACACACGCCATTCCAGTTTCTCCCTCACTCATACATGTATATATACCCATCCTTCTCACTCTCACAACCTCCCACATGGACCCCCAAGCCCTCTTTCTTCACAGAGACCCCTATCTCGTACACACAGGCCACCCCACCCTATCTCCGCTCATACACATACCCAACCATATCTCTCATATTCAACAACCAATCTATCCCCCACTCACTGTCACACACACATCCATCCCCACCTTCTTCATATATACTCATCTCCTTATCATTCACACATTTTAGGCAACTGGAGTTAAGTGACTTGCCCAGGGTCACACAGCTGGTAAGTATCAAGTGTTTAGTCTGAGGCAGGATTTGAACTCAGGTCCTCCTGACTTCAGGGCCAGTGCTCTATCCACTGCACCACCTAGCTGCCCCTCATCTCCATTCTTTCAAATGCGTATATGCATATATTACCCTCTTGACACACAAATCCATCCCCCCTCTTTTTCACACCTCAATTCCCCCCCTCACACCCACCCACACATCTCCCCTCACTTTCAGCCACATCTATCCATTCATTCCCTCTCACACATAAACTCATCCTCTGTCCCTCCTTCCCTCCTTTCTCATTCTCTCTCTCTCTCACACACACACACCCATATATACATACAGTCATCTTCTCTCACAATGCCCCCCTCTCATGCCCTAACCCTTATCACACAACAATCTCTCATAACTACACACTTACAGAATTGATCCCCCCTCTCATCCCTATCACCCATCTTTTTCACACTTAACCTTGCCACATACACTCATTTCCCCTCTCTCACACACCCATCTTATTTTCTTACATTCTACCATCCCCACTTTCCTTTCAGACAAACCCATTCCCCTCTTTACACATACATACACAACACCATTCTCTCTCTCGCACACTTCCATCCCATCTCATCTCTCACACACACATAAAGCCATCGTCTCACAAACTTGCCTTCTGTCAGACTCCAACATCTCCTCTTCTCTCATACACAACCTTTCCTCCTCTCTTACACTCAGATCCTCTGTCCACTTTTTCTCACCATATTCCAGTGCTCCAACCCTCTTTTTTTTTTTCACATATCTCCATTCCCTGATTTCCTTTTTCTCTCACACCCAGGCCCTTCTTTCTCACACACCCTTGCTCCTATCCCCAATCCCTTAATACAATTCTGCCTCTCCCCCTCAAAATATGTGCATCTCCCTCCCTCCCTCCTTCCCTTGTCCTTCATAAACAAATCATCCTTCCCTAACACCCTGATGGACTACCTATACTACCTATCATACTACCTACAGTATCATACTACCTATGATCTCTCTTGCCCCACAGACCCTTTATCCTCTCTTTGGCACACAAAAATACTCATTCCTCCCTTAGGTCCAAAAACCACCTGATCTCTTCTCCACACAGATCCTCTTATTTCCTCATGTAACCCCCCTTCTCCTTTTCTTTCACATGAAGGGAACCCCCATCTTCTCTCTCACATACACACAGATCCTCCATTCCCACTCTCATATGGTATGAACCCTCCCATCCTTAGTCTCTCATTTACACACAGGCCTCCTTCCCCTCTCTCTTGCAGACATCCATCCTCTCATATAAAAAGTCACACATCTTCCTGTCTGTCCCTCATTTTCTTTTTTTTTTGTCCCTCATTTTGATGCACACAATTATCCCCTTTCACACACATAGATACCCAGATCTCCCCTTAACTCACATTAATGCACCCATCTGTCTTCCTCTCATTTTGCCATCCATCCATCTGCCCTCTCACACACAGACCTTTCCATCTATCCACACACATATGTGCCCCATCCAACACAAGACCTTTACCTGCTCTTTCTCATATACAGAAAGACATTCGTGCCCTTTTTCTCTCATGCACACATTCTCATCTCCCTTAACAAACCATTTGTCCTCTTCATGTACACGCATAGACACCAGTCCTCCCTCATAACACACACATCCCATTTCATTGTCATATACAAACCCTCTATACACATGGATTCCATCCTTGTCTCTCATGCACATACTCCCCCCCATGCCCTCCCTTTCTCTTAACACACACATCCAACCCCACTCTCATACACAGACTCTCTATACACATAAATCCCATCCTAATATCTCATGCACACATAGGCCTCCCCATCCCTTCTCTCATACACAAATTTCCCCCATTCCTTCTCTCTCATACACACACAAAGATGTCCACTCATACAGGTACAGCCACATAATCCTAATCCTAATCCGTATTCCTTCTCAGACTCCTGGTATTCCCTTCTTACACACACTCACCCTCTCATTCCCACTATGATCCCAACATTCATTTGACCTTTTCATACACATATAGAGCCATGACCCCTCTCACACACAGACCCTCCCTCTATCTGATCAAGCATTTATATCGCATTTTAAAGTTTGCAAAGCACTTTACATATATTAGTTCCTTTGATACCAACAATTGTAAAAATTAGGTGCTATTATTTACATAAACATTTTACAGATGAAGAAACAAGCTGCAAAGTTTATATGACTTGCCAAGGGTCACACAGTGGCAGAATTTGAACTCAAGTCTGCCTGACTCAAAGTCTAGAGATCTATCTACTGTGCAAATCTGCTTGGAAGCCATCCCTGCTCTCTTATAGACATACACCCTGTCTCTCTGCATACTCATACACACAGAACCTGCCTCACTCATATACAGACTTCTCATCCCCATTCTCCCATGCACAGACTCCCCCATCCGCCTCACACACAGATACCCCCATCCTCCTTTACTCATGTAGACCTTTGACACCCATAGAGACCACATCCAACCCCTTTTCATAAACACAGACCCTCATCTCACACATCTCACATCTCATACACAAAGACCCATCTTCACTTTCTCATACACATACCTCTATCTTCCCACCTTCTCACACATGGATCCCATCCCTCCCTCACACATACACCTCTTAGTGTAATAGATAGAGTGCTGAGCCTAGAGTCAGGAAAACCTGAGTTCAAATTTGACCTCAGCTACTTACTTTACTAGCTATACATCCCTGGGCAAGTCACTTAATCTGTTTGCCTCAGTTTCCTCAACTATAAAATGAGGGATAATAATAGCACCTACCTCCCAGTGTTGTTGTGTCAAACGCTATATGTATAAAGTGCTTAGCACAGTGCCTGGCACATGACAGGTGCTTAATGCTTATTTCCTTCCTTCCTTCCTCCCTCCCTCTCCATCTTCTCTTTCAATCCCTCTTTCACACACAGAAAAACACATATAACCCTTGCCTCTCACTCTCACATCTTCACCCTCCTCTTGCACACATTCATGCTCCTTACATGTAAGTTCAAACACGTCTCCACCCTCCTCTTACATAGTCATACATATATTCCATCTTCCCTCCTTCTCACACATAATATTCATCCACATCCTCCTCCTTACATATGCACACACATCTCAGTCCTGTTCCTGTATACCACACAATTCCATGCATTCCGTGCATGTACCCACTTTCTTTCCCACAATATACTCATTCATGTCCCAATCTTCCATCTCAAATGCATTATATATCCTCATTCCTCCTGTCATATATATACATGCCCCATCCTTTCTTACACACACACACACACACACACACACACATCCTCATCCTCCATCTCACAGATATCACTCATGCATACATTTCCCCATCCCTCTACACATGTTCAGAATCATGTGCCTCAGCCCTCCTCATTCATGCATGCTCCCAATCTTTTCATACACACAGATCCCCTGATCCCTTAACATACAATTCACTCACAAAGCTTCTGCCTGCCCCTCCCGCACAAGTCACACATGGCCCTCAACCTCCCCCTCTCTCTCTAAAACATATGCTTTCCTTTCACACATACTCATTCATAGATACACACAGCCCTGGCATTCCCCCCCCCCCACAGTCATCAATGGGCCCTTCTTCTTCATTCTAAGGTATGACATGATCCCAACACTCTCTCACACCTCCATCTCCTCTTACAGCAAGAACTCTGGTTTCTTCTCCCTTACACCCACCCTGACCCCCCCCACACACACAATCCCTATTTCTTCTCTCTGTATTCCCATTTCCCTCTCTCACATAGACCCCCTCTCTCCTCTATACATCCCATCCTCCTTCATATATCTCCATCTCCCCTCTATGTACTTCAATCCTCCTCTCACGTACTCAGCCCACTCTCCTTTCTCACACACACCATGACCCATCCCTTCACACATCGCCATCTCCCCTCTATATACCCCCATCCCTCTTCAAAGTACCTCCCCGTTCCCTCTCCTTCCATACCCTCCCTCTCCTCTCTCATACTAAAACCTAAAGCTCCCCTTCAAGACACAATCCCATCCATGCCCCCCTCTCTCACACACAAGTCCCCATCCCCCTCTCATACACACTCTCTCACACGTACACACACACAGCCCCAGCCCCTCCTCCCCTCAGCCTCACCCCGGGCTAACGGCCGCCCCTCCCCCAAAGCCTCCTGAACCTTCTTTCTCGCGCGAGGGGGGCGGGGGAAACGGGGGCGCGCGCGGGGGCGGGGGTTGAGGGGGTCGACGGCAGCTCGCCAGTTGGACAGTCAATGCTCGCGCACCCAGTATCACCATCCGGGGTTGTCATAGCAACACTGTAAGTGCCTCTCGGTAGCGCGCGCCGAACTAGGAACAGCTCTGCCCCGCCCCCAAACCAACTCCTCCCAGCCTTTATGGGCCTGGCCCCCTGGGAATCGGGCGCGTGGCAGGTCCAGCTAGGTTTACAGCAGCTTATTCCCAGAACTCTTCTCCTTCCCTGCCCGATCCTACCACAGCCATGGGCGCGGGGGCAACTAGTATGCAGCATAGTGTGGTCAATTCTCCCAGGAGGTGGGGCGTGGGGGATGGGGGTGCGCAGCCGGAGAAGAGGGGAGGACACTCACCTGCGAGAGGAGGCGAACGAGAAATGGGCAGGAGTATTGGGTGAGAAGTTGCGGGGACTGTCCAGGGGGCTGCTGCCTGAAGCGGGGAAGAAGAGGCGGTTTAGGCCAGAACTGCCAGGTCCTCCAGGGTATCCTTCCGTCTTAGGGAAGGCCATATGACCCCTTCTACAATTTTGCCTCGATCCTAGCCAATGTGTCCCCACCTGGATCCTGTTCTCTCCATTCTGGACCCGCCTCCATTTGGCCTTCTTTCTAATCTAGATTCTCTCAGGCCTGTTCATCCTCATCTGGTTCAGTCTCTAAACCCTGCAGGCTTTGCTCCAATCAAGAGCAAAAATTCTGATGGCCTCTGAGAGCCCTTCCAGCTCTCGATCCAAGATTCTAATCTGCCTTCACTTGATCCTAACCCGCCCCAACTTGGCCCACCCACTGTGCTGTCCAGCTCGGCTCAAACCTCACCTCACCTCGCCAGTCTCCAACCTGACCCCACCTTTCTCCTAGCCCTGCCTCCGCTCCATCTGGCCCCACCTCCTTTCACATATGGCCCCGCCTCTAGCCGGGACAGCCCAACTTTCTTTCCAGGAGAGACCCTGACACCCTCTCACTTTCTGCGCTGGCCTGGCTTGGCCTCCCAACCCTCCTCCCCTACCCTAAAACTCACCTATGTGTCCAGGGAGTGGAGAATGGGGCCTCGGTAGAGTAGGTGACGTACTGGTCAAGATGAGGCTTTTCCTATTACTGGTACGGCAGCTGCAGGGAGGGGAAGGAAAGGGAGGGGAGGCGGGCAGTGCCGAGCAAAGTCGAACAGAGCCGGCCCTCAACTCTTCCGTCTTCCATTCCTATTCCCTCGCGGGGCCAAAGCTGGATGAGCTTTGGGACCTGTAGTTTGCTGGGTTCTAGTCTAGGGTCTGGGGACCAGGTGCTAGGAGCATCCCTGGAGCTTGAGTTCCAGGTCAAGGGTCCTTGTCTCTATCCTACCCTAACAAAGGGCCCTCTGGTGTTTGGAGTCGGAGTCAAGTGTGTGTGTGTGTGTGTGTGTGTGTGAGACAGGGAGAGAGAGAGACTGTTATCGTCTGTGGCTGTACGTCTGCCACGGTGACTTTCTGTGATTGACTTCGATGTGACAGTATATTACTGAATTTGTATCTGTCTGTGCTTCTGCCCCTGTGTTTTTCATAGTGTCTATCTCTGTAACTCTGTCACAGTCTGTTATCTCACTTTGTCTCTGTATCACTGTTTCAATGACTGAATCTGAAGAGTTTCTATTTCATTGTATCTCATTGTGTCTCACGACAGGGCTGTGTGTGTGTCAATGACTGTGCTGCTGCATGTGTGTCTCTGTAGTATTGTGCGACTCTCTCTATGTCTGTCTCTATGGCTCTGTGTGAATTTCGGTGCCTGGGTGACTTCTCTGTGACTCCGTTTATCTGCCTGTGTATCATGCCTGGATAACTATATATCTATTTGTGTGTGGAGGGGCAGAGAGCCACAGTTCTCTCTGACTCCCGGTACAAGGGAGAACGGATTAGAAGGGGGCTCAGAGGAGGGCGATGTCTTTAGCCCTGCCTTCCCCCGCCACCCCCACTGCCTGAGTGCCGAATGTTGTCGCTGCAGCCGTTGCAGTAAAGCATCTCATTAGATCAGGCAATTGAGAATGGGGGGGGGGGTGTAAGGCCTGGTGGCCTTAGCTATTGTTCACAAGGAACGGCGCCCCCACATCCCTTCTCCACCTCCCCACTCCATCCCCGCCCAAATTCCCCAAACCCCAGTGGCAGAGGCAGAACCTGGCTGTGCCCACAGACAAAGACGCTGTGCCCGCCCCAAGCTCCGCTTTTCCCCCACCACGCCATTCCCCCTCCAAGGATGTACGGGCGTTAGCAGCCTCTCCTCTCACCCCGATCCCCACTCCACCCCCAACTCCCAGGGCCACTGAGACAGCAGACCTGCTGCTCCACACACACATCTGGCGCAGCTGGGCCGCCTCTGCAGCAGCAGCATCCCTGGCCTGGACCCCGCCCTTGCAGCAGCAATATAGAGGCGCCTCAGAGCAGGGCCAGGCCAACTCCCTCGCCACCTCCCCCCCCCACCTTAAGGCAAGGGCAGGGGGCTGGTGGAGGGTTCAGGGCCGAAGCCTAGGACTGGGGGCTGGAAAGATCTAAAGTTGGGAAAGGTCTCACGGGGTTGGGGAGGATCTCGGAATCTGGGGGAGGTTCCATGGGCAGAGGAAATGGGGGACGGTGGGCAGTAAGGGGTCCTAGGGCTTGGGGGATCAAATAGGACCCGAACTGTGGGGGGACTGATGACAGTCAGTGGAGTGGGGGAAGTGTTGGAGGTTGGGTGAGTGGTCGGGGCCGCGGGGCTATTACCTCTTGGTGCGGCGGAACATGCTGCTGTCAAGGAAATAGGGCATGGAGAAATTGGAGAGCACGGTCCAGAGCGAGTCAGACATGGTCCGGGGGCGGCGGCGGCGGCGGCGGCGGCGGTGGAGACATGGCGGCGGCAGGTGCGCGGGGCCGGGGCCAGGGCAGGGACGGGGAGCTCAGCGCCGCAGCCGCAGCCGCATCCAGCCCAGCCCAGCCCGGGGAGAGCCGAGAGCAGCGAGCAAAAGAGCCAGCGAGGGACAGAGGAAGGGAGGGAGCACGGGGGAGGCGGGGGCCAGAGTGAGCGAGGGAGGGAGGGAGGGAGGGAGGGGGAGGGGGAGGCCCCGCCTGAACAGGCGGCACGTGGCCCCGAGTGTCTGTGTCTGTCTGTGTACACGCCTCCAGCCTTTCCCATGAGGGAGGACCCCCAGAAGGCAGAGTTTAGGCCTCCACCCGCAGGACACACAGGCCTAGCTCCCAAAGTTCCAAAGAGACCCTTTCCAGGTCAGAGGCCTGGGTCCTTCCTGGCATTCCCAAGTCCCAAGGCTCCCAGGTCCTACGCCCTCAGAAAGCACCTCTGGCTTTAAGGAGTGCCCAAGCCCTGGATCCTGGCACTCCACAGATCAGAGTGCCTCCAGACCCCAGTGCCCGAAGGATGGCTCTAGGCCCTAGCTTCATCTCCTCCCAGCCCCACCCTGACCCCTGGGAACCTCCAGTCACTCACCTGCTACTCTTTCTGGGCAGAGGCAGGTCCTTCTGAAAAGCAAACATGGGGGAAGTGAGCACACTGAGTCTAGATCAGCAGGGACACTTGTATACCCACTCCCATTATCCCCACCCTCTCCAGGCTCCTGTAACTGCTTTGGTCCTGAGAGTGTGAAGGACACTGACTGTGGTCCCCCCCCATGTTCCCTCCTTCCATGCCGCCTCTCATGCTAGGACCAACCTTTTCCCTTTGTCATTTAGGAAGTCAAGGAATGTAAATAGGGTTAGTTGAACTAGGGCCCAACTAGAAATGGGGATGGACCCAGATGGTAGCTTGGGGTGGATCAGGTCCCTGGCCAGGAGAAAATGAGTTATTCCACACCTTATGGTAGGGTTCCCTAATGCTTTCCAAATTCAAAGTGACCTTGTCCAGCATGAAGAGGACCAATAAGTCATTCCACAAGTCCATGAGGGGCTATAGATTTGCTTCTAACAAGACAAAACAAAAATTGGCCAGTTGCAAGATGAAGGAAAAGTTACTGACTGTGGGTCCTGGGAAGGTGAAAGTTCCTGGGTCCCCCTTTCCAGTACTGGTTTGGTCCTTTAAGGCTTTTGACCTGGAAATTATAACTCATGTTTTTAAAGAAGAGGAATTTAAAGCCCAGAGAGCTAATGTGACTTACAGCAAAGCGACAGATCTGGAAAGTGTCAATCAGGGCTTGAAATCAAGTCCCCTGAGGCCAAATAAAGCACTCTTTCCTCTAAGCCAGGCTTGCCATCTGTGGCAGCTTAACCTTAACAAAGCACTTGCCTCACAACAACCCTTTGAGCTAGGGAGGGCAAAGATGATTTTTCTGTTTTACAGATGAGAAAACTGAGACACCCAAGTGAAGTGACTTGTCCACAATCATACAGCCAGGAGGCATCAAAGCTAAGACTTGAATCCAGGTCATGTGATTCCTGGTCCTGTTCTCTTCGCACTATACCATCCCTGAGGCAGCCTATCAATGCTGGTCCAATTGTCTGGGGTCCCAGAAACCCCACATTTAAAGAAAGGGAGGCGGGGGAAACTAAAGCAAGAGAGAAGAATCAAGACACTTTCCCCCATGTACTATCATATTTAATGATTCAAAAGGAAAACTTTGCTCGCATTGGAATTTTCTTCAGGCAAACCTGCTCTAGAGTCCTTCCTAGTAGGCTATAAACCGAAATCTGGTACTTTTTTTGGGCTGTTGGCTATAGAAGAGAAGGTATTCCATCCTTAGCCTCCTGTCAGGCCAACCCCGGGGGCCAGCAGGACTTCCCTGCTATCGGGACAGCCAATGATGAAAGTGGTGACTAAGGGAAAATGTATTTGGAGGTGGGGGAAGGTTCTGTACCAGAAGAGAAGGCTAACGGTCAGCTTAATAAGTCCTGGGTCAGGGAAGTCTCTTCCTTCCACAATTTTTCTGGGCCATGCCAGTGCCAAAGGAAAGGGTTTATATATGGAAGACTTCTGGTGTATGTAAGGAAGAGTTTCTAGGATATGTGTCGGTGTTGAAAGGGAACCCAGGTTAACACAATTAACCCCCTAATTTTATGTAGGAGTAACTGAGGCCTAGAGAGGAAGACTGGCTTGTCCAAGATAACATAGATAGTTGAAGAGGTAGGAATACAGGACTCCAAGTTCATTGCTTGAGGACTTGAGGGCCCAAATCATCATCTCTGATCAGACCCCCAGAAACCAGAGAGCTACCCAGAAATGTCCCAGACCCTACCCTTTGCCACCAGCTGGGGAAGCAAAGTTCAGCTCTTGAAGAAAAGGAGGAAGAAAAGGGGGAATTTGGGGCCCAAAAAGCGAGTCAGAGAAGTAGGAGTTGTTCACTGAGAGCCCATCAGTCCGCCGGCCTCCTTCCTCCACATTCCTGTCCCCAGGCGTTCACTGAGCACCCTCTTCGCCTGGGAGGCCCTCAACTCCAGGCCAGGTTTTCATGCCGCCTTTATCAGCCCCGAGTGAATGAGCGGTGGCCAGGTTAATCTGGACCCGCCGGGCGTCCGCAATGGCCTAAGCAAAATTCTGGCACGGAACACGGTCCGTGGAAGTGAAGCGTCTGGGCTGGTGAGGGCCGGGAGTTGAGTGGAGTTGAGTCTAAGGGATCTTTCTGGAGCCCTAGGACAGCTGGCTTTCAGTCTTCAGGGTATTACTGATATTACTTCTGACGCCACGAGTATCTCCAAGCTCCGGGGGCCAATGATCGAATCCAAGGGGCCTGGTTGCCAGCCCAACCCCCAAAGGATCAGGTAGTTATTGCTCCAGCTCAAAAATATCCCCACTTAGCGTTCGAACACCAGGTTTCCTCTTCTAGAGGTTCAGAGAAGTGCTCCAGATTCTTGGCATTGAATAGACGCTACCTCATGGCTCGTGCCACCACCCTTTGGACATCAGGACACACCTTTTGACAGGGGCTTGGACAGCCCCGCAGCCCTTGGCGTGGAAGTGGAGTGGGGCGGGGGGGGGGGGGGGGGAGTGGACGGAAAGAATCATATCAGAATTTCTGAAGACAGACAGAACTCAGCTGGTCGTGCGGATGGAAGTTCTTCAGAAAGCTGGCACGTTCAAGCTCTTCAGTGCGAAAGTGTACGGCTTGGGGCAATTTTGGGGGCTCAGAGAGAAAGAAGCACGCTTGGTTTCTCCACCTCCGCGCTTTCAACTGTTTCTAGTTTCCGACACCCTCAAGCTCCTCATAGCTTTCAGTCCCCAATAACACCACGACTCCGAACAATGTTCAGTCCCTCATAATCTCCGCCCCTCCTCCACACGCACAAGAGAGCATCCGGTACCCTCAGCCACAAGTCAGAGTCCAGCCCTCCGTAAGCTCAGCCCCACTAAGGCTCGGAGTACCCAGTTCATTGCTTCCCCCCTCCCCCGTCCACCTCAGACTCGGGGCGGGACCAGAAAAGAGGAAGCCCTCGTGGCACTGAGCCAATGGGAGAGGGCTATGTGACCACACCCATCCAGGCTCCGCCCCCTCTCCATCTGACCTCAGCCTGGACAGTGCAGAGCAGAGTCTCGAACCTCTTTCTAACCTGGTAAGGGGAGTGCCTGTCAGTCCATACCAGCCCAGGCATCCCTCCAGGCCGACTGTCTCTGCCGCAGCACCTCTCATTCCAGGAACTAGAGGCATTCTTCCTCCTCTTCCTCATCCTCTCTCCCACCCTCGCACAATTTCAATATGTATCCTGCCTTTCCCCAGTAGCTGACCCTACAGCCCTTCAGAGGTCATCTACAGCTTTCCCTGTTTCCAGGCAGACAGGAATACCCCCTCCCCCACCGCCTAGTCTACATTGTTTCCCTGCTTACCTGAATCTGCCTCCTTCGACACCCAAAGTTGTTACTGCGGTCTGACCGAACTCTCTCCTGCTACATACACTACTTGCTCTGTTCACCCGAGATCTAATCGGTTCACACTCCCCGCACCTTGACACTCCCTAACCTAACCCATTCCCGAGTCTTTCCTACGTAGTATCTCTTCTTTCCACTAGAAGGTGGCTGGGTGGAGAAATGGTGAAAGGAGAGACATAAGAGGATGGAGGCTAAACCCTAGAAGTCTGACCTGCTCCTCAAACTCTAATGCTTTCCGAATGGTGGACCTAAATTCCCCTTCCTGGAGAGGGAGAGATTGTGTAGAGGGGGACTCGGTTTGCATCCCTTCCCGGATTCGTGGGAAGCAATGCCAAAATAGGTATACAAAAGCATCATTCTGCCTTAATTCTTAAAAGTCCGGTGACCCTCACTCTTCTGTAGGGGAAACTGAGTCAGGAAGAATCATCCAGTTCGTGCTTGTTCACCCACTCCAAACAGTGAACTATGAAGCCGGAGACCGAAGACACCCGAGTTCACTGCTATCCCCCCGGCTCCAGCCTATTCTATTCCTTCTTTCTGGGCCTCAGTTTCCCTGTTCTTAGTGGGCAGCCTGCCCCCCCCACCTCGCGCGTGCGCAGCTCGACCTCGAGACTCCCGCGACAGTGAGGAGCTAAAATTCGCTGCCGCCCACCGGCCAGCTGGCCCGGCCAGGGCGGGGAGGAAGGAGTGGAGATGGATGTTGTGCTGGGTCTCCTGTCCCCTCCTGGTGTGGGGAATGGGAGAGGGAGCTAGTGGTTAGTTTAGGCTCCCCAAATCCGGCTCTTGAATGGTTCTGTGATCATTTAGCTTAGCCCGAAACCGAGCACAAACATGTTTACCGCCATGTAGATAGAGGCGCGGCTAGGGTGGCCCCGAGGGCCTCAGGGAAGAAAGGGGAGGGGTTCCCTAGGGCCATAACTTTCCATTCTGCTCCTCCCACTTAGCTCTGCGGAGTCTGGAGAGCTGGCTCTGTGCCCCCAGGAGCTATCCTGTACCCCTCCTCCAGGAAGTCCCCGGGAATCTGTCCAGTTACCTTTGGGATCCAGGGACCCTCTATCTTTGCCCCAGTGCCTCTGCTGGATCCAGAACCCTAGCATGACCCCAGGCTAGGCCCTGACCCTCCTTCTGTTCCACCCTTACCTGGGCCCTCAGTTTCCCCGGCTGGGAGTAGGGCAGAGCCCTGGCCAGAGGGGCGGAGGCGGCTCCGCGGACCTCCCCGCGGCTCCTAGCGCGGCAGGACGCAGGGCGGCGTTTTGGGCGGGTCATTGCCCTAATAACCGGCGGCAGCCCCAGCCCCAGATGTGTACCTCCAGTCCAAGCCCCTGTGCTGAAGCCTCGGTGGACCCAAGCCTGGGAGGGGCTCGAGCTAGAGCTGAAGCAGGGAAACAGGGAACCGGGGACGTGGAGAATGTGAGTCTGCAGCTGTGGCCAAGCTATTTGCCGAGGTCGCAGGGGGCTGCGTTATGGCTTGGCCATTAGCTTAATGAG
This sequence comes from Vombatus ursinus, assembly GCF_900497805.2. Classification (NCBI taxonomy): domain Eukaryota; kingdom Metazoa; phylum Chordata; class Mammalia; order Diprotodontia; family Vombatidae; genus Vombatus; species Vombatus ursinus. The sequence continues at coordinate 1,339,161 of NW_020948951.1, read as the reverse complement.
TAGGAGACTGCCCCAACTCCAGATCCTGTCCTGTATTCCTGACCCGACAACCCTCCCAAGGAACCGGGAAGCATCGTGGTCCCCAACCACAGCCCTTCACTGTCCCCTACCCCAAACCTAGCCCGAAAATCCCACATCCTCTGTTCTAGTGACCTTGTTTCGGTAGTGTCGGCCCCAGTCGCATTCTCAGCTCTTCATCCCTGGTCCCCACACCAACCCATAGCTTGCTCCGCACCCACAGACCTGCAGCCCCAGCGGACCTAGCCTTGGCAG
>NW_020948951.1:1336671-1338878 GCF_900497805.2 Vombatus ursinus | reverse complement strand
GCCAGAATGTGGGAGAAATGAAGAAGACTATGAGGCTGGAGATCAGGGAATGTGGGGTTGGATCGGGGCCGGGGAATGCGGAGCCAGTGCTCTGGTGATGCTGGGCCAGTGTACCTGAAGCCTCCGGCGCCGGATGATGCCGGAATCGTCCATGGCGGCGGCGGCAGCAGTAGCAACGGCAGCGGCGGCGGCGGGAGAGGGAGCGGCTGCTCTCCGGCCCCCTGTGAGGGAGGGAGTGGGGGGGGAGGAGCCGCGGCGGCAGGAGAAGGTGGGGGGCGGGGGCGGAGCCTTGAGGGGCGGCCTGAACAGCCACTGCGTCTGGAAGCTGTAGCCGCAGCCACGGCCACCACAAGAGACACCTCAACCTAAACAGACACGGTCCCCTCACAAAGACATGACTTCCTAGCCACAGAAAAAGAAATCCCCTGACAAAGGTCTGAAAGACGTCTTCACAGAGACTTCTCCTATGGAGAAACCCTCTCTCTCTCCCTACAGTGGCATCATCCCCCACCACCACCAAAAGAAAAAAGAATACCCTCTTTCAAAAACAGGGACTCCCTTACCCTTAGGGACACCCACCCCACCCCCACCCAGGGGATTAGCGTGAGCTGGGCGTAGCCCAGGCCAGGACCAGCACAGAGCAGGATTTATAGGTCATATTAGGATTCAGCTAGGGGAGATGGACGGGAGAGTAAATAGCCTCCGAAATATAAAGAGACAGACAGACAGACAGACAGAGAAACCCATCTCAAGAGTTAGTCCGTCCATCCCCTTGCCTGTAGTACTCCTGTTGTTTCTCCTGGTGCATATCAGAGGGTCTTTTCCCTGTGCTCTTTCCCCACATACTTAGGAAGTCCTTTCCACAGCCCAGACACCTTTGGGCAGGTCTTGGTTCAGAAGTGAAGGCGGGCAAAGGCCCAAGTCCTTCTTGCTGGGGTGGACAGGATGGCCTCACCTTCTTCCTCCCTCTCTTCCCTCCCCACTGGATTTCCCTTACTTCCATTTTTAGGAGCCCAGCTTTTTGTTCTCAGCTAATGGAGTCTCAGGACCAGAGCCAACAAGCCAACAAGATGAACTAGTGTGAAGACTGGACTCTCTGGGACCCTGAAGAGAGGACCAAGAAAGGAGCTGAGCTGGTCTCAGGAATTGTCTTCCATTCGACCAACACAAGGACAGGTCCCCGGGGGAAGTGAGTGACATTCCTGACCCTAGAAGCTGGAACTGTCAGAGACTGGGGTCACCTTGTACACCAACGCCACCTGCCGACCAGTCCTGAGGCTACCGCGGGGGTCTGGAAGGGATTGAAGGAAGTGTCTCTATCTCGGTCTCCTCCGTCCTTCTGTCTGTCTCTCTGAGTCTCTCCCTATTCCTCTGAATCTCTTAGTACCAACAAGTAGGTGCCTCATTATCTCACTCTATGTCTCCCTCTGCATCTTTCCCTCTGTCTGACTCTCCTACTGTGTCTGTGCCACCGCCTTTCCCTCACTCTTCCTTCCTTTGGTGTTTGTGTATTTATCTCTCTCTCCCTGTATCTTTGTTTCTGTCGGTCTAGCTCTCTCCTAGGTCTTGTCGCTCTCCGCGGTGCTGATCTCACCCAGTTCCATTCACCTCAGAACTAGGAAATCAGATTTCTCAGCTAAAGTTGTGTGTGGAGCTGGTGTGAAACAGCGATTCTACTGCCAGAGCTCGAGAGAGTCTAGGCACCTGGATCCTCCTCCTCCTGGTCTGATGAAGGGGGCAGAGGGTGTCTCTTGGACACCCTGTTTAGAGCAGTTACTCTTCTGTTACCTCATCCCTCACTCATCTGAGAGCTCTCAGATGCTCTCTGCTCCTGCCTCCAGCTCCTCCCTCACTTCCCCAACTTGGGGATAACAGAATAGCTTGACAGGAGAATGTATAGGACTGAAAGGCAGAAGTGCAGACTCCTGCCTCCATGATGCTCCCTGTAGCCCCCAACACACAGAACACATAAGAAACTGTCATAAATATCTATTACACAGATATACACTCAGTTACACCCCCTCCACAATACACTACAGTAAGCTCTTGCAGACACTGACATTCACGTACAGCAACTTAGGAGACACTTTTCCCATTTCCCTCCCCTGTCTTCACTAATAATGACAAAGACTCAGGTCTGGCCCACATCCTGTCCCCTACAGAGAGAGAGAGAGAGAGAGAGAGAGAGAGAGAGAGAGAGAGAGAGA
>NW_020948951.1:1286648-1336661 GCF_900497805.2 Vombatus ursinus | reverse complement strand
AGAGAGAGAGAGAGAGAGAGAGAGAGAGAGAGAGAGAGAGAGAGAGAGAGAGAGAGAGAGAGAGAGAGAGAGAGCGCCAGGCTTGCACAGACACATTTTGAAATTCAGCCACTGTTCACTTCGTTCACCTCTCCAAAACACTCTTAATCCCTGTAAACTGGCCTCTTGGGCTATGGAGGCGGCCCCTTGTCGGCTTCTGCCCCGCCCTAACCTCTTTCATCTCCCTGCCCTCCCCGCCCCATCCTGCCCAGTCCCTCCTTCTCCCCGATCGTCTCCTCCCTCACTTCCCGGGTCCGGTAGCCCTCACTAAGTCGACCGTAGGAGAAGCAGGGAGCAGCGAACCTTGGACAGTGCTACGGGGAGAAGTTGGAGCCAGGTAAAATCCCACCCTCCCAGGGCCTCGGGGGCTGAAGGAGGCAGGAAACGCCCCACCCTTCCTTCACGCCTTCTTTGAGATCGAAACTTTCAGGAGCCCCGGGATTCCTTTGGAGCAGCAAATAGATTCCATGGAGTGGGGTTCCCCTGGAGTTCACTAACCCAGACTCTGCATTTTGAGCCCTGAATGAGCCAGGCAACTAGTTATACACAGAGATGGGGCTCTTTGTGGCCACACGTGGACAAGACAGTGCAAAGGGCCGAGGGTGAGCAGCCACAGTTAAGCCGATTTGGTTCAGCAGAATGAGGGAGGAACGGGGAGGGGGGGTTGTGGTAACTATAGCCCCAGCCCTTGTCAAGGTCATCAGTGCTTAGAGCAAAACAGACACCTGAATGAAGGTGCAGAGCTGAGGCATCTGGCAGTCAGGAAGCTGGGGTCCTGTTGGTAGTATGGCATTGGAAGGAAGTACCCCAAGGTCCCTGGTGGAAGGGATTGAGAATTGAAAATCGAGAGCTGGCAGTTTTTGCCAGGATGAGCTGTGTGCCCAGCCAAGACCTTATCTGATAGTGGGGACCCCCCCCCCAATCAGGCAGTACTGCTCTGGGGTGCAGTAGGGAGGGATTGGCACAGACTAGACAGGACAATGAGCCTGTTATCTCCAAAGGCACTATGAAGGAGGACTCCGTGCAGGGACTCAACTCAGTTTCTGATCCCCAGGTGGACATGAGAGTCAGTGTGGCTTGGGTCCTAGGCCTAGCCTGGGCCACGAGTCTACCAGGGACCCAAAGGGTCTTAGGGATGACTGGAAGTGATGGTGGTGTTGGTAGCCCCAAATGCCTGGGTTTGGGGCAAGCCAATGAGGAGCCCAAGTTCAATGGAGCACCAGGTTGGTGCAGACTCCATTCTACTGGTAAGTGATATCCCTCCCCTTTCCAATATTCCTAGGCTAGACAGATGGTTCCCCCCTCTCTCCAGACTTCCCACCTCCCTGAATTCATTCAGGAAAACCACACACACACACACACACACCCCTCACCCATAGGCTGATTCAGGTCACCACAATCTTGTTTCCCACCCAGGGAGGCCTCATCTGCACCCACAGCCCCTCTCATATGATCCTGAGCTGAAGAATTTCAGGGGAGGGCAGACCCTTCTGACACCCTCCATCACATATGCCAAGCCCCTCTTTCAGTGCAACTTACCCTTTTTCTTCCTTCTACTTCAGGCTCCCCCATAATGGCAGGCATCTGCCTGATTTGGGATCGATGTGGGGGCCTGAGCCCCAGGTGAGTGCAGCCCTATTCCCTCCACTTCTGGACCACCCTGGAATAGATCAGTAATTAATACACTAGAAGATTTGCATGTGTTTTTTTTTTTTACATGATTTGAAGACATTCTGGGACCCAGTCATAGAGAGTCCTCATATCACTTAAAGTCTAACCTAGGAAAAAATGCCTGGACTTTGCTTACTTCTCCCTCTGTAAACCCTACACCCCCTGCTTCCCTAGCCCAGTATGCATCTGGGGAGTTGGTTTTCTTTTTCTTTTTTTCCTTGAGGCAATTGGGGTTAAGTGATTTGCTCAGGGTCACACAGCTAGTAAGTGTCAGAGATCAGGTTTCAACTAAGGTCCTCTTGACTTCAGGGCAGGTGCTCTATCCACTGCACCACCTAGCTGCCCCACGTGGGGTCAGTTTTCTGAGGCTCCACATTCTCCAATCTCTTTTGGGCTCTTCCAGGTGTGAATCCTTCCTCCAAAATCTCTCCCATTTCCTCCACTGCTCACCACTGGCAGGCAACTGGACCCATCTGGAGAGGCATGGGAGTATCCGGGCCTTGCCAATCTGTGCTGCCTTCTGTGACCAGTGGTAAGACAGGGATAAGCTCAAGTGTATGGGTAAGGACTGAAGAGGAGTTACCTTAGTGGAGAAGTGGATCCTACTGCAGTTAGGAGTCTGGAGCAGTTGTAGGGGAAGGACCTGACATGGGGAGAAGTACAGGAATGACTCAGTACTAAGGGTTAGTAAGGAAGGTAGATATTTCAATTAAGGTGCATTGAAGCCTGCATCTTCAAATCCTTTCCTGACCAGGATGATGCTACTACTGGTCTAGCTTCAGTAGAGGGTGGAGGAAGCTCAAACCCCAGTAGGTCATTCCACATGGGGCCATGGTGATTAAATTTCAGAGGCAGGAAGGATTGGGGCACCTTTGTGTGGTGAGGTATAGAGACCTGCCTGGCAGTATGTAGCCCAGGGAGATTGGTCTAAGGAGGCTGTGGGAAACAAAGTTGGTTGAGTGGGACCACAAGGCAGAGGATTCTGAATGCCTAGTTCAACTTGTAGCCATGGAGTATTTTTGACTAAAAATGTGTGTGGTCAGAGCTTGACTTCAGGAAGGTAAATATAACTGCTTAGGACAGGATTCAGAAAGACAGAGAAAGATGGATGCTGAGGAGAGGTTAGCTGTCCAGGCAAGAGGAGGGAGCAAGAGTCCAGGGCTGGGAAGTCAAGATTCTGGTGCTCCACTCCTGGCTGTTTAGTTTTGACAGCAAATATGAGGCCCTTTCTGGTCTGGGGTGTGGAGATAAAGGTTGGAGACTAGACAACCTAAGTCCCTTCCATTTCTGAAACCATGATTTCCTAGTTCTTTCTCTCCCTACTCAGGTTTTCGGCCTGCAGAGATGATCTGGCCTGTGGTCGGAATTGGCTCTCCCAACCAGAAGGAGGGAGCTGTGAGGGCGGCTGTCTCACCTTTGACCAGGTGAGAACCCACCAGAAGTCCAGTCCTGAATGACCACAGGGGCTGCCAGGTCATGTCCCTCCATACTCTCCCATGGTCTTGGCCCAGCCCCTCCCTCATGTTCACACCTATCCTGCCTCCAAATATTGGCTAGGTCCTTTCTTGCTTGCTTTGGCTTTGGCCTAGGTTCCTTTATAGAGACAGTAAAGATGAACCTCCCCTCCTCTCTTGCCCCCCTTCCATATCTGGCACTCACTCTATGAGTGGGGCCTTGGCTCTCTGGCAGTCCTAGAACCTACTTCATCAACAGTTATTGCTCAGCCTCTCTTTTCCTCTTAGTCTCACCCTCCTACCTCGTTCTCCCACTTAATGTGGATCTAGTTGCCCCCACCCCCCATCCACTATTGATTATGTTCTAACCTGGGTTGATCCTGCAGACCTTTCTGGACGCCAAAGACCTGTGTGGTTCTGCGCTGGGACACTACCTGGTTGCTGCACCTGCTCCCTGTCCCTGCCTTCAGCTCTCCATCTCTGACCCTAAGCCGCCTGACCCAGACGCCCTATTAGACATCGCCTGCCCAGCCTGGCCACTGCCCCGACCTCGAGGGCGCCAGAGCAACCGGCTCAAACGCGCGCTGCTCCTCCCGCCTGGGGGAGTCGGCAGTGGCAGCGGCAGCGGCAGCGGCAGCGGCCCTTAGAGGGTGCGCTCTGCCCGGGTGCGGGAGGCGAGAAGAGGAAGGAAGGAAGGAAGATTTAGGGTTGAGAGCTGGGAGCCTTGACAGCCATTCAGCACCTGGGTGGAATCAGTGAGAAGTCCCCTCTCATCTGCCCTTCCCCCCCAACTCCAGCTACTGGCTTTGCGACGCTGCGCCGCCAGATTTTGTTCTCAGACTCCGGAGTTAAGCACTCACTCCTCGAATAAAATGCCCAGCTGCAGAGCCCAAGACTCAGTTGTTTCTTGGTGGGGGGGGGGGTGCCTAGGAGGCATTATAGTCTAGGGGTCTCCCCAGACTCCACAGGCTGTAATCTGAGGGATAGGGGATGGAGCATGGGACTCCCCCTACTCCTACATTGCTCCAGTCTTTAATACCTATACATCAGCCCCAGCAGGTGGAAAGATTAACACAATATATGTTACAGGGGCAACAGATCTCCACCCCAGGTTTGAGCCTTTTCCCTGCTATGACAGTGGAAAGAATACTTGATTTGGAGTCAAAGGACCTGGGTTAGAATCCAAATTCTGGTTGTTGCTACCTATGCAACATTGGGGAAGTCATTTAGAATTCCTGGGTCTATTTTCTCATTTGTAAAAGGAAGGGGTTGGATTGCTCTCTCAGAGGCTTGACTTGTGCCATAGCCTTCCTCTATTTTGATTTAGGTTATTCCCCACCCCATTCCCATCCTGCACCCCCACTTCATCTAACAAATCCCTTCAACCATATGTCGTTCTCCAAAGTGATCAGTCTTTTCCCTGAAACTAATGGTTCCTGGCTCTGGACTTATTTGGGACCAAGTCCTGGGAGTCTGGCCTCTCAAAGACAGGTCACTTTTTCACATTTGTCTCTGGCTTACTCATTATACCCCCATTCCAGAATAGGTGTATGGGATGTTCAGGGAGGATTAGCACCTCTAGAGTGAAGGCTTGCTGAGCCCTTTTCAGGGATGCATATCTACCTTTGGTATCCACCTGGCATTCAACTCTCACCTGTGGCTCCAAGAATCTGTAGCATGCACAGCAACCACACCCCACAAAACCATTTCTGCAGATAGGCTGAACCAGGTTGAGGGTAACTGACAGGCCTCAAACCTGTCAGTGAGTTAGAGGGATATCTATTCCAAACATGTGAAGACTTCCCATGGCAGAAAGGGTGGATGAGAACAATTTGTTCCAATGGCCATGAAGGCAGCTGAAGCAGATGCTATGGAGTGTTTAGAGCTTGGTCAGATACTGAAAACACCAAGGGCATCCACTACATCCTGAGCCATTGCCAGTCATCTTGACTTTTATCTTGCCACTGGACTTTGATGACTCTGGATGAGGCTGACAACTTTGCCCAACTCTGCTTCACTTAAATCCAGTTCACGCACAAGTCAAGACATCACCCCATCATGTCACTGTCACTTCAAAAGCAAAGGATCAACAACAGCAACAACAGACCCCAGAACAGAATTTTGTGGGGTTCGTCTCATGTCTATGTTTCTCCAAAAGTGAGTGACAGTATCCCATCTAGAAAGGTATTCAATAGGGTATAGGAAAAATTTATTCCCTCCACTACAAAAGAAATGTTAAACACACACACACACACACACACACACACACACACACACATACACACACGAGACTTATGAGCCCATATTAACAACTACTTCAACCATGAAACAGTAACTCCTAACTCCTATACTCCCTACAGGTTGATGCTTAAAACACTGTAGGATTTTGTACTGTCCAAACAGCACATTCAAGGTCCAGATCTTCCGGTAAGTCACGGCAAACTTGTTAGATTTGTCCTCTTGACCAAGTGATCATCTGCTTCTTTGAAGAGATTAGAAATCATCTCTTGCTGCCAGGCACCCAGACTTCAATGACTCTAGACATCATAAGTCCCCTATATAGATTGCCAAGGTTTGAAATGTCCATCTCAGGATCACTGTTTGGTCATTTGTGCTCAGGGAGGGAAACATGAAGCAGAATATGCTACTAGAGTTTTGAGAAGCACTCAGACTTAACTAGAAGAAGCACATGCTCATTTTTAAAATTTACGATTATAAAACTCTAAACTTAAATATGAAAAAGGAGGATATTTATAAAAATCCAGTAGAATATAAAAATAGGATTCTATATAAAACTGAATCTCCATTTCATGCCACATGCTTTTATTCTTTTGTATTTTAAAAATACATTTTTATTGGAGTCCTACCAAATTATTTTTATGACACAAATATGGTGCTGATACCTAAACCAGGAAGAGCCAAAACAGAGAACGAAAATTATAAACCAATTTCCCTAATGAATATAGATGCAACAAAATTAAATAAAGTGTTAGCAAAGAAATTACAGGAATTTATCACCAGGATAATATGCTATGATCAGATGAGGTTTATACCAGAAATGCAGGGCTGGTTCAATATTAGGAAAATTATCAGCATAATTGACCATATCAGTAACAAAACTAACAGAAATCATATGAATATTTCAATAGATGCAGAAAAAGCTTTTGACAAAATACAGCACCCATTCCTATTAAAAACCACTGGAGAGCATAGGAGTAAATGAAATTTTCCTTTAAACAACAAGTAGTACCTATCTAAAACCATCAGCAAGCATTATATGTAGTGGGAATAAGCTAGAAGCCTTCCAAATAAGATCAGACATGAAGCAAAGATGCCCATTATCATCACTATTATTCAATATTGTATTAGAAATGTTAACTTTAGCAATAAGGGAAGAAAAAGAAATTGAAGGAATTAGAATAGGCAATGAGGAAACAAAACTACCATTCGTGGCAGATGAAATGTTGATATACTTAGAGAATCCTAGAGAATCAACTAAAAAAACTTCCTGAAATAATTAACAACCTTAGCCAAGTTGCAGGATATGGAATAAACCCTCATAAATCATCAGCATTTCTGTGTAGTATTAACAAAGCCCAGCAGTAAGAGATAGAAAGAGAAATTCCATTTAAAGTAACTGTAGACAATATAAAATATTTGGGAGTCTACTTGCCAAGACAAACCCAGGAACTAAATGAACATAATTACAAAACACTTTTCACACAAATAAAGTCAAATCTAAACAATTGGAAAAATATCAATTGCTCATGAGTAGGCCTAACTAATACAATAAAAATGACAATTCTACCTAAATTAATTTGCTTATTCAGTGCCATAACAATCAAGCTACCAAAAATTATTTTATAGAGCTAGAAAACAACATAACAAACTCCATCTGAAAGAACAAAAGATCAAGAATATCAAGGGAATTAATGATGCAAAGGAAGGTGGTCTAGCTGTACCAGATCTACACCTGTATTATAAAGTGGCAATCATCAGAACTATTTGGTACTGGCTAAGAGAGTAGGGGATCAGTGGAATAGGTTAGGTACACAACACACAGTAATAAATTACTATAGTAATCTACTGTTAGATAAACTGAAAGATTCCAGCTTCTGGAATAAGAACTCAATATTTGACAAAAACTGCTGGGAAAACTGGAAATTGGTATGGTGGGAACTAGGCATAGACCAACATCTCACACCATATACCAAGATAAGGTCAAAATGGGTACATGTTTTAGACATAAAGGGTGATACCATAAACAAATTAGGAGAGCAAGGAATAGTTTACCTGTCAGATCTATGGAGAAGGAAAGAATTTATGACCAAACAAGAGATAGAGAACATTATGAAATGCAACGTGGATAATTTTGATTACATTAAATTAAAAAGATTTTGCACAAACAAAGGCAACACAACCAAGATTAGAAAGAAATTGGGAAATAATTTTTTACAGCAAGTGTTTCAGATAAATGCTTCATTTCTCAAATATATAGAGAACTAAGTCAAATTTATAAGAATACAAGTCATTCCCCAATTGATAAATGGTCAAAGGATATGAATAGTCAGTTTTCAGATGAAGAAATTAAAGCTATCTATAGTCATAGGAAAGAATACTCTAAATCTCTATTGATTAGAGAAATGCAAATTACAACAACTCTGAGGTACCACATCACACCTATCAGATTGAGTAACATAACAAAACAGGAAAATGATAAATGTTGAAGAAGTTGTGGGAAAATTGAAACACTAATGCATTGTTGGTAGAGTTGTGAACTGATCCAGCCATTCTGGAGAGCAATTTGGAACTATGCCCAAAAGTCTATAAAACTGTGCAAACCCTTTGATCCAGCAATAGTACTACTAGGTCATATCCCAAAGAGATCAAAGGAAAAGGAAAAGGACCCATTTGTACAAAAATATTTATATCAGCTCTTTTTATGGTGTTAAAGAATTGGAAATTAAGGGGATACCCATCAATTGGGGAAAGGTTGAACAAGTTGTGGTATATGAATGTAATGGAATACTATTGTTCTATAAGAAATGATGAGCAGGATGCTTTCAGAAAAACCTGGAAAAACTGACATGATCTAATGCTGAGTGAAGTGGGCAGAACCAGGAGAACATTGTACACAGTAATAGCCATCTTGGGAGATGACTAATATTGATAGACTTAGCCCTTCTCAGCAGGGCAAGGATCTAAGCCATCTCCAAAGGCTTCATGATGGAAAATGCTATCCACATCCAAAGAAAGAACTATGGAGTTTGAATGCAAATCAAAGCATACTATTTTCACTTTGCTATTTTTTTCTTTTGTTGTGTTTTGTTTCCTCTTTCTAGTGGTTTCTCCTATTGATCATAATTCTTACTGACAACATCGCTAATGTGAAAATATGTTTAATAGGAATGTATAGGTATAGCCTATATCAAATTTTGTGCCATCTTGGGGATGGAGGCAGGGAGGAAGGGGAATAAAAATTTAAAACTTGAAAGCTTATGGAAGTGATTGTTGATAAATCAGAATAAATTAATAACAAATTTTTTTTAAATGCTATCCACATCCAGAGAAAGAACTATGGAGTCTGAATGCAAATCAAAGCATACTATTTTCACTTTTTTTCTTATGGTTTTTCCCTTTTGGTCTAATTCTTCTTTCACAACATGGTTAATACGGAAACATGTTTAATATGATTGTATATGTATAACCTACATCAGATTGCTTGCTGTCTTGGGGAGGTGGGAGGGAAGGGAGGGAGAAAAAAATTGGAACTCAAAATCTTATAAAAGTGAATGTTGAAAACTATCTTTACATGTAACTGGAAAAAATAAAATACTGTTAAGTGGAAAAGTAAAATACTATTAAATAGAAAAAATAAAAATAGATTTTATTTTAAAATATATTTTATCTATTTCATTAAATATTTCCCAATAATATTATTTTTCCAATTACATGTAAAAAATTTTAAACATTCATTTAAAAAATTTTAAGTTTCACATTTTCTCTCTTGTCTTCCTCCCTTATTGAGAAGGCAAGCAATTTGATAGAAGTTATATATGTGCAATCTCCACCAGTTTTTTTTTCCCTCTGGAAATGCATAGAGTTTTTCATCATAAGATTTTTGGAACTGTCTTAGATCATCATATTGCTGAGAATAGCTAAGTCATTTACAGTTGATTATTGCTGTTACTGGGTACAATGTTCTCCTGGTTCTGCTCACTTCACTTTGCATTAGTTCATGTAAGTCATTCTACGTTTTTCTGAAAGCATCCTGCTTGTCATTTCCTATAGCACAATAGTATTCCATCACAATCATGTACCACAATTTGTTCAGCCATTCCCCAATTGATGTTCTGTAAGAAGTGATGCTGTTATTGTTCTGATTTGGTTCTGGTTCACTCAGCATCAATGCATGTAAGTCTTTCCAGGATTTTCTGAAATTCATCTGCTCATCATTTCTTATAGAACAATGGTATTCCATTACATTCATATACCACAACTTGTTCAGCCATTCCCCCAGTGATAGGCATCTCCTCAATATCCAATTCTTTTTTTTTTTTTTTGGTTGGGCAATGGGGGTTAAATGGCTTGCCCAGGGTCACACAGCTAGTAAGTGTTATATGTCTGAGGCTGGATTTGAACTCCAGGTCCTCCTGAATCCAGGGCCAGTGCTCTATCCACCGAACCTTCCAGCTGCCCCACAATATCCAATTCTTATCCACCACAAAAAGACCTGCTATAAACATTTATGTACATGTGGGTCCTTGTCCTTTTCCTTTGATCTCTTTGTAATACAGACCTAGTAACTAGTGGTATTGCTGGATCAAAGAGTTTTACAGCCAAAGCAGTTTTATAGCTCCTTGAGCATAGCTTCAAATTGTTCTCCATAACAGTTGGACCAGTTTGCAATTCCACCAATAATACATTAGTGTCCCCATTTTTTTCACATCCCCTCCAGTATTTGTCATTTTCCTTTTCTGTTATGTTAGCCAATCTGATAGGTGTCAGGCAATATCTCAGAGCATTTTTAATGTGCATTTCTCTAATAGATAGTAATTTTGAGCATTTTTTCATGTGACTATTGATAGTTTTGATTTCTTCCTCTGAAAACTGCCTGTTCATATTCTTTGACCATTTATCAATTGGGGAATGCATGCCACATTTTTTTTAAGTATATAATAAAATCTTCAGGCTATTCTCAAAACTGTCATGGTTATGTTTCCTCCTGAATTTTTGTTCTCTTCTGTGCATTTAAAAATATGCCAACCACCCTCTTTGTCATCACTATTGCTAACCCCTTCTATCCTCCATTCAAATTAAAAACAAAGACAAAGGAAAAAAAAGCCATTGTGACAAATAAGCATAGTCCAAAAAAAAAAAAATCTACCCAAGGGCCATGTCCAAAAATGTATTTCTCTTTCTGTACCTGGTCCACCACCTTTCTATCAGAAAATGGTAACTAGCTTCATTATAGGTCCTTGAGACAAGTTTGATCATTACATTGATCACAGTTCTTAAGCCATCAAAAGTTGATTTTCTTTACAATGTTACTGCCTTTGTTTATATTTTTCTCCTGACTATTCTCACGTCATGCTTCATCAATTCATTCTACCCAGGGCTCTCTAAAATCATCTCTTTTGTCATTCCTCAAGATACAATAATATTCTATTACATTCCCACTTTACCATTTTTGCAGCCATTCCTGGGTAGTCTATGAGGCAAGCTAAGGTCCCTTTCCCCTTAGACTCTAGTTCTTTCTTTCACTTTTATTTTGTCCTTTTAATTTTCTCCCCTCAGAATTAGGAAGTTTGTTTCGCTTGCAACAAGTTCTCTCCCTATTGTTATCCTCACTCTTTGCCATGCCATATACTCCCCATTCCCACACTTATTTCCAAGGCCTATAGTCAGGAAGACATCTTCCTGAGTTCAAATCTGGCCTCAGACACTTCCTAGCTGTGTGACCCTGGGCAAGTCACTTAGCTCTGCCTGCCTCAGTTTCTCATCTGTCAAATGAGCTGGAGAAGGAAATGACAAACCACTGCAGTATCTTTGCTGAGAAAACTCTAAATGGGGTCATGAAAATGACCGTAAAGTGGGGACATGACTGAACAAGAGCACGTTTTCGGAGCCTATTCCACTTCACTAAGATTTAACACCTTCTCTTCAAAGCAGTTAGCTCTTCCATCTCCTTCCCCTGGAGTTTTCATTTAATTTCTTCTAGGTATTCATGGAATTCTGATGGAAAATTTTTTTCCCCTTGAGTCTCTGCTTGTAGGAATCTTTTGGAAGACCTAGATTTACGACAATTTTTTACTGGGTTTTTTTTTTTTGGCTTTGTGCCAGAACATGGCTCCCACTCTTTTCTGAACTTTTTAGGGGGGAGGTAGGCCCTGCTTGATCTCATTTTGGATCCTCTGGGTTCCTGCTTTGATCTCTACCTTCCAGGTTCCTCTGGATCTCGGAAGTTCAGAGTGATGGCTCCTTAGCAGCCTCTGTAGCATCTCAGGACAGGGTATCAAGGGACCTCAGAGGCCCTGGCCCTGGGATGTCCCTGCCTGAGTACTGCAGCACCATGCTGGCTGCTGCCCTTCTCCCTAGAGCTCCCAAGGTTCCTACTTGGGGACTTTCAGACCACCAAGCTTTCTCAAGGAAGCCCTCTGCTCTTGCTGCCTGCAGAACCAGAATCCTGCATAGTACATTTTCTTGGCCTGTCTCTGGTTATACTAGGATGCTACTGAGCACTTGCACTGGCTTTACTGGTGACTCCCTTTCCTATTCTCCTCAGGATTCTGGCTGACCTCTTGTCAAAGATCCTATATTGGCCACTTTCAGAAAAATATGTCTCAACCTGCACTCTTTCACTTCTCCATCAGGAGGTGGGTAGCATGTTTCATCATGAGTCCTCTGGAATCATGGCCAGTCATTACATTGATCAGAGTTCCTAAGTCTCTTTTTAAACATTCAAAAAAAATTTTTTTTTCACAGAATGGGAAGCTTTATTGTTAGGAGAAACATAAAAGCTTAGGGTGAGTTTGAGAAAAGAAAAATACCCCCGTTGGTGGAGAAGGTTCTGAAGTTCCCTGACTGCTGTACCAAAGACTCCTGGTTAAGGGTGATAGGGAAATAAAAGACTCCTTAGTTTCTAGAGCCAAAGCCCTGGCTTGTGCTTGTGGGGGGTGGGGCAGGGGCAGGTCTGTGTATGTGTGTATATATGTATGCATGGTTGTATATTGGTGAGAGGGATGACTCCCTTGCCCCTAAGACATATGCTGGGAATCTCCACTGGGAATAGGGCCCTGGGAGGGATGAGGGGAAAGATGCTGACAAGAGCTAGGTAAACCATAGGGCAATCAAGCTGGCTTTCTTGAAGGAATATCAAAATGACCTCAGAATCCTTCTCAGATGCCTTTAACAGCTGAAAAACATCAAGATAGGAGTACCCCTGTATTCATCTTTCTTAGGGCAGGGGTTTTAACAACACAGAAGTTACAGAGGCTACTTATGGGGGTATGGGCTCAGCTCTGATACCAAGATCTTAGACCCACACACCCTAGTCCTAAAACAGCTCCAGAGGATCAAGTCTAGAGGCTGGGGGATGGGGGGAAGGTGAGGGAGCCCTGCTTCATCAGTATTAAGTGCATATGGAACAAGTCAAAACAGTGACCACTACAAATACATATATGCACAGTACCCTGGGCACATGAATACCACCATCTGTCCCCAGGGGCCTCATGGAGTCATGGCCAAAGGGTAGGAAACAGGGGGATCAGAGGAGGGAGCTAATAGATGGGGATATAGTTGTGGATCTTGGTCCGGTTTCGCTGGGCGATGCATTCTGCAATCCATAGGACATTCCGGCACTCCTGCTCCTTGAGCTTCACGAAGGCATAAAAGACACCAAAGTGGAAGTGGTTGAGAAAGGTCAGCTTGTTCAGTTTCACCTCGTACTCAAAGAACCAGTCTTCCAAGGTCTTATCGCCAGGATTTCTGCCAGCCCTTTCAAAGATTCGTTTATATTGCAGGTGGTAGTCAGCCACAGTTTTGACGTCCTGGTAGTCCTCAGCCTGGGCCAACAGGGCCAGACCCTCAGGGTAGAGCTTCCCACAATGCGGAAACAGCTTGGCCCGGTCGTTCTTGGAGAGCTCAGTGTCAAATGAGTTGATGGTGATGATGAAGGCTCTGCGGTCAGCCTCAAACTCTAGGATAGGACACATGGTATCTGCTGTGATTCCCCCCAGGGTGGTGCAGAATTTGTAGAAAGCCTCTAGGTAGGCTTTGTACAGCGTGTTTCGAATGATCTCGATGTTCACCTGCTTGAGGTCCTCCTTAGAGATGCAGTCTTGGAAGAATGAACAGAGTGGGGTGTCCACTAGGATAGCATTATATAATTCTTCTGGTGTCCGAGCAAAGCTCACAGCCTCCATCTGCTCAAAGATGCCTAATGGGTGGCACTTATGCATAAGTTCAGCAATGGTGCGATTGTGCAAGGTCCCTGTCATTAGCAGGATGACATTGTCGATCATGTAGCTGTAGGTGATGAAGTCCAGGAAGCTGGCCAGTGGTGCATAGGCCTGACTCCTCAGGTAGCGGAACTCGGCCACCATCCTCTCCCTGAGTCTGTCGTCAAGGATTGACACCGTTAATGGAGTTGTCTCATTCGCTAGGAAGGACCGATAGTCCGTGGTCTGGAGATGTAGTTTCACATCCTCCAGCGTTTCACACTGCTGCAGGTGGCGATAATCTGCCGTTTTCAGCAGCCCGGCCTTGAAGCCCCGGACCAACCCTTCTAAGTAGCCGTTGTCCACGTTGAAGTAGAGCTCTGGGAAAGCGGACAACGACATCGTGGCAGCAGCTGCAGCCGCGCGGACCTAATCAAGACCCCGCCCCCAAGGATCCGGTGACGCATTGCTAGGGCCAGAGTTCCTAAGTGTTTTTTTTTTTTACACATTTATTCCCTCTCCTGAATGAACTGATGTAGAATGAAGCAAGCAGGACAATAGATACAATAACAACAATATGGTTGTCTAGTGTCTGAGGTCACATTTGAACTCAGGTACTCCTGACTTTGGGGCCGGTACTCTATCCACTGCGCCACTTTCAGTCTTTCAAAGTTAAGCCTTGTTGCATTTAAGTACCTACTATGTCCCCCGGAACTCTGCTAAGCACTTTATTTTTTATTTATTTATTTTGCTTTTTTTGGTGAGGCGATCGGGGTTTAGTGATTTGCCCACGGTCACGCAGCTAGTGTCACGTGTCTGAGGTCGTATTTGAACTCAAGACCTCCTGACTCCAAGGCCAGAGCTCTATCCACTGCGCCACCTAGCTGCCCCTCTGCGAAGCACTTTAACAAATAACACCTCTCTTGATCTTATAAGTTAGATGATATTATTATCATTTTACAATTGAAGAAACTTAGGCGGACAGAGGTTGTCACTTGCTCACGGTCACACAGTTAGTGTCTGAGGCTGTATTTGAACTTAGATCTTCGTGACTCCAGGCCCAGGGCTCTATCCACAGTATCACCTAGCTGTCTCTTACAGGTTTCACCCCCAAAAAAACAAAAACCAAAACAAAACAAAAAAAACCCCCACCTCCTTCATTATTTCTTATAGCACAATACTATTTCATCATATTTATATACCAGCATTTTTCTTTTGCAAGTAGCATATGTGAGGATACTATACCAGCAAGTAGCATAGGTGAGGATACTATACTAGCATTTTTTCACCCATTCCCTAATTGATTGGCACCTCTTCGACTTCCACTACTTTGCCACTGCAAAAAGAACTGCTATAAATATTTCTGCAGATTCTTAGGGGTAGAACTACTCCCTTCCTTAATCTACTCTTCCTTTTATTCTCCTCTCTTTCTTTACCCCTTTTCCTCCTGTTTCCCTATTAAATGAAATGCCTTTCTGCATTCCACTATGTGTATGTGCATTTTCCCCTCCATTTACAGTTCAGATGACAGTGAGGTGCAAGCATCACCCATTTGTCCCTTATTCCTTGTTTGTATCACCCTACATTTGTTCTTCTAGATATTCATATGAGAAAATTTCCTCCATCCTTCCTCTTCCTCCCCACTCCCCCTCACACACACACACCCCAGCCCCAAACAATGAAAGAACTACTCCCAGGTCCTCTGTCTAATCAGATTCTCTCTAAGACCTCTTAAAGATGATAGGGTTCACAGGGGACACAAGTCTCATCTCATATCAGAATATAGACAGTTTATCCTTATTTAATCCCTTATAATTATTTCTTCATGTTTACCTTTTTACGTTTCTCCTGACTACAGTATTTGCACTACAACATTTCTATATAGCTCTGGGCTTTTTGCTTGGAAGTCCTCTATTTCATTAAAAATCCAACCCACTCCACCTCCCACCAGGATTAATTCAGTTTTTCTGGGTAAGTTACTCTTGCTTGGAAACCAATATCATTTGCCTTCCAGAATGTCATATTCCAAGCTTCATAATGGCAGATGCTAAATCATGTGTGAGGCTAACTGTGGTACATGAATTCTTTCTTTTTAGTTTCCTTAAGTATTTTTTCCTTGACCTGGAAGCTCTGGATTTTGGTGATAATGTTCCTGGAAGTTTTCATTTGGGGCTTTCTTTTGGGAGATAAACAATGGATTCCTTCTATTTTGCCCTCTGGTTCTATAAGATCTGGGCAGTTTTTTATCATTCCTTAAAATATATCTAGTCTCTTTCTTTGGCCATGGATTTCAGGTAGTTCAAGGATTCTTAAATTATCTCTCTGATCTGTTTTCCAGGTCATTTGTTTTCACTGTGAGATACTTTACATATTCTTCTTTTTCCTCAGTCTTTTAATTTTGTTTTTAGTATTTTTTTGTTGTCTCACAGATTCATTACCTTCTATTTGACCCGTTCGAATTTCCAGGGAGTTTGTTGCTTGGGCAAGGATTTGTACATCTTGTGCCAAGCTGTTAAGTCTTTTTCCAATTCTTTCTTCTATAGAATTTCACTTCACTTTTTTTGAGGGGGGGCAGATAGGTGGTGCAGTGACTAGAACATTGGCCCTGGAGTCAGGAAGGCCTGAGTTCAAATCTAGCCTCAGATACTTACTAGTTGTGCAACCATGGGCAAGTCATTTAACCTCTGTCTGCCTTAGTTTCCTCAACTGTAAAATTTGGATAATAATAGCATCTGCCTCCAAGGGATGTTGTGAGGGTCAAATGAGATAATAATTGTAAAATGCTTAGCACAGTACCTGGCACATAGCAAGCCCTATATAATTAGCTATTAATATAATTTTCTACTTTTTCCTCTAGTGCTTTCATTTCATGTATAAAAACATTTTAATGTGGATTTTTTTGTGTGACTATACATATTTGTAATGGGCTTTGTTTTTCTTGCCTTCTCAATGAGTAGGACTGGAAACAGAGGGAAAGGGAAAATTTGAACCGGAAAATAAAATGAAATTGAATTTTTTTAAAGCAAAAAAAAATTCTGATCAATAAAATGATAAATCATGAGTCCAGAGTACAGAAGATGAATATGCTACTCACCTCTTGCTAGAAAGGTAATGAACTGAAAATGCAGAATGAGGCATCCATTTTTGGAAGTAGTCAATATGTGAATTTGTTTTGACTGATGATGAATGTTTGTTATCAGTGTTTTGTTTTTCTTTTTGTTCAATGGGAGAGAGGGGAGGGAAACTGACAGGGAAATACTTGGCAATTGAAAATTGAAAAAATAAAATTCAATTTAAAAAAATTTAAACTCTTAAAAGTTTACTTCTTGCTTCATCTCTTCCAACAATTTTAGTTAAACTTGTACTCAAGCTGTTTTTGTTTTTGTTATTTTAGTCATTCTCTTCCCCTGGGTTTGTGTCTTGAGTTTCCCTGCCACCAAAATAGCTTTTTTATAGAAGGATTCTTTTTTTGTTTGCTCTTTCCTCTAGCTTACTTCATGCTTTTGGACTTTATGTTAGAGCTGGGCTACAGTGGGGGAAATGTATGGAATGGTCTTGATGT
Source organism: Vombatus ursinus (assembly GCF_900497805.2). Taxonomy (NCBI): domain Eukaryota; kingdom Metazoa; phylum Chordata; class Mammalia; order Diprotodontia; family Vombatidae; genus Vombatus; species Vombatus ursinus. The sequence goes on along the minus strand of NW_020948951.1, from coordinate 1,319,496 downwards.
TGTTTTCTTGAGGTATCAAGGACAATTCTGGCTGAGTGTCTAAACTGTCTAGTCTAAGCTCTGAAAGTTTCTGACCTGAATTTGAGTCTAAGCATCATGACTATGGGCTTGTCCTATTTTGAATTCTAGTAGACTGCTGCTAAGCTCAGCCACTGTCAGACAGCTAGAAAACTCTGTTGGTAAAGAATAACAGAACTGCAGACTCTTTGTTCTGGGATTCCTGCCCTGATTATTCCCATATAGGGAATAGGCTGGGGTGTTAGTTAGAACCAAGACCCATACTGCACTTTTGGGGTCTGAGGCACACCTACTGCTTGCTTCTGAACTTGCTCCTTAATCAGTACACAACCTAGAGCCAGGTTGTGGTCTTTTCAATATATTGCACTCATCAGTGCTTGAGCTCCCTGCTGCTAGAACTGCTCAGGGAGAGGCTGGCCAGCCACTTGTCAGAATGTCCTAGAGAAGGTTCACCCACTAGACAGCAGGGCAGAGCAGATGACTGAGTTGATTCAGCTTAACAGTCCTTTTATTAAATCCCTCCTGTGTGCCAAGGCACTGTGCTACTCACTCTTTCCAGAACCACAAAGATAATAATGAAACAAGCCCTGCCCTCAAGGAGCTTATATTCCACTGAGGGGAGGGGTGGGAGGTAGAGACGCAAAATATACACAAATAAGGAAATATAAATTAAAAATAAAACCCAAGTAATTTTTTATGGGGAAGAAGCATTAACAACAACTGGGAGATCTGGATAGGAGGCAGTATTAACTTATGCAGAGCCTTGAAGGGAGCTTGGGATTCCAGGAGGCAGAGTGAAGAAGGTGAGCATTCCGGGCAGGGGGTACAGCTGGACAAAGGCACAGAGGTAAGAGGTGGAAGGTTATGTACACAAACAGCAAATCGCCCAGTTTGCCCACAGGATAGAGTATGTGTGAGGGGGAATAATGTGTTATCAGCCTGGAAAGATAGGCTGTGGGGCAGGGGAGGGAGTCGTAGAATACATTATGGACATACATGAGCTGCTACCAGTGGATCACGACAGGCTTTCAGTAGGAGATGGCACTTGGTCTGAGCCTAGTTGGATGCTCAAGATGCTAGAGGAAGAGGTTCAAGCAGGCCAGGCTGAAACTAGGTGCTGAGTAGGACAGCCACCTTGTCTACCGGCTTTAAAACACCACAAAAATCTTTTTCTCCCAGCAGCCCCGTGAGGAAGGAGCAGACGGGGCTCTCCCGGGCAACCCGTTGAGAACTGAGAACGCTGAGGTTAAAGAGGAGCAGTAATTAGCTCAGGGTCACACAGCCAGGAAGCGTGAACATCTAGATTCAAACCCAGGGATGCTGACGCCAGGCCAGAGCTTTCTCTCACCCATCCCACTCCACACTGCCTAGGGACTTCCAAGGCCCCTTCCACTTTCTGATTCCTGGCTCTCAAATTCTCCGACTTGGGGTTCTCCCAAGGGAGAACCTTGTGAGGGTGAGGGGTGGGGAACAGGAAGATTGACGGCAGCTGTTGTTTCTACCCAGGCCGACAGAGTCTGCACCTCGTTATGGAATACCTCCCCAATGGCTGTGTCCGGGACTACCTGCAGCGTCACCGGGCCCACCTAGACCCGTTTCCTCCTCCTCTATGCTTCTCAGATCTGCAAGGTTCCAAGGGGAAAAGAGGCTGGGAGGAGGGTCTGTGGAGGCAGGAGCAGAGAGATCTCTGGGTATAGGAGTGGTTCCCATTTTCAGCTGAGCCCAATTGGCCAGCAGGCAGAGCTGGGGAAGGACGTGGGGAGCAACACTGGGGCCATGGTGTTCTCTCTCCAGAACATGCTCGAAGGCCTTGACTGGTGGGGTCTGGGAAACGATCAGGGTCTGAGTCAGGATAGAGAGGTCATGATCTGGAAGGGGGTCACAGACTGGCTCTAAAGATTTGGGGTCAGAGCCAGGGCTGGAGGTCATCACAATCAGTACTGGGGTCCTCCTTGACCTTCAGCCCTCCTTCCAGGGGATGGAATACCTGGGCTCTCAGTGATATGTTCACAGAGACTTAGCCAACAGGAACATCTTGGTGGAGAGTGAGAGCCATGTGAAAATCGGAGACTTTGGCCTGGCCAAACTTCTTCCCCAGAACAAAGAATACTATGTGGTCAGGGAACCTGGCCAGAGCAATGCAATGCTGCCCCTAGATGCAGGTCACCTTCTCAGTCCACTCTGGATTTGGGACCCAGAACTGGATTGTTAACAAATATCTACCAGTTTCCACCTTTTCCTGAACCCTGAAGAAGTTTAGTCCCCTCTGTGCCAGATTTAGGTCCTCTTTTCACTCTGATGCACAGACTTTCCATATTCTGGAATGTTGTATAGCCATTCCTGACTAGACTCTGTCCCCAGTGTCTCTAGACCTCTTTGTCTCCCTCTCATCACTTGGCCTGGAAAAATGACTCACTGGTTTTTATTTCTTGGATTTCCTGATGAAGACTTGCATTTTTCTAGATGTTTGCGGAAAGTGAAAAAGGAGCTTGCTACACCTCTGCCCAGCACTTTGTCATCAACAAGCACACACTCTTGATTCAAGAAACTCCCAGACCTTTTGGGGGAAGAGGAAGGGCAGGAAATAAACATTTATGTAGTGCCCGTTATTTTCCAGGCATTGGGTGAAGTGCTTTACCGTCTCATTTGGTCTTCATAACAACCAAGGGAGATAGGTGCTGTTCTTACCTCCATTTTACAGTTGAGGAAACTGAGGCAAAAAGAGATTGAGTGATTTGCCCAAGGTCATAAAGCAAGTAAGTTTCTGAGGCTGGATTTGAGGTTAAATCTTCATGACTCCAGGCCCAGTGCTGTATCCACTTTGTCACCTAGATGCCTTGGGGCATTCTAGCTTCCTACCTGTCAAACCTCATCCTTGTCACATTACCAAACCATTTTCTCTTCCTATCATATAATTCCTTTTTTTTTTTTAACATCAATTAGTCCTGCCCTTCAAAGCCCCTCATTGGTTTTGTGTTACAGCCTGTTCACACCATGGACCTTTCTTCAGAGATTCTTATATTCCTGTTTTGCTGCCTGATAGCAATGCCAGTAGAATATTGTCATTCAAAAGATGGGGGGGGCAGCTAGGTGGCACAATGGATAGAGCACCAGCCCTGGAGTCAGGAGGACCTGAGTTCAAATCCGGCCTCACACACTTGATACTTGCTAGCTGTGTGGCCCTGGGCAAGTCACTTAACCTCATTGCGTAGCCAAAAAAAAAAAAAAAGATGGGCCTTCACTTTCATGAGAAGCTTAGAGTTATTAAAGGAGTTTTGCAATTTCATGAAGTCAGTTCAGCCCTTTCTCCTTTCTTTTGTTCAATTCTGAGTCCCACTCCTTGTCCTTCTGTACTGAGTATCCCAGCTCTTTAGAATTCATTGTGTATTGGGGGTGAAGCCAAGATGACAAGACTAGTAGGAAGCAGTACACAAAACTCCTCTAAATAGACCTAGAAAATACATCAGACTGAATCCCAAAAAGGAAATCCAGAAGAAATCACAGTGAGTTATTTGTCCAGCTCGAGTCAGCATAGGGAGACATTCAGAAAGGTCAGGACGATGGGGGCCCAGGGAGAAGCTGTGCACCAGGGTAAGAAGAGGTTCCGGACTCAGACTGGGGCACCTTCAGACCCATACCAGGTACCCTGGCAGCTTTTCATCCAGTATCCAGTTCTAATCACAGCTCTGGGGGGACAGGAAAGGGGACCTGTGCCAGGAATAGTGTTCCTAAGTAGAAAGGCCCTGGGCAATATAACCAGAAAGAAAGAAGTTCAGCAGCGGTGGTGTGGCTCAGACCTCTCCCCTGCCCCCAGGAGTAGAGCAGACTCTCAGTTCCAGCATCTAGCCCAGTGTGACCAGGAATAACCAGGGCAGAAATCTCAGACCAAAGAGGAGCCTGTGGTTCTGTCACTGAACCAGCAGAACTTTGCACTGGCTGAGAGGGGCGGGGTCTGGCAGCATATAGTCTTGAGTCTACCAAACCTAAGCCAGAAACTTGCAAAGATCAGACTAGAGGGTAGTAATTAGGCTTTGCCCTGGATCACATCATTTTGAGGGCACTGAAAGCTTTCGGATCTCTAGCCTGTCCCGAGACCCTGGCATAACACAATACTCAACACCCCAAGAAATTAGTAACATGAGCAGCCCAGATCTGCCTTCTAGAAGTGCAGCAGAGCCTAGACCTAAGATCAAGTCCAAAGTCAGGAAATGGGTTGGGAAGAAAGGCAAACAAAAAAAGAACTCCAGCATAATGAGCTATTGTGGCAGCAGGGAGACTCAAATCACATACACAGATGAGAATGATGCTAAAACATCTACAAGCAAAGCCTCAGAAAAATACATAGCTGGGACACAAACTCAACTGCAATTCCTGGAAGAGATAAAGCACAAGTTTTAAAAAGTTTTCATGAATTGTAAATTTATAATTTATTTAAAATTATAATTTTTTGCTAGGTAAAATTTTTTTATTAACCTTTTTTTCAAGCTTTAACTTTAGTCTTGTTCAAGCATAGTTGGGCTGCAAAGAATGAATTGTGTGTAACAATAAATGAAAAGAGCTGTAATGTCTAAAGGGCTTCAAAATATTGGAGATCTAATTCTCCATGTCTATAAACAAATGAAAAAATTCTTGAACAAAAAACTGGAAAAGAAATGAGAGCTATGGAAGAAAGAATTGGAAAGGCAATTAGCAGTTTGGCACAAGAGACACAAAACCTTGCCCAATCAATAATTAGTCAATTAGCAATGACAAGCCAATGGCTCCATGAAACAAGAAATACTAGAAACAAAACTGAAGAAAAAAAAATAGAACAAAATGTAAGGGATCTAATGGCAAAAACAAATGACCTGGAAAAGATTGAAGGAAAAAAAATTAAGAACTATTGAACTATCTGAACTCTTGTGATAAAAAAAAGAACTTAGATATCATATATCAAGAAATCATAAAAGAATACTGCCCAGATAGCACAGAACTAGAGGGCAACGTAGAAAAAGAAAGGAGCCACTAATCACTTCCTTAAAGAAACTCCAAAAATGGAAATTCCCAGTAACATAATAGCCAAAATCCAGAATTTTAGTCAAAGTAAAAATATTGCAAATAGTCAGAAAGAAAGGGTTCAAGTATGAAGTAGCTACAGTCAGGATTATAGATTTAGCAGCCTCCATTTTGAAGGGGTAGAGAACTTGGAACCTCCTTAAGGCAAAAGATATGGGCTTTTAGCCAAGAATAATCTACTCAGCAAAACTGAGTATAATGCTAAGGAAAGGCGGGTATTGGAGGAGGGGATGTTCTAGTGTATGTATATGGAATGGACCTTTAATGAGAGGACTTCCAAGCATTCCTGATGAAAAGACCAGAGTTTCATAAAAACTTTGAAGTTCAAACATAGGAGTTAGGAGAAATATTAAAAGAAAACCATGAAGGAATAACAAGAAACTACTTACATTCAAATATGAGCAGATGATACCTGTGTCTCTTCTGAACCTTATTATCATCAGGAGTCATAGAAAGAATCTGGACAAGGCCTAAGAGTAGAGGGTCCTAAGAGAAGAATGGAAAGAGGGAGGAAAAGGGCTACAATGGGGAGGAGGAGAGTGGAGGAGGAAGAAGAGAAAGGAAGTTTAGGGAAAATTATCTCGCTTAATCAAGGAGTCAGAGGAGGAGCTAACATTTGAACCTCACTCATCTGAACTGGTTAAAGGAAAGAATACACAAACACGCACACACACACACACAGAAATGCATTTCATTTCACAGGGAAATAGCAGGAAGAAGGAAGTAAGGGACAGGGAATTAGCAGGAGGTATGACTGAGGTATTAGTCCTAAGCAAAATAAATTCTAAGGATATACAAAAATACTTATGGCTCTTGAGATGGCAAAGAATCTGAGGGAGAACTCATAAATAGAGGAACAGATGAACAAATTACGCTGTATAAATGTGACAGAATCCTATTTTGTCATAAGAAATTATGAAAGGAATGGTTTTGGAGAAGACTCATATGAATGGATGCAGAGTGAAATGAATGGAATCAGGAGAACAATTTATGCAGTGGCAACAATATGGTAAAAAGAATGATTTTGAAAGAATTAGAAACTCTTATCAGTATAATGACCAACCACAATTCCAGAGGTCTAATGAACCTACCTCTTGATAGAGAGGTGAAAGCCTCAAAGAGCAGAATGAGATTTTTTTTGGATGTGGACAATGTGGAAATTTGTTTTGCTTGACTATACGTGTTTGTAATGGAGTTTTGTTTTCCGTTCTTTTTTTTTTTCCAGTCAGAGACAAGGTTTACTAGAACATCCATAATATTGGGCAGACTCTTAAGGAATCTAAGCATTTGTATCGCTATTGAAAGTGGGCCAGATTTCAAGAATCTGAGCCTTGGCTAGGTTATAAGAATCTGAGCACCTTAATGGAGATAAGATGGACCTTTTATACAGAAAGACTGTGGGAGAGATCTAAGGATCCAAGGGAGAATGGAATCTGGATAGGATAAAGGGTGGGAAGTGTCCAGGGGCAACTGGGATTTCCTTTTGTTCTTAAGCAGGGAAGGAGGGGCAGCTAGGTGGCGCAGTGGATAGAGTACCAGCCCTGAAGTCAGGAGGACCTGAGTTCAAATCTGGCCTCAGACCAAACACTTGACATGTACTAGTTGTGTGACCTTGGGCAAGTCACTAAACCCCAACTGCCTTAACAAAAAAAAAAAAAAAAAAAGGAACTTTATGATGTGGGAGGTAGGAGAGAGTGAATTCCAGGCACATGGGAGAGCTGGGAGATGGAGCGTTATGAGTGAAGAAGAGAGAAGGCCAATTTCCCTGAATTAATCAAAGAAAACTGATATCTGGAGAGATCAGTTGTGGCCAGATTGTGTAGGGCATTTAAAGAGTTTAGATCTTATCCTACAGACAATTAGAAGCCACTGGAGTTGACCGAATTGGGGAATCCCGCGGTTATAGCTATGCTTAAGAAAAATTACCTTGGCAGCTGAATGCAGCGTGAATTGGAGAAGTGCAAGGGTGGGGAACCTGCAGCCTTGAGGCCACACGTGGCCTTCTAGGTCCTTGGGTGCGACAATCTGTTCTGTGAAGTTTGGATTCCATCAAAGAGCCCAACTTGAGGACCTAGAGGGCCACGTGTGGCCTCGAGGCTACAGGTTCTCCACCCCTGGAGTAGTGAGACTCCAGTTAGGAGGCAGTTGCATAATCTAGGTGAGAGGTATTGAAGAAATGGTGGCCACGAGTGGAAAGATCTTGGTGATTCTCCTAAAGCACAGGCTGGATGATGTGATCCCCTACTCGATAAACTCCAGTGATACCCTGTTCCCCCAGGATCAAATATGACATCCTCTGCGCAGCATTTCAGGTCCTCTATAACTTGAGCCAATCCCAGTTTTCCAGGCTTCTTACACTTCACCCTTTACTGTCCTCCACATACTCTAGGATTCAACACCACTGACTTACTTGCTGTTCCTTACACATGACACCCCATCTTCACATGCATGCCTCTGTGCTGCTGTCTCCCATGCCTGAAATACTCTCCAATAGATAGAGGACTAGACCTGGAGTCAGGAAGACATGAGTTCAAATTCAGCCTCAGATCACTCGTTAGGGATAGCCTAGAAGGGCTACCTAAAGACTGGAGGCCCCATCAAGGTTTGAGGGGGCTATGATTTCACACACTGTGTAGCCGGGCTCAAGTATCCTTCCCTGCTCGCTCCATCCATCCACCCCCTGAATCCAGACAAAGATAGATACCTCGCTGCTATTCCTGAGATTTTATTACAAATTAACAGGAAGGGGAGAAGAGAGAGACACAAAGCAACAGTCCTTCCCATCGCTCCCCTCCATCAACTTTCTCAACAATTTCTATAAGTCAGCAACTGTCTCCAACCCCCTCTCATGGAAGAACCGGTGGGACTGTCGTTCTGTGGGAGCCTGTGTACGGGCAAAGTAGGACAGAAGGGAGGGGGTGCCAGAACCCCTGCCAGCAGCTGGTGGGCCTCCCGCCTCTTCCTCTGAGTCCTCCCTGCATGGGGGAGGAATGTGCCATAGTTTAGGCAGATGCACAAGCCAGAGTGATTCCCACCACTCCAGCCTTCTCCCCAACCCTCCACCAATCCCTAGAGGCCCCGAATGGCCTCTAGCCACCTGGCCCAAGAGTGCTGAGGTCAACATGTTGCCAGCCAGCTCCTTTGTTCCTCCCCCAAGGGGGCTCAGGGTCACCCACCAGCGAACAGGCACAGCACGTCCATCCAGAATGAGCTGAGCAGTACTCCAGCTAAAGCGGACGAACTGGGGAAAGCCAAAAACGGGGTCCAGGCACTGGGACAGCCACTCCTTGGTCTTGGGGTCTGGGAAAGAAGGAGGGTCACAAAAGAAGGGTCATGGTTGGGCAGGTCCAAACCAGGTGGAATAAATCTTGGGATCTGGAGGACCAGGATTCTGGGGTCCATTAACACATAGTCCCCCTGTGAGCCCTCCTGTGAGCTTCAGTTCCCTCATCTGTGATGGTCAACCACACTTGCTCCTGCAGATACTCCACCCCCTTAATTCTGCTCTTTCTGGGTTCCCCTTCCATCTGCCTAACTATTCCTCAGTCTCCTTTACTGGACAACCATCTGGTGTCTGCTCCCTAATCAATTAATTATTGGGTCTTTTTAAAAACATCTGCTACATGCCAGGCACAGTGATTATAGAGAGAAAAAAGAAAACGAACCCTGCCCTCAAGGAGCTTACATTCTAACCAGGGAAAACAGCACATACCTATACAGGTATATACAACACAAAGAGAAATGATACTAGCATTCATATAACATTCTAAAGATCCCAAAGAGCTTTTCACATCATCTCTTTTGAGCCCCAACAACCCTGTGGAGTGGGTGTACTTACTATCTATGCCATTTTACAAATGGGGAAACTGAGGCTCAAAGAGATTTATCAGAATCACACAGTAAGTATCTAAATCAGGATTTGAACTCGGGTCTTTTTGACTCCAAGTCCAGGGTTTTATCTGAAGTGCCACCTACCTACCTTTACAGGCTTATCTGAGAGACTTACCTGCACATACAAGGTGATTTTCAGGGGAAGTCCCGGGAGGACACCAAGAAAGGTCTCAGCATCTAAGCTGAACCTTGAACAAAATGAGGGGCTGGGATTCTGACAGATGAAGGCTGAGGAAGAAGTGCACTACAGAAGCGGGTGGTGGCCAGTAAAAATGTAGGAAAGCCAAACATGGAGTGCTGGGCACACAAAACAGCAGGAAGGGCGGGTCTGCCTGCACCAAAGTGGTTAGAGAGAGGAGAGATTTGCAAAAACAAAGGAAAAGGGGACAGCCAGGTGGCACAGTGGATAGAGCACTGGCCCTGGAGCCAGCAGGACCTGAATTCAAATGCGGCCTCATAATCCTTCCTAGCTGTGTGACTCTGGGCAAGTCACTTAACTCCAATTGCCTCACTAAAGAAAAAAAAAAAAGAAAGGAAAGGACAGGTGAGAACAGGACTGTAAAAGGCTCTGAATGTTGAGCAGAGGAGTTTATAGTGGATCCTGGAAGTAATAGGGAGCCACTGGAGGTTAACAGGTAGAACGGTGAGTTGGTCAGATTTGTACTTTAAGAAAATCAGTTTGACAGCAGTGTAAAGGATGGATTGGAGAGTACAGAGACGAGGCAGACACCCCAATGAGAAGTCTACTGCAATTAATCTAACAGCTCAGAGGAGAGCTGATAAGGGGCTGAACTAAGGTGGTTTGGGTGCGAGTGGAGACATGGAAGTAGAGAGAAGAGATCCTGTGGAGGAAGAAACAAGATCTGAAAACTAAATGAAACATCACACCCATCAGACCGGCCAACATGACAAAACAGAACAATGACAGATGTTGGAGAAGATGTGGGGAAATCGGAACACTAGTGCATTGTTGGTGGAGTTGTAAGTTGATCCAACCATTCTGGAGAGCAATTTGGAACTATGCCCAAAGGACTATAAAACTGTGCGTACCCTTTGACCCAGCAATAGCACTTCTGGGGCTGTATCCCAAAGAGATCATAACAATGGGAAAAGGACCCACATGTACAAAAATATTTATAGCAGCTCTTTTTGTGGTGGCAAAGACTTGGAAATTGAGAGGATGCCCATCGATTGGGGAATGGCTGAGCAAGTTGTGGTATATGAATGTAATGGGATACTATTGTGCTATGAGAAATGATGAACAGGTAGACTTCAGAAAAACCTGGAAAGACTTGTATGGACTGATGCTGAGTGAAGTGAGCAGAACCAGGAGAGCATTGTACACAGTAACAGCCACAATGTGAGATGACTAACTTTCATTGCTCTTCTCAGCAATGCAAGGATCAAAGACATCTCCAAAAGTCTCATGATGGAACATGCTGTCCATATCCAAAGAAAGAACTATGGAGTTTGAAGGAGGATCGAAGCATACTACTTGCTCTCCTTTTTTGTGTTGTTTTGTTTTGTTTCTTCTTTCTCGTGGTTCTCCCATTGGTTCCAATACTTCTTTACAACATGACTAATGTGAAAATGTTTAATATGAATGTATATGTAGAGCCTATATCAGATTGTACACTGTCTTGGGGAGGGGAGGGAGGGGGATAAAATTTAAAACTCAAAAGTTTATGGAAGTAAATGTTGAAAACTAAAAATAAATTAATTAATTAAAAGGAAAAAAAAAGAAAACTAAGTAAATAGGGACAGCCAGGTGGCACAGTGGATAGATCACCAGCCCTGAAGTCAGGAGGACCTGAGTTCAAATCCAGTCTCAGACCAGACACTTGACAGTTACCAGCTGTGTGACCCTGGGCAAGTCACTTAACCCCAATTCCCTCCCAAAAAAACAAACAAACAAACAAACAAAAACTCTCTCCTGTTTCATACCACCAACTGCTCACTGGTGAACTCTACCACCACTGTCCCAACCAAACCTCCGCCTCCCACATCTCCACAAAGAATTTATCATCTCCCCTAGCCCCATCTCTAAAACTTTGCTGTTTTTTTAATTTAATTTTTAATTTAATTAAAAAAACTTCACCATCCTTCCACTAGCTCAGATTTACAGCATCAGCCTTGCTTAGCTCTCTTTCCTCTCTCCCACCCCCCACATCTAATCATTTGCACAGCTGTTGATCCTGTCTCCACAACATCTCCTATACCTATTTGGCCTCTTCTCTAGTCACATGGTCACCATCCTCATTACATTTCCTCTGAACTACTCGAACAGTCTCCTAAATGGTCCTTTGGTTTCCAGTATCTACCTTCTCCAACCCACCTTCCAAACAATCGCCAAAAAGTCTCTGGTGGCTCTCCAGTGATCCTAGGGTAATATAGAAAGCCTGCCATTTAAAGCCACTTCACAGTTTGGATTCAGTCAAAGGGTTGAACTTGAGGACCTAGAGAGCCATAGGTGGCCTTGAGGCCAAAGGTTCCCCACCCCTGTCTTAGACTCTCTAGTTTCCTTTGAGGCTCCTAAAGAAAATCTTCCCTGATCTCACGTTACACCCTCCCAATGTAAACTCGAGGGATAGAAAGAGAAACATTTCATTTTTGTCTTTGTCTCTCCGGCACCTAGCGTGGTACAAGGAACACAGCTGAATTGTTTAATAAATGCTGGCTGAGTTGAGCTGAGCACTGGTTTGAGAATCAGAGAATCTCTGGGTTCCAGTCTCATTACTCTCATTTACTCTCTGAGTGATTTTGGAGAAGTCCCTTCATTTCTCTGGGACTTGGTTTTTTTAGATATAAAATGATGGCATCGGATGGACAATATGATCTCCATGTTTATTTCCATCTCAGACTTTGTCTCATGCCCCCTTGTGGCCATATTACAGGGTGGTCCCCTCTTTAACCCAGTCTTAGCTTCACAGGGGAAGGGGGGGGCGGTGGGGGGAAGGCCACTGGTTTGACTTTGACACTCACCATTGGGATAGCCAGACCCATAATCCATTTTCAGGTTCCCGAGGTCTTCCAGAAACTTCCATTTCTTCACGACGTGGTCTCGAGCAACCTGGAGGGGGTAGGCTAGGTAAAGGTGGGTATGAGGCCAAAGGCAGGTTGGTACATCTCTCTTGTGGGTATGTAGTAGGCACTTATCTGGGTCTGGGGAGTCCAGACAACACGATGGGAGGGGAACTCACCTTGGCACAAATGCTGGCAGCGCTGACCACAGGGAAGAGGGAGTCAGCTTTGGGTCGAACAGTCACCTCTATCTCTGGAAACCTCTCCTGAAGTTTTTGCTGGTACTTGTCAGCCGGTCCCACTGTATCCACAAACACCTGGAGAGACCAGGGGATAAAGGTCAGAGTAGGGGAAGCCCCAATTGGCCCAACTTCCCCCTACCCCATAGGTGCCACTGACCTGAGTGACCCTCACACCCTGATCCAGAGCCAGCTGCACCAAGGCCATGGCAGTGTCGTGAGAAAGGGAGTTCAGGTTATACTTGGCCCTAGGAGGAAACACATGGATATGCTCATACCCTGCAGGGCCCCAGCTCTTATTAAAGGGCAATTAAGTATCTTTGTTGAGGATACTTAAGGATTCCCACCACCTAACTTGAGCCTGGCGTGACTTTGCCTTTCCAAGGCAGGGTCTTGAAACCTCATAGACCTTATGGCTGGAAAGGACTTTAGACAGCAGCCAATTACCTCATTCATTTAACAGTGGGAGAAACTGAGGCCCAGAAAGGAGGAAGGAACTTGTTCAAAGTCACACAGCTGCTAAGTGGGGAAAAGGGGGAAGCAATGTCATAGAGTGAAGAGGGTATTGGAATTGGAAACAGGAAAATCAGGATTCAAATTCTGCCTCTGACATTTACTAGGTAGATGGCCTTGAGCAAGAAGTTAAGAGTTCTCTGAGGGGCAGCCAGGTGGTATGGTAGATAGAACTCTGGCCTTAGAATCAGGAAGACCTGAGTTCAAATCTAACCTCAGACACTTGACACTAGCTGTCTGACCCTGGGCAAGTCACTTAACCCTGACTGCCTTACAAAAAAAAAAAAAAGCCTCTTAAGTCTCTTCCAGCTCTAAATCTGTGACCCTATGACTCAAACTCAGGTCTTTTGGAGACCTTACTGTATTTCAAAGGCTATAGAGGAAGAATGACTAAATTCAATGAGAGTGAGCCACTTTGGAGTGGATCGAAGACATGTCTTACAGTCAGGAAGAACTGGGTTTAAATCCCACCTGAAAAACTTCATAGCTTATGTTTGGTATGACTTCACAGGGATAATCTATATCAAATTGCTTGCCTTCTCAAGGATCAAGGAGGAGAAGGAGGAAGGGAGAGAATTTTGAACTCAAAATTTAAAAAAAGAATGTTAAAAAAAAATTTTACACTAATTGAGAAATATTTAATGAAATAAAACTATATTGGGAAAACTTGATAGCTGTGTAACTATAGATACATGGGCATTTAACCTCTCTGTGCCTCAGTTTCCTCATCTGGGGTTAGCTAGGTGACACAGTGGATAAAGCACCAACCCTGAAGAGGACCAGAGTTCAAATCCGGCCTCAGACACTAGCTGTGTGACGTTGGGCAAGCCACATAATCCTGTTGCCCCCATACACAAAAAAAGCTTTTTTCATCTGGAAAATGAAGGAACTTTATACTCTATGATCCCTTGCAGTTCTGAACCAATAATCTTTAATAGTGTAGAGGCCATGTTAGAGTCAATCTAAGGAAGTACTTTCTAACAGGGCTATACAAAAGGGAAATGAGCTTGCTCAGGCAGGGTTAAGTAGGTTTTACTCTACTTGAAGTTGACGAGCAAAGGATGGGTGACCACTCCATGGAGGGGATGTTGGGTAAGGTATGTGTTGAGCTAGAAGATGATGCCCAAGATCCCTTTCCAGCTCTGAGACCCTATACCCCGAAATCTAGTGTTCTTGACATTACCCAGGTTGAGTGGCACAAGGGTCAAGTTGCTGCCCACCCAAGAACAGCCCTCACCGCCTCTGCATGCTGGTGGAGATGAGGTTCGGGGACAGAATGTCCAAGGCCCAGCCCACAAAGCTCCGGGCCTGATCTAGTTTCCCAAAGAGTCTCTCCCTCTCTGCTTCCGATAGGGTCTTTGAGTCTGTCAGGGTGGAAAAGAGAAGAAATGCAAGGAGGGGAGGCTTAGTCACAGGGGCACAATCCTGTCCCCACCCCCCACCCCATACCCCATACCCCACATACTTTTCCTTTCCAGGAAAGCCAGTAGTGCAGGACTCACCTGCCACCTTCAGGGCCTCCAGGTTGCTCAATTTGGACAAGGGGCAAAAGCAGATGCCGTAGACCATGGGGCCTGGCAAAAGGTGAGAGCTAGAGTCAGATGCCTTCGGGTCCGAATCTTGGATCTTGACTCCCCCAGGCCAGAGCCTACTCTCCAACCACGGCCAACCCCACAGCAGTCCTTTAGCCCAACTGCTCTACAACCAGGGCCCACCTCCAGGGGGCAATTTGCCACCCCTCAGAAGTGCCCATCCTGGAGCAACCCCCAGCCCCACTGCAACCCACCCCTAGCCTAGAGCTCACCTGTCCTACAACCGATGCATCCCACAGCCCCCGTGCAATACGCCCTAGCTCGAAGCCCACCCCAGGACAAGCCCGGATGCAATCCTCCCCTCCCCGCCCCAGCACGCAGGCTCCAGCCCGGGCCCCAATCCCACCCAGAACAGGCCCTCGGCCGGCCTCATCGATGCCCAGGCAGCAGTCCTCGGTGCGGCACAGCTCCGGTACGGGCGAACTCAGACGGCAGCTGCCTGTGTTGTCCCGCTCAAAGTCTCCCAGATCCATGCTCCCAGCAAACCAAGCAGTCTCGGACACTGGCCGGGAGATCCCGCAACTAGCACAGGTCTAGGCGGGCTCCCCGCCCCCGGAAACGTCTGAGCCAATCCTGAACTAGCTGTATATCCTCGTAGCTTCCTGGGAGTTGTAGTTCATCAGCAAGAGCGCCACCTAGCCGTGCGTCCCAGGTCAATCACAGATTCACTAAGCATTGTAAAAGGATTTGGAAACGAAGAAACCTAGAATTTCAGGAACTGGGAGGGAGCTCAAAAACCACCTGATCCAAGCTCTCCTCTTAAGCATGAATCTCCCGTCGAACATCATCCACCTGTATCCATCTATAATGCTTTTTTGACTGACTACTGACTAACTAAAGCTCTCCATTGCCAAGAAGTAACTTCCCTGCTTAACACACACCAAGGCACTGCCCTATGTAAAAAGTCCCAGAGGCTCGCTATTGCTTCTGTTACAAAATACCAACTCCTTTGGAATTTAAAGCCCTTCACGACCTGACATCCATCTTTCCAAGCTTTTTACACTTTATGGACAGCCAGCCAAACTGGCTTACTTTGTTCTATCCCTCACACATGACCTATCCTACGTCCCCTGACTATACAGCTCTGAAATGCAGTCTTTCCTCACCTTCACTGAGAATCTTTAGCTTCACAATTCAGCTCAAACACCATCTCCTACGTGAGATGCTGCCAGATCCCCTAACTCTGCCAGTGCTTTCCACTCCCTCCCCAGTGAATTAATTTTGTATTAACTTTTTTTCCCCCTTTTTAGGCAATTGGAGTTAAGTGATTTGCCCAGGGTCACACAGTTAGCAAGTGTTAAGAGTTTGTTCTGAGACCGGATTTGAACTCAGGTCCTCCTGACATCAGGGCCAGTGCTCTATCCACTGCACCACCTAGCTGCCCCTTATTAACTTTTTAATATACATATACAGACATACATGTTACATATGTATAATACATCTATTATAGACACAGTCCCCCCTCCCCAGGACTGTAAGATTCTTAAGAACAGAGACTCATTTTTGTTTGTATTTTCAGCTTCTGCTTAATACATGTTTATTGACTGAGTAGTCATTCATTGTATTGATCTAGTCCAACCTCCTCATTTTACAGGTGAGGAAATTGAGAACCAGAGAGGGAAAAGGACTTGCCCAATGTCACAGAGTTATTATATGCAGCCAGAATTCTAACCCAGTTCTTTTGGCTCAGTCTCAGGGGTAGCTAGGTGTCCAAATGGAGTGGATAGAGAGCTGGGATAGAGTGGATAGAGTCAGGAAGACTCATCTTTGTGAGTTCAAATCTGGCCTCAGACACTTTCTAGCGGTGTGACCCTGGGCAAGTCGTTTAACTCTGTTTGCCTCAGTTTCCTCATCTATAAAATAAGTTAGAGAAGGAAATGGAAAACCACTGAAGTATCTTTGCCAAGAAAACCCCAAATGGGGTCACAAAGAGTCAGACATGATGGAAATGACTCAACAAAAAAGGCTAGTGTTCTTTTCACGTCAAACTTCTCTGTTCATGCCTCCAAAACGCTAATAGCAGTAGGAACTACTATTTGGAGGCCTTAGCAGGAACTACGGAAAAATCTAATCCACTGGGATCAGGTCATCTCAGCAAACACTATCTTCTCCACTTCTGCTGCCTGAGAACACTAGGGACCTCTCCTAGTAGACTAGGCACAGCCCCCACAGAACCAGCATCTGCCTCCTGAGACCCAAGCAGGTAGGGTCCCCTCAGGCTGAGTCTTTCCTGACCCAGCAGCTGTGGCATGTAGTGGGTGTGGCTATGGATCTTCCCGGACCTGCTGGAGTGGCTTTACAGCAAGGCTGAAAATTACCTTTCATAACAATAGTAATGATAGAGATGATCTCATACTGATCTTCAAAGCATTCAGGGTGGAGTAGGCCTCAGGGGAAAAACTGAACCCCACATGCAGCAGATAGACAAGAGTGATATCAACCCAGGAGTCCCCAGCACTGTTGCTACCAGGGCCTGCACCATGTCCTTTCCCCCTCAGGATACCCCTTTCCTAAGTTCAGATCTTTCTCTCTTCCTTACCCAAAATCCAACTGGGATGGTGTAAGGTACACATGAAGGGCCTCCCTGAGTTTTCTATCTTCCTTTCTCCTTCTCTCGGTTTAGGCATTTGCTTTTGGCCATGCTCACTCTGTGTCCTCAGGCCCGCTAGTCACACTGGCCCCGAGAGCAGCTAGTACAGTTGTTGTGACTGCAGGGCTGTTGTTGCACGAGGCTGTCCCTGTCCAGAAACACAGGCCCTGCAGATGCCCCTACCACATCCCGCCTCCGCTCTTGAACTCCCAGGAGACACTGGCAGGTCCACGGACCCCACGGGCCCAGTGGCAATTCTTCTGGCTCTGGGGGAAGAAAAGACTGGTCAGCCAGGGAGCCTGAGCTTTGGCAGGGTTTTCTCTCCCACCCAAAACTTCCAGGATTAAAAGGGCTACTTCCCAATATGCCAAGACCCTTAACGATAGTTGTTGAATTGAGTAATAAGACACAGGGAGGAATCCGGGCAGATTTCATTGTGTATGTGTGTGGGGGGGAGGGATTGTAAATCTTCGCTAAATGACAGAGGGAGGTGGGGTGCACTGTACAAGTGCCTCTGATCTTCTTTGGGTGTAAACCTGAGCTACACTCTGCACCCTCCCCGAGCCCGCTCCACCAACTGAAGTCTCCTTCAGTTCACAGATGTATAACATCTGGGGAGGTGAAGTCTGGAGGCTCTGGGGGTCGAGGGACTCTCAACCCCTTACCCAGTTCTCTCTCCCAAGAATCTCCGGAGCCGTGCTCTCCAAAATAGTGATAGTCTGGGCCTAGGCAGGTTGGGGGCCGGGCCAGAAGGAAGAGCAGGAGCAACCTCAGCTGCAGTCTGGCCATCCACGGCCACTGGCTCCTCTCTTCAGTAGCCCCCTTAACCGCTGTTAGTGCCTGGTCCAAACATTCTCCCGGAGCTCCGTTATCTGAGCTGCTAGTCAGAAGGGTCAGGAGAGAGGAGGAGACAAGGGGAATGGAAGAGGTCAGTGGCCCCCGCCCCTTCAGCTTCGGAGTATTCTGGCTTCTCGACCCCACCCCACACCCCCTACGACGCATCAGTAGGCCCGCCTTGGCGTGTCGCGTCCGCCCCCAGGCGCGCTCCCATACGTCCCACCCAACTCCTCCTCCTCTTCTTACCCCCGCCCCCCCTCTCCCCCACGGTCTGGCTTTAGGTGGTACAGGCCGCGGATAAAAGGCGCGGGTGAAGGCCACTTGCATCCCGCTTTTGGTTTCCGGACTGTTGCTGTTGCGGTCTGGGAGCACGCGTTGCCTGTCTTTGTAGGCTTGGAGCCCGCCCTCCTTGCAGGTACAGTACGGTGCAGTGCGGCACGATGCGGTAAGGTACAATAGGATACAGCTCAACCCGGGCAGGTCCAGATCTAGGCTAGGGGAGTGGGAAACAACGGAGGCAGCCTGCGACTCCCCTTTTTCCAGGCAGATTGTGTTCTATCCTGGTCCACTATTCTCCCGGTTCTTCCCTCTGCACAGAGCAAGAAACCCCGCCCCCCTCTCCTGATCCCTGCCTTTGTTCGTTGTGAGAGATTAGGAACTGATCCCAGGTGAATTCTCCTCCACCTGTTCCCCACTCAGCAGAGAAGCTGGGCCTTGAGAAGAATCTAGGCATCTCTTTGTTCCTGCTCTAGAGGCCTAATTCAGCTTGAATCTAGGTTCTGGGAAGAGGTGGAAGAGCCTGCAGCCTGTGCCCGGGTGCCCGGACCTGTTTCCCTGGTGGGGTGGTGGCATCGTGGAGGAGGCAGGAGAGCTGGGTCTGAATTGCCCCTTTCCCTCTGGGGCTAATCTAGTCTGGCCCGTGTGCCAAAGTCTCTGTGTTCGACCCATGGAGGGAGGGATGGGGGGGGCGCTGCATGTGACCATCTTTGTCTGACCCACGTGCCTAGTCTTGGGAAGTGTGGGGGGAGGGGAGGTGGTGCTGGGTTGCACAGCCGGAGGAAATAAGGATCAGGTGCCCTGGTTGACCCTAAGGGGAAAATCCTTTCTTCCAGTCATGTCCTCTGGAAATGCTCACATTGGAAAACCGGCCCCTGACTTCCATGCCACTGCTGTGATCGATGGGGCTTTCAAGGAGGTGAAGCTGTCGGACTATAAAGGTGAGATAATAGCCTTAGAGGTCAGGGATACTGGGACCTTCCCGTTTTCTGAAAGATGGAAGTCAGGGTGTGAGGAGATGATCCTGTCTCCTGGAGAGTGGTGGGGGAAGGGGCCCTAGCACCTGTTCCTCACTCCTTTTGTTATTATTGCTCTAGGGAAGTATCTGGTCATATTTTTCTATCCACTGGACTTCACCTTTGTATGCCCTACCGAGATCATCGCCTTCAGTGATCGGGTGTCTGATTTCCATCAGCTGGGCTGCGAGGTCCTTGGTGTATCTGTGGATTCCCAGTTCACTCACTTGGCCTGGTATGATTCTGGCTAGGAGGAGGAGGAGGAGGGGAAGGAACCCTGCCCTCTCTGACTTTCTGCTTCTCCCACCATCCACAGTGAGCACTGTAAGGGTCACTGGCTGGTGCCTCCTTTTCTTTGCTATGGAATATCTTGTAACTACTCTTGAATTGGGACAAAAGGGTTCCCAAAGCTGGGTTGCCAGGGTCTCTTTGTGGTAATTAGAACTGGAAGGGACTTTGGAAGACATTTCATTTAGCCCCCATCATGTTAAAAAAGAAGAGAAAAAAAAAACCCAGACCTAGAAAGGTTAAGAACAATGGCTACTGATTCACCAAGTAGGAGAGGTGGTATTTGAACTCAGGTCTTCAGACTCTTGGTATAGTTGTTGATTGTTTCCACCATAGAAGGCAGTACTTTCTGTTCCATCTTCCTCAGAAATAGAGAACAGCATCCTACTCCTTCTGCCTTACCACTCCCTCCTGGGTGTGGTAGGTTTGGGCTTTGGCAGCCCTGCCAACAACTCCTTTATCACCTACTCTGGCCTCTTTGAGCTGCCCTTATCTACTGCTCAGGCCCATGGGGGAAGGGAAGGAGGAACCCCTGAACAAAGTTAAGAGGGCTCCTTTTTTTGGAGACAGGGAAAAATGGCCTCTGATTGGGGGGAGGGGGCCTCCATGGTGGTAACTAACTTGGAAACTTGTTTCTTGCCCTCCCCAAAAAGGATCAACACCCCTCGAAAAGAGGGTGGCCTGGGTCCTTTGAAAATCCCCCTGCTGGCAGATGTAACCAGAAACCTAGCTCGAGATTATGGGGTGCTGAAGGAGGATGAAGGCATTGCCTACAGGTATGGCTGGGGGACCCTCTGTAAGTATGTCCTGCTCTGTTCCTAATCGTAAACAATTTTGGAGTCACCATTCAGACTTGTTCTTAGTTTTTGCCACCCCCACTTTTATAGTCATGAAAACAAACAGTCTTTGGACTATATAGAAACAGCAAGGAGTTGGAAAGTTTTAAAACTAGAAGAGACCTTGGAGGTTATATTGTCAAATCTCATTTTGCAGGAGCAAAAACTGAGGCAGAGGAAGGAAAGGACTTGGATAAGGTCACACAAGTCCAGAGCCAGGATTCAGACTTGGTGGGGGAGGGCATAGAATATTAGGAGCCAGATACTTCCCCAAAAGAAAGTAAGTCTCAACCTTTACACATATGGCAGAAGAATGAGTTTGGAATTAAAACCTAGTCTTCTTTCTACTGAAAAAGATGTTGACCAGGCCTGGGTAGCTTCCAGGGTCTTACACTAGTCCATCTCTATTTACCCAGGGGCCTCTTTATCATTGATGCGAAGGGTCTTGTCAGGCAAATCACGGTCAATGACCTGCCAGTGGGGCGCTCAGTGGATGAGGCTTTGAGACTAGTACAAGCATTCCAATACACAGATGAGCACGGAGAAGGTGAGCCTTTCTATTCCCCATCCTACTCCACTCTTGGTTGTGTGTGTGTGTGTGTGTGTGTGTGTTTATTTTATACTTCCTAGGTGGCTACCCTGTGCACTGAGGCTTGACTTACTCTCCTTCTGGCTTTGGATGAAGGGCTGAGATACCTGTCTCCTGCCTCATTACCACTTCTGTTTCCTTTTTTTTCCCTCTCCCAGTATGCCCAGCAGGCTGGAAACCTGGAGGAGACACTATCAAGCCCAACGTAGAAGACAGCAAGGAGTATTTCTCTAAGAACAACTAGGCAAGCAACGCCGCTGCTTTCTTTGCTCCATGGCAAACCTTCATATGATGAAGGAGGCTTCTGCCCCTCTTGGGTAGTGGCCCTTGCCCTAGATTTCCTCTTAATTTTTTCCCCCTTATGGAGGGGGTAGATATGAGAGAGGAGGAAGGGGTCTACGTCTAATAAACTTGAGAAAATCAAACATAGCATTTTGAGTCTCTCTTGCAGCTGGGCTCTGAATTCTCTATTTCTTAGCTTAGCACACAATTGAAATCTACAAGCTCTGTTGCACTTCTGTGGGCCTGAAACTATGCCTAGGTGCTGCAGGAAAAGGGAGTTTACAACCACCTGGTATCCTCATCTGGGTACCCTCATCTTTTTCCATCCATTCTAACCCCTTGGGTGGCTAACCCACGTGACTAAAGAAGGGCAGGGCCTTTAGACACCTGATTTATGCAGCTCTTACATTTTGCCACCAGAGGGTGGCCTTGCCTCAAGCTCCCACAGCTGAGGAGGGAGGTCGGGGAAAACTAGCTTTGGTACAGGAGCTTCATAGAATGGCAGAACTTGGGGAGGGAGAGTTGAGAGATGAATGTTTGTGATCTTGTGAACCTTGGGTTATGGACTTGCAGAGAAGAAACCGAGGAGGGTGGGGTGGACAGGGAACTGCTTGACCTGGGCAGCATATATCTAACTGGGACCATCAGTTTGTTCTCTTCTCTGGAATGAAAACTTGAATTTTAGGGGATGGTTTCTTCACCAGGAGAGGGAAGGGAGGAGAATTGCCTCCAGAATATTGTTCTCCCTGAGAAAATCACACACACACATACATTTCCCATGCAGTGTGCCCTTCCTATCTCTCACTGTTTCTGGTACACTTGAAGGGGCAGGGGGAATCAAGGAGATGCTGTTGTTGGCATGTAAGTACGTGTAACAAGGCACCAGCCCAAGTCTTCCTTCAGCTGAAGAGGTAATAGGGCTGTGGTTTAAAAAGTCTCCCTTGAGATCTCTCATACCCCATCTCTGAGAAGGCATTTCTAAATGGTAACCCTGCCCCACCACTTTCCTGAAGTAAAGGCAGGGATCTGTTTTTTTTTGGGGGGGGGGGTTCCCTGGGGAGAGTGTAACTTTCCCCTAGATCTCTCTGAAATCCTAACAATGTGCCTACCCTAGCTTCCTGTGACTGGTACCTAGGTGTGAGGAGGTGGGGAGCAGACCAGGGGACCAGGCATCAAAGTTTTGGTGGATTGAGAATACTGAGTAGCCTGACCAGACCTATTGCCCACAGGGCCAGGGAGAAGACATTGCCCCAAACCCTTCCTGAACTGTGTGCTTCCTGACCTGATAATGTCTCTTCCCCTCTCCAAGGTATAAGTGCTAGACCCTTGTCTGAGTCCAAGGGTTGGGGTGGAAGGCGGAGGGTTGATACGGCCTTGGGCACAACTCCTGGGGAAGATGGGTAGCCGCCTGTATGTCTAGTCTATTTGGTTCCCTTCCCCCCCCCCCCATCCCAGGTGCTGGGCCTGCCCTGCCTGAGCCCCAGGCTGGGGGAGTGGGCGAGGTTGCAGCGGCGCCTGTCGCTGGTGGGGCACAGAGGAGCCGACAGGGCATGACCAGACCTGGACGCCCTGGCATGGGAAGCTGGCACCACCCACCACCTGGGACTAAGGCGGGTGTGGGAAGGAGTGTAGACTGGAGGCAATCACCACCCTTCCTGGTCAGCAAGGCACTGGAGAGCCCCGCCTCCCCTCCCCCAGTCCCAGGCTGGCTTCAGGGTCCTGGCAGACGAGTTAAGGCGCCAGGCTAGGGGCGGGGGAGGAGGAGAAACACTGGACAGCTTTGCCACAGAACGTAACAGGTTCCCTGGCGCTGTGGGTCCCGGGTTTGGTCCTTGGGACACCGCGTGTAATACCACAGACTCTGGCTTCCCAGCTCTGTATCCCGCCCATTGCCACAAGGGAGGGGTTTTCCTGGCCTGGGCCCTGGCCGGGGCTGGGCCGCCGCCCCACTTCTTGCTCTGGGAAAATCCCGGCCCCTCTTCCCGGTGCTCAGGGTCAGCCGGGCAACGTGGGAGGGGATTCCCGGAATAGGCCTGACCGCCGGCGCGTCACTGAGCAGAAACGGCCCATATATGGGCATGGCTTCCCGTGCGTCACCGGGAAAAGCCCCCTGGCGCGAGGAACCGCGCTTGCGCAGCCTAAGGCCCACTCCGGCACCCCGTAGGGTCTTTTCTCGGCAAAAGAAAGGTTTGGGTCCAGCCTTAAAGCGAGAAAAAGCCCCAGTGACGTCACAGCCAGTCCCTCCGGGCTAGGACGGCCCAGGGCCTCAGACTGCAGAAACTGAGACGCTTGTAGAGATTAATGAGAGCCTAAAAACAAAGACTGACTGGAGAGATAAAGACTGAGAAAAAGGGACATAGAGAAAAGGAAACTGGACCGAGACAAGAAAGAGCCAGAGATTCCTAGAACATACGTCTATTGGAAACATAGAGATGGATAGATAGATAGACAGACAGATAGGGATAGAGACAGAGACGCCCATAATAGGCAGGCTCAGGAAGCAGTCATCAAAAAGATAGGTGCTGAACCAGGTTGAAGATTCAAATTAGCCCTCCCTCTCCATCGCATTCCCTCCCCCATCTTTTAATTAAGACGCCAGGGAGTAATAAATAATAAACAGTCTTTTTTTACTTAAATAATTTCAATAAAAAGTCAGAACAACAAAAAACACACACAAAAATGATAAAATAAACTTTAAAACCCTAGTGCTTCAGGAGACACAATCAGATGGAACCCTCGGGGCAGGCAGGGGGGCAGGCTGAGAGTATCCCTTCCGAAGGGCTCCCTCCAATCCCTTCCTCGCCACCGCTGGGGCCGAGTGCGGGCGGCGGGGCCAGCTCCGCCGCAGGATAGAACTTCTTTCTTAAATACACAAATATATTATATTCAATATGAATCGTGTCTGTTTCCAGCAGAAAAAAAAAAAAACGTACAAAACAGGGAGTACAGAGGGTCGCCCAGAGGTGTAGGGGCCCAGGCCAAGGTAGGGCTTGTAAACTTCGAGATTGGAACTAGTGGGTGAGTGGGGAAGGAAGAGAGCGAGCCGACAGGCGCGCTGGGCGGGGCCCCTCCGTCTAGTCCAGTGCCCTCCAGGTGGCCCTGCCCTCTCTCCCGCGTCTCAGAGTCTGCGGCCCGCCCATACCCGGGCAGAATCACGCGCGGCGGGGGCGTGAGGGGGAGAGTCAGTCACGCAGCCGGGTCCGTGGGCGGGCCGCGCGTGGGCTCAGAAGTTCTGCATCTTGACGGCCAGCAGCAGCTGGCAGCCGCTGTTGACGTGGCTCAGCACCTTCTGCTTGAGCTGCGCCACCTGTTCACGGAGCAGACTAGCCGTGTTCGACAGCCCAGCGTTTTCGGACTTCAGTGTCTTCACCTTGTCCTCGAGTCGCGCGATGCGCTCCAGTTTCCGTTTGCGGCACTTGGTGGCCGCCAGTCGGTTCCGCAGTCGTTTCCTTTCCACCTTGATGCGCTCCTGGTCTTCCATGTTGATGGGTGACACGGGTGGTGTCCCGTCCCTGCTGCGCGCCTCTGGCACCGTCTGTGGTTCCTCCTTAAAGGCCGCCAGCGGCCCTGCGCCTCCCGCAGCCCGGGCACTCAGCCCTACCGCTGCCGGGTGGCCCCCGGGGAAGGGCGGTCCGTGGGGGAGGTAGCTGATGGTGGCAGTAGGGTAGCCGCCCGCGGCCCCTGCGCCCGCTCCCCCACTACCTCCACTGGCGCTGTAACTGGTGAGGTTGGTGTAGACAGGAGGTGGTTCAGGACCCAAGGCTGAGGGGCCGTAAACGCTACTAGGGGGAGCTGGGGCCCCTGCGGTCCCAGAGCTGCCACTGCTGCTGCTCAGTGACACGTTGGGGGGCGTCACGTGGTTCATCTTGTGCAGGTCGTCAAGCGCTTTGACGAAGCCATCTGCGAAACCCTCCTGCTCCTCCGTCACACTGCGCGAGTAGAAGTACTGGCCCGGCGGCGTGGGCGTTGTGGTGATGAGCCCGTTGCTGTTCTGCGCTATGAGGCGCTCCAGCTCCGGGGACGCGAGCTTTAACGAGCCCGCCGGCCCAGCCGGGGCCTCGTTCTGAGGGGGAGGTGGCGGTCCCGAAAAGTAGGCGCCACTCGCGTCCTCTGGCCCCGGTCCCCGACCATGCCCTGGCGCCTTGAGGCCGCGGTAGGGGTCAGCGGCAGCGGCTAGATTGAGCGCCAGGTTCTGTTTCAGCAGCTTGTAATCATGCAGTCCCAGTGCGGCGGCACCTCCCCGGCCATAAGCTGCCGCCGGGTAGGAATCATCGTGGTAGAATGGTTGCTCCATCTTCGTGCACATCCAGGCGCCCGCGCGCCCAGCCCGCAGCTCCCGGCGCTCCCCTCTGCGGGGAGCAGGAGACCCCTGAGGCACTCGAGCTCGGATGCCTGAATGCCCTCGGGGCAAGCTTTGGGAGGTTCAGGTCAGACCAGGCGCTTCAGGTTTCCGGAACGCACCTCGACGCTAAACCTGAGTTCCCCTTGCTGTGCCTCACTCTTCCCGTACTCAGTCTTCAGTGACCGCCCCCACCCCTTCAAGTCCCCAGAAAACAGTGGCAAGGCTCTTGTGTTGGTGAGGCAAATCTGACAGCAGGAGCCCAAGTCCTGGCCTGGTTCAGCTGGACTCCTTTGCGCCGCGCCCTGTTTGCTAGCTAGCTCGGACGATCAAGGCTCTATGGCTGCCTGTCCTTCTCAAGCTCCCGTTCCGATCCCACAGCCTTCGGACTCCCCGCTTCTTTGCCGGCCTCGCTGCGTACCCCAGAGCCTTTATACGGCAGTGGCTGCGTAAGCGATCGCTGATTGGCTGTGCAGGAGAACCAGGCCCTCGCCTCCTCCCGCACCCCACTCTCCCCCTCCCCGCCCAGTATGCCTGGGCTCGGCGTGGGGAAGGGGAGGAGGAGGCTGGCGTCACTGCCAGGAAGCGCGTGTCCTTGTAAACAGCGGCGGCGGGACAGGGCCGGGCAAGGACAGGGCTGGGCTGGGACTGTACTGGGACGGGCCAGGGAGACAGGGAAACTGGGGGCCGCAGTAGGGGGTTGGAGGGCGGGCGGCAGAGAGACAAGGCCTGGAAGACAGAGCAGGGAAGAGGGGGACCTGGTATAGCCAGATCTGAGACATGAGATAGGGGATGCTAAGACCAGCCCGGGGATTGGGGGCGATGGAACCCTGAATCGAGAAGCTGCTGTGACAAGTCCCCACTGGAATTCACAGATTCCTCCGCTACGAAGACTCGGACACCCTGAGCCGCCCCACTCTCTACTACACCCTCCCCCCGACACACACACAGTGTCTGTAGTCTACTCAGACGCAGTCTGACCCTCACGTACTATCCCCCCACCCCCAGAGTCCAAAGACCCCTCCCTACTCGCAGTGTATTAGAAGTGTACCTGAGGACCTAGAACTGGGAAGCAGGCGGGTGGGAGGGTGTGACACGGGTTATCGGTGAATCGGGACCTCCAGCACCACTTCCCTCCTCCTAGCCCCCAAGCCCAGTCTGCTTGCTCCCCTAGGAGGAGGTCTGACAGGGAAGGGCGGGCCGCCTGGGTTCCTCTCCCAGTCTATGAGGAGCTGGCACACCCACGGAATCACAGATTAGCAGGGCTAGAAGGTATCTTAGAAATAATCATTGAGTTCAGCTCCCTTGTTCTACAGGAGGAGGAAGGTCCAAAGGTAGTAAGAAGCAGAGACCAGTCCAGAGCCCAGGTTTCCCGACTATCCCCTCTGAGATCTAGGTTGGTATCCGGGACGACTCCCCAGGGTGGCTCCAACCCCTGACTCTCTTCCCGGGAAACCTGGTTAAGAAAGAGCTAACTGCCGGAAATGTGGCAACGGATCTGAGGGACCGGGACTCGAGAGGAGCTAGGGGAGCAGGTATGTGTCCTGCCTTTGCAACTGCTCCCCCAAAGCAGTGGCAGGGATAGAACCACCTTTCTTCCCCAATAGAAACAGGTCCAGGCCTGCCTCTGGAAGTCAGTGAGACCTTTCTCTAAGCACCCCCCCAAAGTCAGACTCCTCTGGATATTTCCAAGATGTCCAAGGGTCTGGTGGTGATGGAGGGATGCAGGAAGTCTGGACTTTGGGGGGGGTTGAGTTTGCTACATTGCGTTTTTGTCTTCATCCCTACCTTCTTGCACCATTGGCTGGTTTGAGGGGGGAGGGGGAGGCCAGAAGGGATTGTAGAGTTTAATTCTCCTGTTAAGACTGCTCCCCTCCACCAAGCCTCAGCAGATCTCAGAAGCCAAGGATGGAAATGCTGCCAGAGACGTGGGAAGACAGACCCTAAATGTCCTCTATAGTCAGAGGATCCCTTTAAGGGGGTTCCCAATAAAGCCCTGATTGGGGTGATATAATACCATAGAGAAGGGAGATGGGGGCGGGGTGGTGGAGCTCTTGTCCTCGTCTCTATAGTAACCGAAGGGGGCTCTAGGATATTGTCTGCCCCTGGCTCCCAGGGAAGAGGAAGGGGCACAGTCTGCGAGCTGAATGGGGCCTAAGATACTCCCGCCCCTCCAGATGCCTGACCTTCCTGCAGGCCATTAAACCTCTGCCCCATCAAGTACCCATATTCTTCCTGTTCCTCCACATCTCCTCTCCAGTCCCCTGAGACTCTTCCATCTTAGAACTCTTCAGCCTCCCAAATCCCCCACTGCAGCATCCTGAGCACCCGCTCCCAAGACCCCTGCCTTGGAATCTCTGCCCCATAGTGCCCCACAGATCTTTCCTCTGAATCGCTTCCCTCTGGCTTCCTCTGGCCCTCTCCGGGTCTGATTCTATCCCCTCCCCACCTTTCCTCCAGCGTCCTAAATCCTTGCCCCGCCAGATTCAAACTCCAATCCCCTGTACTTCAAACTCAGGCTCTCAAACTCTGGACCTCTGCCCCGATGGTCCTCCAGGATCCTGTCCCCCTCCCCCCATTTAGACTCTCTGGCCCCGCCTTCCCAGTTTCAGCCCTAAATCCAAATAAGGTCACAGGAAGGGGCGGGGCCCGGAGCCCGGAGACCCGGTTCCTGCCAGGTCCTAAGGAGGGGCCAAGCCGGGCCCCTCTCTAGCTAGTTCCAACCAGCCCAGGCCACCGCCCCCGGACAGCACCCCCCTCCCCCGCCCCTGGGCCTCCAGCCTTGTCCTGCCCCACCCCGCCCAACCCAGCCAGGTCCTGTCCCCTTGCCCCGGGGCAGGATCCCAGGAGAGCCCAGCCAGGCTTGGGCCAGACTTCACCCCATCCTGGGGCGGAGGTTGGGATGAGTGGGAAGAGAGCAAAGCAGCCAGGAGGACAACGTCCGGGGCGCTGGCGTGGCGGAGGAGCCTAGAGCGCAAGGTGGGAAGGCGGGACTAAGAGTGACAGTTCCCATTTCACAGGACAGCTGAGATTATTGGGTAGGACTGGGATGGTGAGGCATCGTGTCAGACCAGAGGTGGGACTTCCCAGCTGCCAGGGTGTGTGTCTGGAACAAAAAGGAAGTCTCACTTCCCTTCCAGAGAGGCCCAGAGCTGGAGCCGGGGGATGGCTGAGGTGACTTTGGAGGGAGCTGTCCAGCCCCCACTTTTACCCAGGGAGTACTTCTGCAAGGAGAGAAGCCTCGAATCAGATTCAGGACATGGACATTTGCGTTTTAGTCCCATTTCTGCCACGTACTAGTGTAAGACTGACTCCTTCCCCTCTCAGGGTTCTGGTTCCCCCACCTATAAAGTAAAGGGTCTGGACAAAATGATCTCTTTACACTCCTGACACTTTAAACAAAGACAAAGATACGACTCCTGCATCCAGCAAATGAATTTCCTTCTGTGGGTCTAAGTTTCCTCATTTGTAAAGAGTTGGGTTAAATAATCTATTTCTGATTACATACAAAAACAGAAAAGTGAGGAGTAGAGAGAGACATAGAAAGCTAGAGAGAAAGAGACATGGAAAGTAAGAGACAGAGATAGAGACAGAGAGATGCACAGAGGGGCTGGGATGGAGAAAGATGGAGCTAGATGGAGCACGTAGAAACAGAAAGAGAGATAGAAAGAGAAACAGTGAGAGGTAGAAATGCAGGCAGACAGAAGAGCCAAAGGAAGAGGGCTGCTTATGTATGCAGTAAGAAAATGAAAGAGGGGAAAGAGAAACTGAGACTAAGTGAGCCAGATAGCTATACATGCAGAGTTGAAGACAGGGTAAAAAAAATACAGATGAAGAGAGGTATGAGTGGAGATGGTGGGGAAGGGAGGCAGGGAAATATAATGAGGAAGGCTAGGAAAGATGACAAGGACCCTATCCTCAACTCTGAACCCACAACCTCTCTGTCTGGCCTAGGTATCTGCCTATCCCCAGGATTACTCCTATGTTTGCTTCTTTTTCCTCAACCTGGCCCCCAGCCCAATGTCTCAAGTTCCCGCCTCCTTTGCCTCCCCCCTACCCCAGTTCTCCCCAACTTGGTCCCTTTCTGCATTCCCTCCCTCATCCTGGTCTCTATCTTCTGGGATTTATCCCTGGCTGTGACTGGCCAGCCAGGAGGGATGGGGTGAGTATGAGGGTAGTGGGGGGGGGAGCTGGGCTCTGTCTGGCCGGCACTTTGCCAGTCTCCGTGTCTCCCGCCCATGCTAATGACTCCCTGACTGACACCTGGCAAGACCATTGGGGTGGGGGAGGCCAGGGCCTCTGCAGGGGCTTTCCCATGATAGAGAGAAGGGAGGAGATGGGGGTGGAGGGAAGCAACAGAGGATGGGTAAGATGACTGCTGGGGGAGGGGTACAAACTCTCATTCACTGGCTACCCCAGGCCCCCCTTCTTCATGCAACATCCACCCACTGCTCCCAGGAGTTCAAATCCCCCAAGCCACGGCCAGGGGTGGGCAGGGACCCAGAGGCTTTGGTGACTCAGCTCCCACAGCAGGCCTTGGTCAGCTAAAAAGATAGATATCAGGTTGAAGAGATGGGAAACAGGGAAAAAGGACTGAAAGAGACTGGGATCTAAATACAGAAGTAGACATAGGCATTATAAAGCTAGGAAGAGAAAGGGAGAGGGAGAGAGAAAGAAACAGAGAGAGAAAGGGAAGGAGAAAGGGGAAAGGGAAGGAGGGAGGGAGGGGGAGAAAGACAGAGACAAAGAAACAGAGAGACAGAAAGACAGAGATGGAGAATGCCTACTTCACTTCCAAGATCCCTTACAACTAAGTCTCTTGTTTTGGGGATAGAAATAGAGGTAGAGAGAGTTAGACAATAGTCACAGAAATACAGATGCCAACAGAGACAAGAAAGGAACTGAGAAACAGCTTTGTAGTCACTATGCTCTGCTCAAAAATTCAATGCAGCATATCAAAGAAATAGAAATATACAGAAACATAAAGACAGAGAAATATACAGAAAAAAGAGAATTGGAGAGAGATGCAAATCCACAGATCTTTTTATGTCTAGAGATATTTATTTATAAAGAATTATCAAAAGTTTAAAAACATGGGAAATAGACAAATAGGCAGGTCAGGGCAAAGACAGGTGGCAGAGAAAAAGGGATGAAATGATGCAGAAATGATTCTTGATGAAGAAGGAAGGGAATGGAGGAGGGTGGCTAACCAGTACTGTTGTTCATTATATCGAAAAGAAATGAATTGGAATGGGGATGGGGTAGTATATTGTTGTGGGGATGGGATAAAAGCCTATACATCTTGAAGAGTGGAAGAATGGGAGGTCATCCCTGTTTCTCTGTCCCCACCCCCCAGTTCCTTGAGAGGGCTAGTCGGGCAGGTTCCAGGCTCAGGACAGCCTCCATACCAGCCTCACCCTTGTGGCCTGTGTTTCTCGGGCACCACCTCCCCCCCAGCCGCCCTGCTGGCGCCAAAGGCTCCAGCAGCGAGGTAGGTGTGGACAAAAGATTCCCCCTGACTCCCCCCACCCTGTGCCTGGCACTATAAGCGCTGCCCAAGCCCCAGGGAGGTGGGCACCATCTATAGGCATCTGGTTGGACTCTGGCCCTCTCAGAAAGAGGAAGCCCTTAAGGCTGGGGTGACTTCCCTCCAGGACAGTACTCTTTGGGGCTTTTGGACAGCATGCCCTGCAACCTAACTTCTCCTTCTTATAAATAGCCTAATAAACATTTCCCCCATCTTGTCCCTCCGAAAATCTCTAGCTAATCAGCAGCCACTTGTTCCCCATGGGAAACTGAGGTCTGGGGAGGGGAGAGTCCCCCTGTTCAGTCAACAAGCAAGCCAGCTGGTGGTAGAACCCAGAGGTCAGGCTTCCTAGCTCCAGGAAGTAAGTGCTGGGGAGGGGGCAGGGCAGGAGAGGAAGTAGAGAAAGAGGAAGAAGTCAAATTCAATGGGGAGTTGGGGAGGGTTAGGCCCCTCCTTCCCTGCCTGCTCTGGAAGACTGGAGTGGGATGAAAGTAGCTGGCTAGATTTGGAGCCAAAGGTCCTGGGTTCAAGTGCTAGTTCTGTTATGTGCTCTCCATGTGGCTATGGGCAATGTAGTGAGCTGCAAGTTTCCTCATCTATAAATTTAGAAAGCTGAATTAGGAAGCATTTTTAGTCCCTCCGGCTCTAAACCCTGTGAAACCTATGAGAAAGCAAAAAGTAATATTGGCTGAGTTCAAAGGGAGGTTTGAGGAGACTGAACTATCTTCAGCCTTAAGCCTGGCTTTTCTCGCCCTCCAAATCCTACTCTATGGGCTAAGAAAGGAATGGAGAGGGTGGTTAAAGAGGAAGGAAAGATTGAGAGGCAGTGTAATGTAGTGAAAACAACTCTAGATCTCAAATTAGGAGACCTGAGTCTTAATCTTGAATCTGCTACTACTATCTGGGTGAGTTGCCTTGGGTAAGTCCTTTCCCTTTTCTGGTCTTCAGTTTCTATTCAACAAAATGAAGGGGTTTAACTAGATGACTTCTGAGGTCCCTTCCAGCTTTAAATCAGATTAAGCTCACGAAGAAGAAAAGAGGAAGCGGTTGAGATTGAGGAAAGAATTTGAGGGAATTCATCCACTCCCCAGACCCCAAGTTCCCTGGAGTAGTTAAAGTCAACCTCTAGCCAAACCTATTCTGGGTGCCTGGGGTTCAGTGCAAGAAGCAAAGCCCTGAGTCTTTACTTGGGTGGGGCCGACCAATCTCCTACCCCACTCCCCAGTTCCAGGGCTCCCAATCTTTCCTGGAAGTAGGAAGTACTGGGCTTACCCTCTTCCCTCTGACTCATCACTACAGGAGATATAAGGGAGGGGGCCAATGCCCAGATGTGGAAGAGGAATGATTCCCATAAAATCAATACCCATCCACCCCTCAGTGGGTTATACAGCAGTGTTAAGGTCTAAGTAGTTAGTAGGGAATATGTTCTAGCAAGATCCTGGATGTGAAACCCCACAAACTGAGAGGAGACTCAGAGAATCCTCCAGGGGAACAAGGACAGACAGATAGGTGGAGGGGCAAATAGACTGAGAAAGCTACTAACAGATCCCCTCTGTCCCACACCCAACCCCCCACCCCACTGCCTGAAATGCTCAAGGGGAGGGAGGGAGGGAGCAAGGGAGCAGTTTCAATTGGTTTGAGATAGGAAACATCAGTGTTGCTGTCAGGATGGGGAGGGGGGTACCTGAGAAGCAGGAAGGTCAGAACTGGTTTAGTGGTTGTTTTCTAGGTTGTATATTTAAGTATGTTCTCTGGTGTGTGTATCATATCAGTGTCTGTGTCCTCCCTGGGTTGTATATGTGTTTAGTTGAGTACCATTCTCCCAGGGTTCTGTACTGAGTTTTGTTCTCAGAAGGCATTTGAATATCTCGGTTGGGGTACATGTCTAGAGGGTGTGTGTGTGTGTGTGTGTGTGTGTGTGTGTGTGTGTGTGTGTGTG
>NW_020948951.1:1282832-1286638 GCF_900497805.2 Vombatus ursinus | reverse complement strand
GTGTGTGTGTGTGTGTGTGTGTGTGTGTGTGTGTGTGTGTGTGTGTGTATGCATCCCTCACCTATATGTGTTTATACTGCATGTTTGTGTATGTATGACTGGGTTATATTTGGGTCTTGGATAAGTATGGGTTTTGTGTGTGTGTCTGTGTGTCCCTCCAGCTGTGTGTCAGGGTTTTGGTGACCCTGTTTTCACTGTCTGATGACCCAAGCTGATGTCTCCCAGAGGGGGTGGGTTGGGATGAGGGGAGAGCCGGGAATCTCCAGTCCACAGGATGTTCCCGAGACACTAGACCAGACTTGGGCTTCATCCTTCAGTTCCTCCTCCTTTTACCCCTCCCCCACAGCTCGGGCTGGCTAGCCTGCAAGCCTCTCCACAGGGACCCAGGCATTCTGGGCCCTCAGTTCCTGGGGGCGGGGCTGTGTCAGGGTTGGGGAATGAGGGTGGCAGGGAGGAGGCCCCCAACGGGCCAGACGGGTTCCTCCTCATTCCTCCCACCGCCTCTCACTTCCTGGGTGCATGGCAGGAGGTGGGGATGGGGGAGGGGGAGGGGTGTGGTGGTAGGGTGTGGAGAACTAGCCTCAGGGCCAGACCTGGGGGCGTTAGGACTAGACCTTGTGGCCTGGGGTAAAGAGGAATGGATCCTGGCCCTTCAGGGCCAGATCCTTAGGAGACCCACTCCTCAGGACCTTAGGATATGACCTGGAAGAGGGAATGAGGGGCCTTAGGACAGAAAATGGCCAAGAGTAGGGGCAGTTTTCTCTGACAAGGAGCAAAGAAAGTGGATCTTAAGAAGGTCTCAAAGCCAGACAAGTGAGGATGTAGAGCCATCAGGGGAAGCCCTTAGGACCAAATTTGAAGAATGGTAGCTACATGTTAAGTTCTTGGAGGGGAATCCAGAGCCTAGATGCCAGACCTGAGTGTTGAGGGGAAGGGAAGGGGGGAAGATCAGGTCTAAGAATTTCCAGCAACCAGTCCTGTTCATTTACCAAGAGCTCTCCAGGTCAGACCAGAGATACACTGGACAGAAAATGGCATCCAGACTGAGAATGGTAGCTTAAGGAGAAGGGCAGGAGTACACTAAAAGAGTCTGAGCTAAGAGTTTGATGCCTGTGTCCTCTTGGGGTCTGGGGAGGAGGGGGGAAGATGTTTTGAGTCAGAGCCTAGGTGGGGGGGCAGCTGATAACTTTAGCTTTTAAGTTAGGACTGGAATGAATAGGACAACAGGTTTTTTTTTTTTTAACTGTTTCTCTACCAGCTTTCTCTGCAAAAACTTCCTGTCTGATGGGGAGATGGGACCAAGCTCCTTTAGACAGCCAGATTTGTTCCCCGATAGTTTTTGCATACATGACTTTGGCATGTATATCACATGATGCTGATCACATAGGCTGTGACAGACTTACCATACTGGAAGACCCCTGGTCTTCTATGTTGACTCTCAGACCCAGAGGCTTGTATGTGGGCACAGCAAAAGCATGTTTACTTGTGCTGGTGCTGAGCCCATGAGTTGGGGCCACAGGGTGAGAGGCCAAGGCCTCCCCAGGCCTGAGTGAGTCACCCCCCTCCATACACACACACACACACACACACAAACACCCATACTGGCCCTTCCCAGATTCTGTGGGAAGAGTGGGGCCAAAACAGCCACCTGGGTCCTGATTTCCAGTCCTCAGCTGGAAAGATGTGAGCTAAACATCTTAGCTTCCATCAATAGTTCTAGGCTGGGAATCAAAAGTCCCCTCTTCAGTCTGTGTTCCAGCTGCTTCCCACCCCACTCCACCCCCACCACCTACAGGATGGAATGGTTAAACTGGAAAGCTTCCCACTGTCCTGCACTTCAGTGCTCAGACTCCCTGGTCTCTCTTAGCATTGGGCTGTAGTGGTGGAGACTGAGACCCTTAGGGGATCCCCCACACACTGTCAAGAGAGCCGAAAGGAGATGATTCATAGGGTGGAGCCCCCCGGTACGCTGGGGACCCTAGGGTCTGAGTCACAGCCAGGGAGGGAAGGGCACTGAACCCTCTCACCCCAAGCCAGTCAGGGCGGGTCTGGAAAAAGTCCCCCCCCACTCCCCTCTCCAAGCCCGTGCAGGCATAGGAAGCTCTGGAAGGTGGGGGGGGGAGTAAAAAAGGCCGGAAGTCGCGGTTCCCATGGAGATGGGGGTGCAGCTGGTGGCCCCGTTGTCCCAGCCTGGGGAAGCCCCAGCCTGGTTTCAGCCCGGCAGGAAGGGGTTAACAGCCACTCTTCTCTCCCGGTTTCACAACAGTCTGAAAAGCCCCTTGGAGGGGGGAGGAGGGAAGGAGAAGGGGTGGCGGGGGCAGGTGTGGGATGGGGCTCGCACGTAGTTAGGGGACCAGGGAGGGGCAACCATAAGCCCTACTTTTCCAGATCCCCCTACCACTGCCCCTCCCGCAGCGCTCTGGGGACCCAAACACACGTTTTCCCCAAACACGCACAAGCACAGATGCACTCAGTCCCTCCCCATCCCCATCCACCGGATTCCCACTCCCCTAGAGAACGCATTCTTCGTCACGCAAGCACGCACACAGATCCCTTCCCCACCCTCATCACGCACGCGGCCCCCTCCCATTTCCGTCACGCACACAGGTTCCGCCCTTTTACCGTCACGCTGGCAGATCCTTCCCGGTCACGCACTGAGACCCCCTGCTCATCTGAGGCACTCAAATATCTCCCTTCCAGTGCTTAAACCCAGCTCATTCCCAATCTCAGTCTTGCATACTAGTGTCTGCGCATTCTTAAGTACACCGACCCTTCCCTGTCCACACCAAGTATACAGCCCCCCTTTCCCAGCCCTCACTGTCAGTCATCTCACACGCAGGCCCCCTTGCTTGTCAGCCCCATCTTGATCCTTATTTGGCACATGTCCCTCTCCTCATCTCTTCACTAGGCAAAGCTCCTCCCTGGGTCAGCCCCTAACTGCCCCCCAAAATAGGAAGATGAAAAAGAGACTCAAAAAAGTGGAGATTGAAAAAGACAGAGAAATGGAGACACAAGCAGGCATAACACCCACTCCGATGGCATACTTTTTACCCCACTCCTTTTTTTGGGGGGGGAGATGAACTTTGGGCCCTCACCTAGTGCCTTGGGCTCCGAAGTCCCTGACCATAGGTGTCCTTCCTGCCCTCTACTCAGTAGCCCCTCTCCTCCCTAATCCCCTCTGTATTTGTTCATAATAACACCATCGATTTCTCTAGTTTTAAGGTTTATAATGCGCTTTCTTTACAGGGCTGTGAGGGGAAACTAACAATGCAAGGATTTTTATCCCCACTTTATGGATGCAGAAACTAAGGCTCAAATACAAATGTATGTCTGTCTGTATTACCTACCACCACACCCCAATCTTCAAAGTCTTCAGTTTAGGTAGGGAGTCTTAACCTTGAATCTGTGAACTGGTTCCCCCCCCCCCACATGTTGATAACAATATTTCAATATAATTTTTTTCAATCCTGTATATTTTATCATCTAAAACAGAAGGGGCCCATAGACTTTACCAAGACTTCCAAAGGGCTCCATAACACACAAAAAAAGGCTGAGAACCCCTAATTTAGACTCTGGAGTGTCACAGGCTCCTACCCAATATAGGGGGCCTGGGAACAGACAAGAGACCCTTGAAGACAAGGGTCTATAGGCACACTTGGGTTCACAGGAGGGAGATACTCCAGGTGGGGGTAGGGGGGAACAGTCCAGGTTTAGTCTAGCTGTAGCTCCATTCTGTGGAAAGGGATCACCTCCAAGTGTCGTGTGTGTGTGTGTGTGTGTGTGTGTGTGTGTGTGTGTGTGTGTGT
>NW_020948951.1:1265082-1282822 GCF_900497805.2 Vombatus ursinus | reverse complement strand
GTGTGTGTGTGTGTGTGTGTGTGTGTGTGTGTGTGTGTGTGTGTGTAAGGGGGGGAAGAGGTCACCATACCCAGTGATTTGTCTGTATAGATATCTGGGGGTGGGCAGGGAGGAGGGAGAGTCTGGATACTGCTGTATGTGGAGGAGGAGAGAAGGTCTGGATCCAGCTACGGCAGGCAGGGTTGTGGGCTGAGATTGGAAAGGGGGTTGGGGAAGAGTAGTGAGTCAAGCCGGTTTCCCAGCAGCTCCAGTTCCCTCCCTTGGCCCCTGCACTTTCCGGGAAACTCCTCAGGCCCCAGGGAGATTTGGATGGAGCTAGGCCCAGTCCCGGTTAACCCCCCCCATCCTACATCTGGAGCCCAGGACCCTCCCTTCCCCCAAATGTGGGATCTGGGACATCCCTTCCCATCCCCATTCCCTGTTTTCCCAGGCAATGAAAAGCTGGAAAACATAGAAGTTTCTAGCCAGTCTGTTTGTGGGGCCCATGAGGCTCAAGGCATTATAGACAATTACTGACTGGTGGTATAAGGAGAAGGCATGGCTGTGGCCTAGACAGAGTTCTCAGGTCAAAGGGTAGGAGTTGGTGTATGGAAAGGGTGGAGAGGGAGTTTATAGATGTCTGACTCTTACCATCTATCTCTTTGTTCTGTTTTTTTTTTTTAATCTGTGCCACTGTCTATCTCTTGTCTCTGTGTGCCCCATCTCTCCCTTCTCTCTCTCTTCTCATAGCTGGGAGGGACCTCAAGGGTCATATTGTCTAACCTCTCCTATCAGTGATACCCCACCTAGGTCCTGCTAAGAGAATTTCGACAGTCAATTCAGGTTTACACCGGGGATTCCTTGAGATCCCCGTATCTCAGTCTTGCTGCACCAGTCTCTTCTCCCCACCACCCCCACTCCGCAGTGCCAGGGTAGTGCCCAACACAGGAAGTGCCTCGGGCCCCAGCTCCAAATTCAGCCTACCCCTGAACGGGGAGGATCATTGCTTGGGGGAGGGAGGAAGGAAATGGCCATAGTAAATTTAAGTCCAGTCTCCGAGGTGTGAGCGCCCTCTTGTGGGCCACTGTAGACACGCAGCCCGGGTGGTAAGCGCCTCCTTGTGGGACACTGTAGAACCACAGTGCTGGAGATGTGAGCGCCCTCTTGTGGGCCACTGTAGAGACGCAGTCTCGGGGAATAAGCGCCTCCTGGTGGACCACTGTAGACATTGCGGCCCCAGGTGTGTAAGCGCCTCCTTGTGGGCCACTGTAGAAAGGCAAACCTGGGGATGTAAGTGCCTCTTTGTGGGCCCCAGTAGACACACGGGCCCGTTTTTACACGACCTGCGGCCCGGTGGACCCACAGGTGGTTCCAGGCAGACCCTCCCTCCCACTCCACCACCCACTGTCCTTGAGGCTTTATGGAAAAAGTCCCTGGGTGTGAGCACCCCTTTTGGACCTCCATAAACACTCAGTCCCTAGGTCGTGCTTGTCGTGAGGTAGGAGAATGGCCAAGATGAATGATCTCGGAGAGGCAAGAAAGGACAGGTGGTCCAACCCAAATCGGTCAGGCTGCACGGCTCCAAGATGGCGGGGCAGGGAGGCAGGGAGGGGCGGGGCTTAGTTGGGCCTCGTGCGGGTCCGGCAGCAGGCAGCGCATGAGGGCGGAGCCAAGCCTAGCCTCAGGGGCGGGGCCAGGCCGGGCTGGGGGCGGGGGGCAGTGGCGCTCTAGGCCAGCCGAGCGGCTGCGCCTCTCGCTGGTGGCGGACCGGCGGCCGTGGCGGCGGCAGCGGCGGCCTGACCTGCTTGACCGGAGCCGGAGCCGGAGCTGGAGCCAGGGCCGGAACCGGAACCATGAGCGTGGACAAGGCTGAGCTGTGCGGGTCTCTGCTCACCTGGGTAAGGGGCGGGGCGGTGAGGAACAGGTGTAGGACCCTCCTCCCCCCAGCTCCCAAAAGACCCTCCCCCCATAATCCCCCACAACTTTCCCCCAGACACCCTCCCTCCCGCATACGCCCCCATCATTTGCCCAGAGAGCCCCTCCCCCATGTAGCCCCCACATACCCCCAGCCTCACCTCAGAGACCCTTCCCCACATACCCCCCAGACTGTTCCCCCGGAGATACCCTTTTCCATGTAACCACCCCCGAGAGACTCTCTCCAGAGACCCTCCCCCACATGCCCCACAAACCCTTCCCCCGAAGATATCCTCCCCCATGTAACCCCCAGACCCTCTCCCCAGAGATACCCACATACCCCCTACCTCCCCCCACAGACCCTCCTCCACATACCCCACAAACCCTTCTCCTGATGATCCTCCCCTCACATACCCCCCAGAGATCTTCCCCCCATAGAGACCCTCCTCTCACATAATCCCTAGACTCTCCCCTCCACATACCCCCAAGAGAACCTCCCTTCAGAGACCCTCCTCCCACATTTCCCCACCAGAGGTCCTTCCCCCATACACCTAACCCAAGAATCCTTCCTCATATAGCCCCTCAGAAAAGCAGAGGTTTACAAATACCTCCAGAGGCCCTCCCCTTATATATCTCCCACAGAGATCCTCCTCCAGAGACCACCCTACCTCCACAGAGACCCTCTCTCTCCAGAGCTAGTCTCTCAGAGACATTTCCTTTCCACATGGGCATTTCTTACAGAGATTCTCCCACTTTCCCTCCCAGAATATTCCTAGAGCCACA
The DNA here is from genome assembly GCF_900497805.2 of Vombatus ursinus. NCBI lineage: Eukaryota > Metazoa > Chordata > Mammalia > Diprotodontia > Vombatidae > Vombatus > Vombatus ursinus. The sequence continues at coordinate 1,280,146 of NW_020948951.1, read as the reverse complement.
GAGACCCTATTCATAAAGATACATCCAACCCCATTCTTTTATCCCTGAGACCCAGCGATGTCAAGAAGACCTACGAATTCCCAGCCCAAGACCCATTCAACAAACTAACTGACTACCCATGATCCCTGTGCTCCTAGATGGGGATGATGCCACCATGAAAACAGATCATGTTTTAAGGGCTCTTATATCTCTAAGGGGGTGAGGAGGGGGAGAGATATGGCACATATATAAATTGACGAGGAGGCAGAAGGTTGTAATAAAGATTCAGAGGAGGTACCCCCCAGCCTAAAGGGGAGAGCACTGCTAGATTTTCCCTGGGAGTGGCCAGGCTCCACCCTACCTGAGCTTCAGGAAGGGTGGTGGCACACAAGTGAAGGGCCTAGCTGACATTGCCCTGTGACGTGGTATAAGGGGTTCAGACAGGGCAAGATAGAAGGACAGCTTGGCTTTGCCCAGGCACATGATGAAGGTCTGGTCGATCTGTTCTGTCACATGAGTGAAGAGTAACCTGGGAGACTCCACCTTTCTTGTGTGCAGAGGAGGTGGGATCCCATAGGTGAGAGGCCCTGCCTCTTACTGGGAGGAGAGAAAGTGTAAACCAGCAGATTGCACACCTGGGAGTTGGGAGCTCAGGACTGGTCGCCTTCTCAGCTGTCTACAATTGCAGCTGAAGGGACCTTGAAATTCTGACCTGCTGTATTTCTGTTTCTCCCAGCTGCAGACTTTCAGGGTGGCCCAGCCCTGTTCTTCCCCCCAGGACCTAAGCAGTGGATTGGCAGTGGCCCATGTGTTACATCAGATGTGAGTTGAGGGACCCTAGGACCCTCCAGCCTTCCTCAGAAAACCCAGACCATTCCCAAGCCTCCTTAGCCCCCTTTCCTATCAGACCCCAGCCCCACCAAGACTCCCTTAGCTCTTCTACCCTCATTAGATAGCATGCGTATGTCTACAGCCCATACCACTCCTTTCTCCTCACTGGGATTCCCTCTAACCCAGCTTCCCTAGTATCCTCTCTTTCTCTAGCCTGTCACCCCCAATATCTCCCCAGAGACCCTTCCTGGTTCAATGAAACCTGGCTCCTTCGGATCAGAGATGATTCTGACCACAACTGGCGGCTAAAGGTGACTGGAGATGAGGCAGATGATCTGGGGCATTTCAACACAGACTGCATGGGGAATGGACTGACAGATGAAAGCTATAGGATGGATGCCAAGAAAGATAATTTAACCAGTTCACGATAGAAGGGTGGTGGTATGTCTATACAGGTGATCCCAGGACCAGTAGATGATGGTTGTACTGGACAGAAAGTATTGGCCTGCCAAAAATGAAAGGAGAGGGGCACGGAAAGATGACAGGGCTGGTCACTGGGTGATGCAGTAGATAGGATATTAGACATGGAGTGAGGAAGACTTGAATCTTGCCTCATATGTTTACCAGCTTTGTGACCTTGGCCTAGTCACTTGAAATGTCAGCCTTGGTTTCTTTCTCTGTAAAAAGGGGGCTGATAATAGCACCTACCACTCAGGGTTGCTGTGAGGGTCAAATGAGACCACATTTGTTAAGGGCTTTGCTCAGCTTATCAAAGCACTATGTAAGTGGTAGCCATCAGAATGTAGAGAATATCTCCGGAGGAATTGGGGAGCAATGGAACAGATCCATGGTAGTAAGTGGCTGACCAGATGAGGAAGGGAACCAAACAATGGTGGTTTGGATAGATGACCAGGGATGGGGATGGGAGTCAGGAATGTGTGGAACGTTATGGTAAAATGATGAGGCAAAGCAGGTGATCTGCTGACCCAGGCAAAGACAGACAGATGATCAGTGTAATGTGGACAAATGACGAGATGGATTTGTGACATGTGTCTGGGGAATGAGCAGATGGCCCAGACCCACACAGACGATGGGAGAGGTCAAAAGGATGTCAGGGAAGAGAAATAGACAAATGATGAATGGGTGGATGATGGTGTCTAGGGAGGGCCAGGGAGGGGCTGGATAGATATTAACTTGGTGAACAAGTGATAAGGGTGGGGGTCAGACAGATAACTAGGAGTTGGGGAGGTAGTAATACTTGGGTAAGTTAGGGAGGTTGGGAGAATAAGTGCAGCAGCCTGGGCTGGAAATAGGTGTTTGGGTCCTCAAGTGCCACTTTCCTGTACAGGTCAGCAATTTGAAGAAAGTGTTGCAAGGCCTCGTGGAGTATTCTCAGGATGTGAGTGACCATGGGTGGGTGGTGGAGGAGGAGTCCCTGGCTGTCACAGTCTGGAAAGGGGACCATGGAGGTGGGTGTTTGTGGAAATCCCTAGGCTTCTGATGTACCCCGCTCCCTCCCAGATCCTGGGACACCAGGTATCCGACCAACACTTGCCAGATGTGAACCTGATTGGGGAATTCTCCGATCCAGCAGAGCTAGGGAAGCTGCTGCAGCTGGTGCTGAGCTGTGCTATTAGCTGTGAGAAAAAACAAGGTGTGGCCGGGACTTTGGGGAGACGACCTCAGGAGGGGGAACTTGATGGATGGGACTTTGGAAGAGGAACCTGGTGTTTGGGGCTTGGGAGGGGTAGTACTGAAAACGGGGAGCCCAGATCACCACTCCCAGGGGCTGGTGGGCATGGAAGGATGGTCTTAGCAGTGGAACCCCCTGATCCACAGAACACATCCAGAGGATCATGACCTTGGAGGAATCCGTGCAGCATGTGGTCATGACCGCCATTCAGGAGGTGAGGCCTGGATGGGGCAGGGGATGGGGGCATGTGACCTCCCCCTTTTGCTGCTCCAAGGCTGAGGGGAAGAGGGAAGAACACCCCCTCCACTTCACCCCCTGCCTGCTGCCAGAGAAGTCTCAGGGATAACTTCCTGGGCTCATCTGTTTCCCTTTTGTTCCCCCCATCCCAGCTCATGAGCAAAGATCCTGCAGACCCCATGACGGCAGACACCTATGGGAATTTTGACAGCCAGGTATGGGATAGGGGAGGGAGACTCTTCTGTCCTTTCTTAGAACAGGGGCCCAAGTCCCTGCTCTTCCTGCTCCTGAGTCATCCGGTCTGACCTACCCTGCCTTGTTCACAGTCCAGAAGATACTACTTCTTGAGTGAAGAGCCCGAGGAAGCCGACCAGCTTCGGCAGCGCTGCCATGACCTGGAGCAGCAGGTGGGAGCTAGCTCCTCTTGGACTCCCAGCTCAAATCAGCCAGGGAGTGGGAGGAGGGAGGGAGAAAGGGCCATGCCATCAGGGAGCCCATGACCAACATGGACAGGCCCACGACAGACTCATGCTGTGGCACCTCACATGCATCTCATCTGTTCTTTTCCCTTTCTTTGATCCCAGCTGACCCTTCTAGTGGAGGAGAAACAGAGCCTGGTGCAGGAGAATCGAGCCCTGAGGGACAGGGGGGCACAGCTAGAGGGACCAGAGGCTGCTGGACTCACCTCCAAGAGGCTTTTGCTTCTTCAGTCACAGCTAGAACAACTACAGGAGGAAAACTTCAGGTGTGCGGGCCTGAGCACCAGGATTGTAGGAGTGGGGCATCCCCCTGGGTCCCCAGGGGAGGGGTCACCAGCCTGATTGCCTATGGTCTAAGAGGCATCGGGGATGTCTAGGTCCTGGGAAGGAGCCCGAGAAGGGGCTGTGTCAGTCAGTAAACCTTAAGCGCCTCTTAATGTGCCAGGGGCTGTACTAAGTGCTGGGGATACAAAGGAAAGCCAAAAGTAGCCCCTGCCCCTGAGGAGCTCACAGTCTGATGGGGAGAAAACATGCAAATGCTTCTCTACAAATAAGCCACAGGACAGATTGGAGATAATCAGCAGAGCAAATCACTGGCATTGAAGGGGTATAGGGTTTGGGCACTGAATTTGCCCCCCCTCCCCGTGTGTCTACTCCTCTGCCCACAGACTGGAGAGTTTGAAGGAGGATGAGCGTCTGCGCTGCATGGAGCTGGAGAGAGAGGTGGCCGAGCTCCAGCAGCGGAACCAGGCACTAACCAGCCTGGCCCAGGAGGCCCAGACCCTAAAGGATGAGATGGATGAGCTCAGGTAAGTAGCACCAACTCAGGGGCCCAATCCTAAACCAGGTGGATTCCCATTTCCCACACATCTGACTTCTCCTGACTGGGAGTAGCCCCTGAAAACCAACAACCAGGGCTGGACCCTAACTTTCCCTGAGCCCCCGGCCCCTGGGGCTCCAAGCTGAACCATGGCCCATAGGCAATCATCAGAACGAGCGAGCCGGCTGGAGGCCACACTGAGTGGGTGCCAGCGTCGCCTCGGGGAGCTGGGGGAGCTTCGGCGGCAGGTGCGACTGCTGGAGGAACGAAATGCAGGCCACGCAGAGCGGACGAGGCAGCTAGAGGATGAGCTGCGGCGGGCAGGGACCCTCAGAGCCCAGCTCGAGGGCCATCGGAGACAGGTTGGGACTAGAGCTGGTTTGAGGGATCAGGTTGTGTCTGGGGCCTGGGCCCAGCTCATTCATTTTCCCCCTTATTCCTGCTGTCCCACACCCCTTCCAGGTACAAGAATTACAGAGCCAGCGACAGGAGGAGGCCTTGAAGGCTGAGAAATGGCTGTTTGAGTGCCGGACACTGGAAGAGAAATATGAGGCTGTGGTCAAAGAGAAAGAGGTGGGTGACCCTCCAGTGGGCTTGAGCCCAGGGACATTTCCCAAGCTGGGAAACAAAGGATGCCCTAGATTTGGAGTCAAGAAACCTGGTGTAGAATGCTAGCCCTGCCACTCACTGCCTGTGTTGGCCTTGGGTGCCTTGTCCCTTTTCTGAGCCTCGGTTTGATCATCAGAGATCTCTCCCAACTTTGTAATACCCTTCAGTGTTTTCAGTGGGTGGGGCCAAACCCTAGAACTGACCCTGGTTCCTTGTCCCTCCCCCTCCCTCCCCTACCCCTCTTCCAGCGGCTGATTGAGGAGCGAGACTCTCTTCGGGAGGCACATGAGGAGCTGTGTTGTGTCCAGGTGCAGCAGCGGGGGCTCAGCCAGGCAGGTGAGTGGTCCCCGGCGTGTTGTCGGGCTAGGGTGCTTGGGGCTGATGGAGTACTTGCTTGACCTTGTCCCTATCTCCTCAGATGTCCAACTGCAGCAAATGTCATCACCTGTGGAGAATCTGGCAGCCGAGATCCTTCCAGCTGAGCTCAGGTTCCTTTCCCCATACCAGTCTTTGTGATAACTCCCCCTTTGGCCTCTGGCAGCTGGGACCTTGGTCCTTAGGCCATTCACAGCCTTATGTCTCTTCTGCGTTCCCTTCTGTTTCAGCCCAACACCACCAGACTCCTTCCCATCCAAATCTTCCCCCTCTCACAAGCTCCTGGCCTTCCCTCACTGTCCCAAGCCCCAGGGATCTCTTCCTGCCTTCGATGGGGGTGGGCTGAAAGACAGGACCGCATCTGACTACCCTTTGGGGCCTGGCCCAACAGGGAAACAATCCTTCGCCTGCAGCGGGAAAACAGACGTCTGTGCCAGCAGGAGGCAGCTGACCGCGGCCGCACTGAGGAGCTGCAGGGGCAGCTGGAGGAGGCCAACCGCACTAGGCACAGCCTGGAGACCCAGCACAGGTGGGGGTGCTGAGACTGAAGACCCAGCAAGGTGAGGCCTAGCCAGGGCTGGGACACCCTGAGTCCTGTGTCTCCTCACCCCCAGGCTGAATCAGCAGCAGTTGGCAGAGCTTCGGGCACAAGTAGAAGAGTTACAGAAGGCATTACAGGAACAGGGGGGCAAAGCTGAGGATGTGAGTGGTGTGGGCCCTGGCCCCACTTCTGCACAGCCCTACCTGAGACCCGTCAGCCCCCGTTCACGAGGCGGGAGGGGAGGTGGGGGGGGGTATCCCCAGGCTGCCCTCCCCTGATCCCTCGCCTCTCCTCTAATCTTCCTTTCTCTCCCCCTGCTGCCTGTCGGCTCTCTAGGCTATTGTAAGTAGGAGGTGGGGGGTAGAGGGGTTGTGGTGCTGGGCAGAGAAGACAGAGTGAGTGCCCAGCCTCACCCCTGCTCCTTGTCTGTCCTCAGTCTTCGCTACTGAAGAGGAAGCTGGAGGAGCACCTGTAAGTCCCAGGGCCAGGGTTTGGTGGGCTTGAAGGGACCAGCCAAGGGGAGGGGCCCCTGGTGGCCATTACCATGGGGTGGAAGTAGAACAGGGAGATGGGAGAGATGATGCCGGGGAGAAGATTGGAGGGATGCCAAGCAAGAGAGCCGGATCCGGAGCTCAGGAGAGAGGTTCGGGTTGGAGAGCTGGCTCTGGTAGGTGGATAGGCAGCAAGGTGGTGTAGGGGATAGAGCGCTGGACCTGGAGTCAGGAAGATCTGAGTTCAGATCTGGTCTGGGACACTTAGTGGTTGTGTGACCTTGGGCAAGTTATTTGATTTCTATTTGCCTCAGTTTCCCCCATTGTAAAATGGGGATCACAATAGCACCTATCTCTCCAGGTTGTTAAAAGGTTCAAATGAGATGATATTTGTAAAATTCTTGGCATAATGTTTGACATATGACATACACTATATAAATGCCATCGTTGATGGTGGCTGTCTTCAGAGGCTAGCCAGGCTCAGGTGGAGAGAGTGAGAGACCAAAAAGGCTGCTGGTAGGGCAAGGACCATTGTCCTGGTGGGGCCAGGCACGATACCTCGGGTGTGTGGCTAGGGAGAAGCTGCACGAGGCACACTCCGAACTGCAGAGAAAACGGGAGTACATTGATGAGTTGCAGCCGCCAGCCGACAACAGCAGTAAGATGCCCTCTGGGGGGTGGGGGGAATGGCATGGGGTGGGTGGCACGGCGGAGCCCTGAGCTCCTGGGTTCCTGCAGCAGCGAGGCGCATTGAGGAGCTACAGAGGAGCCTGCAGAAGAAGGAGGCCGACATGCGAGCCATGGAGGAGCGTTACCGGCGGTACATGGAGAAGGCTCGGACGGTGAGGATCCCGGGCCTGCCGAGGCCTGACCCCAAGCCCACTTACAATCACAGGCCCAGAGCTGGAAGTGCCCTTAGCCCATCACCCTTAGTTTATAAAGGAAGAAATCAAGGGCCAGAGGGGGAAGTGATGTGCCCTGGCAGAGCCAGAGTTCAAGCCCAAGACTTAAAATGCAGAGATCTGAGTTCTCATGGCACTGCCCTGCCTCTCCCCCAAGTCTGTCCCACCTAGGCTGGGCTCCCTGGGACTGCCCACAGTGTCTTTTCTCACCCTCCCTCCTAAGGTCATCCAGACACTGGAACCCAAGCAGCGGCCGTCAGGGCCTCCTCCCCTGGAGATTCAAGCCCTGAGAACCCAACTCCAGGAGAAGGACCTAAGGATCCGACACCTTGAGGTGATTTTCTTGCTGGACCTGGCTGACATTTCCCTCCTCTCCTGGGGTGGGGGGTTGGGGGGTTGGTGCTTGAGCATGAGGATGCGAGGCCTTGACATTTCCCAACCAAACCTCTCCCTCAGACTGACTTTGAGAAGAGCCGGAGTCAGCGGGAGCAGGAGGAAAAGCTGATCATCAGCGCCTGGTACAACATGGTAAGTAGGCGCCCATTCCATCCATGCCCTGCTTCTTCCTCTCCTCTCCCCAGAGCTCCCATCTCTGGACCTCCTTCCTCAGGTGACCCCTGATTTCTCTTCTTTCTATGCTCCCCTTTCCCCCAGGGTATGGCCTTGCAGCAACGAGCTGCAGGGGAAGATCGACAGCCAGGCCCAGCTTATGCCCAGTCCTTCCTGGCTCAGCAGCGACTAGCCACCAACACACGCCGGGGACCCTTGGCTCGAGCCCAGGCTGGCTCTAGCCGATCTGGAGACAAGCACTGACTGCCGAACCCTCGCTACTCCATTCTTCTGGGCAGCATAGGGTTAAACCTGGGCTGTTCCCTTCTCCATGCACACACTACAAGGAGTTGCCCTAATTGCACATGCCCATCTCCAGGGCAAGGGAACTCTAGCCCTGACCTCTGATCTCTGACCTCAACCCTTTTCCTTAACCCAAGTTTTGTTTTTTTAAGATATTTTCCTAAGGGTCCCTCCCATTTTTAACCTCTGGTTCTCAGGGCAAAGAGGAGTTGGATTTCTGTGTTTCCAGTACTGCCAGGCTGGGCCCCACCTTCTCTTTTTAAAAATGTGATTTGGGAGGGGGATAAATCTTCTAAGTCTGAGATGAGGAATTAAATAAAGCATTCGATTCTAAATCCACCAGACCGGCTTCTTCCATGTGTTAGTCAACTTGCAGTGAAGGGAGGCATTCCTGGGCTCCCAGGGCAGGTTCCAATAAGCTCATTCCCCCCTGAGGTGGAAGCAGCTGCGGGGAGAGGAAGAGGGAGACCTCCAGGGTTGGAGTTAGGGTATAGATTAGAGTCCTACGTCCTTAGGATCCTAGGACTCAGAGGTGTCAAGAACTTCACTGATAAAGAAACACTCTGAGGCTGAAGTGACTTGACTTAGGGCACAAAGGTTTTCAGTAGCATAGCTAGGATTCAGGGCCCAGGTGCTGCCTCTGGGTCCTGAGAGGGGGAGTTTTCAGGCATTGCCCTGAGACATGGGGTAGGGGCTTGAGGGGTGGCTCTTATAGGTATGACCATTAGTGGCATAATTTTCATCCTGCTCTAGATGGTATCTCCTGGGCTGTAGTAGCTGCACTTTAGTAATGTATGTGTTGGGGTAGGGGTGGGGTGACCGTGCAAGTGTCTTGGTCCAATAGTCCCATCTCTCCAGTGGCTGGCCATCCATATGGCCAGCGCTTAGCCTGCTGGTCAGTCAGTGAGCAACAAGGCTCAGGCCAAGCTCTCCTCCTCTTCTCCAATTGGGCTAGGCAGCCAGGGAGGCAATGGCGCAGGATTAGGGGTTGAGCCTCGGGCTGTGGGTACCACTACCACAGAGGGAGGGGGCTCCACAGCGGAAGAAGCAGGAGCAGCAGGGGGGGCCGGCTCCGTGTCAGAGGGTGGGTCCAGGAGGGGACCTGTGGCTGAGTCATCTCGGCCACAGTCTGGACAAGGACAGCCGGCTGTGGTTGAAGCCTCAGAAACACAGCTATTCTTCCTTCGAAGTAAGGACAGTCTTCGGCCAAGACCTGGGCCAGAGCCACCTGCCAGTAGTCGGTGCAAGAAGTCTCCTGGTACCGAGGGACCTTCCCCCAGTTGCCCCTCCATGCCCTCCAGTCGCTGAAACTGCATGTCCTCTTTAGCCAGCCTACAAGGACCAGGGGATGGGGTAAATGGTGACCAACAGATGTCTCACAATAGCTCATATCATCTCTGGCTGCTTTCTCCCCATCCAGATCTTCCACCACCCAAATCCTTTGATCTTATCCTTAAGCGTAGCCCCCCCCCCAATTTCCCCATGAAGAATCTCAGAACTGGAAGAAACTTGGGAGTCACCTACTCCATTTCTCTCATCTTCCGTGTGGGGAACTAAGACATAGAAAGGGGTAGGGAATTGTTCAAGATGGCTCAGGCAATAGGAACAGCCAGAACTGGAATTTGGATGTCCTGATTCCCAGTATACGCCCCACCTACCCCCACCCCAGCTCACGTAATGTCAAAGGTGGAACCCTGGAAGGAGGGCTGGTGCATCATGAAAGCAGTGGCTGCTGTGTAGGGGGCCCGGGCATCTGCAGCATCCCAGTACAAATCCTTCTCCAACAGTGGCAAGTCATCATACATCTCATCCACTGCCAGCATTGACACCTGGAGCGGGAGTAACAGGATGTGGCTACAGGGTCAGGGAGGGGGCCATTGAGGAAGAGGATTTTCTAGAAGGGATGGTCAAAGCTGTCCTGGGAGAAAGGAGGAGTTAAGGAGAACCTTGATGAAGAGGCTATCAGATAGAAGAGATGAGTGACTCTTAGGGAATTCATTTTGGAGAGGGAATAGGGCCTCACCTGGAAATTCCTGTCAATCAAAAAGTTGGTCTCAAAGTCATCATCGTCCTCCCCAAAGGGGTTTATGAGCTGCTCAGCCACCTATGGAGTGAAGGGTGGGCACTGGAAATGAGGACTCTTCCACAGAGGGATCTGTCCAGTGCCCCTGGATTCCTGTGTTTTGTCCTGATGCCTTCCCTCCCACTCCCACCCCCAGCCAATTCCCTGAGGCCTTGGTCCCTCCCAAGCCTTTCCCTGTATTCTCTGCCTTGTAGGTTTTACCTTGAGCCAGCCAACGTAGAAGAAGAATTGAAGCAGGGTGAAGACAGGAATGCACAGGTCCATGTTATGATTCTTGTATCCCTTGGCTGGGTCCAGGAACTGGCGCCCAATAAGACAAGCCAGGAAGAAGCTATATACTGCGATTGTCACCACCTAGAGGAAGGGTCACGACGGTGGATGATCTCAGGTCAATGAGGCGGGTGGGGGGGGAGGGAGCACTGCTAACCCTTGGAAGAGTCTTCCCATGGCTCTTATTCCTCCCCTCCAACTCTATTCTTACTCCCCAGTCCTTGAGAGCCTGGTCAACATCACAATAAGTAGGAAGAGAAACTGAGTCACAATGGGTACCTGAGTGTAGACAAGGGGCACACTGATCCAGTCATAATGAAACAGCATCCCACATTTGGCCCGGAACTGATCCAGTTTCTGTGATAGAGGGCATGGGGTCAGGGAGCAGCAAGGGGGATCCCTTAAGGAGCCATGTCTAGAAAAACCTAGAGTTAATGATGGGGATAGGGGTGGGCAAAGTGTCCCTTGGGTGAGTGGCAATGCCTCTCTCCCAGAATGGGGTGGGGGGATGTGTGGCCCAGTTCTTAGTCCCTGCTGCCCCTACCTCCATAAGCAGCTTGAAAGTGCTGCTATCTCGGATCCGACCCTCTTTGCGGGCTTGGGCAGCAAGGTTGGCGAACCAGATACACGGTATCCAATATTTGTTGTAGGATGAATTCAGGCTCTCATATTTTTTCCGCTCCTCACGGGTCATAAACCCTGGAAGACCAGAAAGTCACCTCCATGCCAGGCTGCTAGGTTCCCCATCCCCCTCTTCCTCTTCTGCAAAATGGGGAGAACACCCCTCCCCCAGGGTCAAGGCCCCAGTGTCCCTAGAAAGAAGCTCACCAGCCTCTACCACATGGTCCATGGTGGGGAAGCGTTTGAAGACAGCAGTGCTGACAGAGCGAAGGATGAGCACGGCGGACAGGACTGCATACCGCATGAGTGTGCGCCGGTAGAGGCGGCCCCGCTCATCCCGGCCATGTACCGAGCCAGATATTGCACACATGAGGGCGTCGGGCAGAGGCATACACGTGTATTGGCTCCACCATCGATTCACCACCAGTGTGACATAAAACCCTGTGTAGGTGGAAAGAATGAGGTTAAAGTTCAACCGGGTCACAGTTGGGAGTGGGTTATAAGGGTATGAAGTCAAAGCTACCAGGGACAGGAGAGAAATACGATATGGGGGGCAGGGGGGGGAGCCAGCTATTTCAAAGATTCAAGGTCTGTACAGAGCAGAGGTTGGACTCTTGAGGTATCCAGGAGCATTCTCAAAAGATGCCATCCCACCCTGCTTTCCTAGACCAGCCCCTTACTCTAGCCTCACTTTAAAATTGTGACCCTCTCTCTACCCTTGAGTCCTTTGCTCCCTTGTTCTATGGTCACATGTTCCTTTCCAAACCCCCACCCTAGATTACTCCCACCATCCATTCCGAGGGCGTTCTGTAATCTCAGTTGGGTCCTTTCACTCTTCTCTGATGCACTCTATTCTTCCCTAACAACTCTCTCTTCAAGTCACCTGCCCTACCACCACTCCCTCTTGCTGCCTCTCCCTGCCTCATACTTCCCTGAAAAAACTGTGTTTCTCCATCCAAGCTCTGCACTTCGAGTCACCCGCGTGCGTTTACAACTCTCTCTTCCTTTGTTCCAGTCTCAAAGGACGAGGTGGACCTTTTCCTTACAAAGAACAAAGCCTCTCCTTGTATCCTTAATCCTATCCACTCCCATCTATCGCAGGGAGTTTGTCTTTTCAATCAGCACCTCTCCCTAATTTTCAGTCTCTTTATCCATTGCTTGCTCTGCAGCCTAGAAACATGCCCGGCTCTCTCCTATCTTAAAAACCAAACCAAACCCCAAAACCTTCACTTGATCCTACCATTCTTTCAGGCTAAAGTCCTATCTCTCTCCTCCCTTTCACAACCTCCACTTTCTCTCTTCTCACTCTATTAACCCTTTACAATCTACCTCATTGCTCTCTTCAAAGTTACCAAGGATCTTGTTAATTGCCAAATCCAATGTTTTTTTTTTCAATCCTCAACCTCTCTGCAGCCTTTGACACTGATGATTACTCTCTCCTCTTCGACATTCTCTAGGTTTTCAGGACACCCCCCCTTTCCTATTTCTCCACCTACCTATCTGACCAATCATTCTCAATCTCCCTTGCTGGATTCTCAACCAGATCATGTCTTCTCACCCTAAATGTTCAACAGGGTTCTGCCTGGGCCCTCTGTCTACACCTGGTGATCTCATCGACTTGAATGGATTTAATTATCATCTTTGTGCTGATGATTCTCAAATCTACCTTTTCTGTCCCAATCTCTCTGCTGACCTTCAATCTCCCATCTCCAACTGTCTTTCAGACATTTTGAAATAGACATCCAGTAGCATCTTAAACTCAATATGTCCGAAATGGAACTCATTACCTTTCCCCTTGGGCCCCCACTCCTTGACCTTCCCTATTACTGTTGACAGCAACACCATCTTCCCAGCCCCCTAGGCTTGAAATCGAGGTGTCACCCTTGATTCCTGTCTCTCCTATTTCACCCTATCTCCTTCTCTCTTCTGATACTGCCCCCACTCTGGTGAAAGCCCTCATCCTCTCACATGTGGACTATTGCACAAGCTTGCAGATGGGTCTGCCACACTCAAGTCTTTCCCCCCTCCAGTCCATCCTCCACTCAGCTTCCCAAATCTCGGGTCTGACCTTGTCACCGTTCTATTCAATAAACTCCAGTGGTTGACTCCCTAATACCTCCAGGATCAAATATAAAGTACTCAGTTTGACATCCAAAGCCTTTCATAAGCTACCCCCCTCCAACCTTTCCAATTTTCTTACACCTCCCTGCCTATCATATATTCTTCTATCCAGCGACACTGGCCTCCTGGTAGTTCAACAAATGAGACTCCAAGCATTTTCTCTTCCTGCCCCCCATACCTGGAATACTCTCCCTAACCTCCAGGCTTCCTTTAAGTCCCAACTAAAATCCTACCTTTTGCAGAAAGCCTTCCCTAACTTCCCAATTCCAGGGCCTTCCCTCTCAATTATTTATCCTATATGGCTTGTTTGTACGTATTTGACTGCTTGTTGTCTCCCCCATTAGATTGTGGGTTCCTTGAGGGCAAGAACTGTCTTTTGCCACTTTTTATATTCCTGGTTGTTAGAATAGTGTCTGACACACAGTAAACTTTTAATTAATGTTTATTGACTGACAGCCAAGCACCTAGAAAAAAAAAAGGTATCCATGCACTGCTGCGTTCCCACTTCCTTCTCAATTAAACTCTTTTAATTGCCATATTCAATGACCTTTTCTCAGTCCTTATCTTTCTTGACCTCTCTCCACAATTTGAAAGTATTAACCTTTCCAGACCAGGGATTTTTTTTATGTTGTGTACCCCTTCTTAGATTATTTTTTAACTAATTGAGGAAATGCTAAATTACAATTAAATGTTAGTGAAAATAAAAATATAATTTTTTTGTTCCCCATCCAAGTTCATGGATCCCCTGAAATCTCTCCTCAGGTTAAGAGTGTCCACCTTGAGTTTTCCTGACACTGCTCTCTCCTGGTTCTTTTCTTACCTTTCTGGACACTTATGAGTCTCCTCTGCTACATGAACATGACCCTTATGTCTGGATGTACACTACCCCAGAGCTCTGTCCTGGGCCCTTTGCTTACTCTACACTATCTCGATGAGCTCATCAACGACCATCTCTGCGAAAATGTCTCTTAGATCTACATAATCTACCTGTCTCTCTATTAAACTCCAGTCCCATGTGTTCCATAGGCATCTTGAACTTAACAATTCCACAAGAAAATGAATTTTCAAACCCGAATGTTGTTCCTTCTGTTTCTGTTGAGGACACCACTATCTTTCCCAGCACACAGGTTCCCAAATTTGGAGTCATCCTCGATTCTTCACTCTCCCTCATCTCTTCTATCCAATCAGTTGTCAAATCTTATTGATTCTGCCTCCATCATATATACCCAGCTCTCTTTTATACCCACTGTCATAATAGATCTCATGATCCCTTGCCTGACTGCAATAGCTTCCCAATTACGAATGGTATCATGCCTCCTCTCCTCTCTAATTTATCCTCTTGCCAAATGGATATTCCCTAATGGGTTCCCCCCCACCACCACCACACACTCCAGTGCTTTCCTCTTGCCTCTGGGATAAAATACAAATTCCTCTGTTTGGCATTTAAATACCTTCACAATCTGGTTCCAGGCTCCTTTTCCTGGCATATTTCACCTTGCTTTCCTTCAGGCACTTTGCAGTCCAGTTAAACTGACCTATTTGTTGTTCTTTTGGATTAGATACTTCATTTCCATTTCTGGGACTTTGCACTGGTTGTCTGTCATACCTATAATGTCCTCTCTTCTCACATTCAGCCTCTCAGAATCCTTAACCCTCTTCAAAGCTCAGCCTAAGTGGCTTCTTGATCACTTCAGTTGCTGTTCACCTCCCTTCTCCCATTATTTTTGTATCTACTTTATATTTTTTCCCCTATTTATTTTGATGTGTACATGTTCCTCCCTTCCTCCAATAAAATGTAAGCTCCTTCAAGGCAAGGGTTGTTTCATTTTGATATTTGTGCCTGGCACAGAGTATGCACTCAATAAATTCTTGTTGACTGAATGAATCTTGGTTCTGAGTTCTGAAAGGGGTTAGTTTGATGGTTAGAGGGAGATTCCTTGCATCCCTAGTAGTAGCTGAGGTTTGTGAAAGGTGTGGGCTAGGGAGGGATTCAGCATAAAAGACCAGGATGAGGTTGAGGGCCCCAGATTATAGAACTTGAAGGTTCCAAGAGGAGCCATACCCTCTAATGAGACAAGTTGCCGGGGGGGGGGGGGGGGGGGGGGGGGGGGTGTTTTATGCTGAATCCCTCCCTAGCCCACACCTTTCACAAACCTCAGC